>NW_022103951.1:7160844-7174124 GCF_000313985.2 Echinops telfairi
GTCGTGTCTCATAGTGGGATCAGCCATATGGTCCACTCTGTGAATTGACTGTTCTGAGCGGGGATATCGTCCTCCAGGCTTGGTGGACCAGAATGCACTCCACTCTTCCTTCCCCTTCATTTGCTCTCCTGTGCTCTGGTCAGACATGTCCCTCTCCCCAAGCTGCAGCTTTAGTGCTGTCCTATAAAGTAAATTCTTCTGGGGTGAGGGGAAGTTGTCCACGTAGTTTGGATTGGGGCTAGCCCTCAGACCCCTCCATTGGCTCCCTGCTCCCTGCTGGCACGCTGCATTCACATCCCGGAACACCGGGTTGAAATCTGGTCCTCTTTCCCTGTGGAGACATAAACGATACCCTCCCCTTGGGTGGGTTAGTGCCCTGCTCCCCCGCTACACATTTCTAATTTTTTCTTTCTCCCTCCCACCCCTATTCAGTTGGCTACCATATGTACCCCTGTATTTGGTCTGGCCCCTGCCATACTATCATACTACCTGGACCTTACCCCAGGAATGTTTGTATACAGTTGTTTTTTCCTATGCCCCCTTTGCATTTTTTTAAGCTTACCTCAGCAGACTCATGTTGTACTTATCCTTTAGTGCTTGGTGAGGTAGTTAGTTTATTGTGCCAACCTGGCCGATAAACACATGTGGGGTTAAGTGAAGGGCGGAGGGATAAATGGCTCAGTGAGCCTCACCTTTCTAGTTCTCGGGTCTGTTGCTTTCTGGTGGTCAGACCAGGGTGCAGCTGTCTTAGCCAGTTCCCTGCTTCAGCTGGCAAGGCTCACTTCCTGCCAGACATCCCAGAGGAGAAGCCACATGGGCCTACCCTGATGCAGCCGTGGGTGCTGGAGCAGCCATTTGGAGACCCCTGCCAGCGCTGAGATGCCTACATGTTCACTGATTTGCCTTTCCTCCTGCAGACGGTCTCATTGCGTTTGTTTTGTGAGATGAAGGAGGACTTTGTGGATTGGTTTCGGACATTTGGGTTAATGTGGGACTTGTTGGCTTGGGCAGCACTGGATTGGGATGTTTTCTTGATGTGAACTTACCCGTTTTATAAAACTCTCTTATACATATGAGTACCCGTTATATAAAACTCTCCTATACATATGAGTTTCTGTGGATTTGTTTCTTTAAAATACCCAGACTAACACACTTGGCTTACTTCACTTAGCATAATTTCCTCCAGTTCTTCCCACGTGGCAATATGCTTCATGCGTTCATCACTGCTTTTTAGCGATGCGTAGTACACCATTGTATGTATGTACCACAGTTATTTAATCCATTCATCTGTTGATGGAAATTTAGGCTGTTTCCAATTCCTTGCAATTGTGAGCTGTGCCGCGATGAACATTGGAACACAGATGTCTGGCCGTGGGTATATGCCCAGTAGAGGGATTGCTGGGCCATATGGTAGCTCAATTTCCATCTCTTTTAGAAATCGCCAAATCGATTTCTATAGTGGCTGTACATACCTACAGGTCCACCAGAAGCAGATGAGAGTTCCTATCTCACACCTTTGTTTTTTTTCTTATAGCTCATGTATTCCCTGCACTAGGGTACTTAGACTACTCCCAATTTTCTCATTGACGACCCTAATTGATTTGAGTTTTACATTTAGGTCCTTGATCTACCTTAGGTTTGTTTTTGTGCATGAGATAAAGGTCTTATTTCTATAGGTGGATACCTAGTTTTTCCAGCACTATTTATTGAAGAGGACATGTGCTTCCCATTTAATGCTTTGGGGGCCTTTTTCAAAAATCATTTGCCTGTATGTGGATGTTTTTATTACTGGGTTTTCTGCTCTGATCCATTGGTTTGTGTGTCTATCATTACACCAGTACCAGGCTGTTTTGACAATTGTGGTGGTAGGGTTTGAGGTCAGCTAGTGTAAGACCACCTAATTTTTTTCAGGAGTTCTTTGTCTCTCCTGAGCTTCTTCCCTCTACGTACAAAGTTGGTCATTAGTTTTTCCATTTCTTTTTTAAAATGCTGGTGAAATTCGGATTGGGATTGAATTGAATTTTTAGATTGCTTTAGGTAGTGTTGACATTTTCACAATTTTAAATGTTCCAATCCACAAACATGGGAAATACTTTCATATGTGTAGATCCCTTTGCATTTCCGGTATGAATGTTCTGTCTTTTTTTTCCTGTTTAGGTTTATTCCTAGTTATTTCAGCTTTGGAGTGACTACTGTGAATGGTATTATTTCCTTGATATCTTTTACGGTATTCCTATAGCTGGTGTATAGGAATGCAATTGATTTCTGCTTGTTAACGTGAATCCCACTACTTTACTAAACTCCCCTATTGTTTCCAGCAATTCTATTGTGGACTTCTTAGGATTCTCAATATGTAAAATCATATCATCTGCAAATAGCACAAGTTTCACTTCTTCTTTACCCAACTGTACTCCCTTGATTTCTTGCAGTTGCCTTATGGTACTGGCTAGGCCTTCCAGCACAATGTTGAATAAAAGTAAGGATAAAGGACATCCTGAGGGTTCCCTTATTCAATGGAAATGTTTTCAGCTTTTTTTGCATTGGGTGTAAATTGGCTATGGGTTTTTCATATATGGCCTTTAGTATTAAAGATTTTCCCTTATAATCCCATCTTCTTGAGAACTTTTATTAGGAATGGGTGTTGGCTATTGTCAATGCTTTTTCTGCATCAATTGATATGATCATATGGTTCTTGTCCTTTTTCTTGTTAACATAGTGTATTATGTTAATAATTTTTGAATGTTGAACCATCCCTGCATCTCTGGTATGAATCCCACTTGGTCATGGTGCATTATTTTAAAGATACGTTGTTGGATTCTATTGGCCAGGATTTTGTTGAGAATTTTGCATCTTGTTCATGTAGTTATTATTCCTTGTGGGGTCTTTGCCCGGTTTTGGTTTCAGGGTTATGCAGGCTTCATAGAGTTTGCTATTCCTTTCTATGTTCTGGAAGAGTTTGTGTAGTATTGGTGTCAGCTCTTCTCTGAACTTTTGGTAGAAGTCTCCTGTGAAGCCATATGGACCAGAACTTTATTCAGTTGGGAGTTTCTTGATTATCTCATCGATTTCTTCTTTGGCCATGGGTCTGTTTAAGTATTTAATGTCTGTATGCCTTAATTTGGGGAGAGAGTGCCTTTCTAGGTATTTGTCTATGTCCTCTACATTTTGGAATAAGTCGGTAATTGTACTGTGTTATTAATTTTTTAAATTTCTTTAGGCTCTGTTGTGACTTCCCCTGATTCATTCTGGATTCCAGATATTGACATCTACTCCTTTTTCTTTAAGTTTGCTGGCACTTTGTCAATTGTGTTGATCCTTTCAAAGACCCAACTTTTGCTTTGTTGATTTTTTCCACTTTAAAAAAATCTTTTCCACTTCATTTCTTTCTGCTCTAATTTTTATTATTTATTTTCCTTTGCTGTTGAAAGGATTTTTGCCGTTGGCTCTGTTCTTATTGTTGGTGGTGCCCAATACAATTCTCCCCAATTTTTCATGTGAGCATTCATTATAACATCTGATAACTGCTTTTGCTGCATCCTATAGGTTGTTATGCTGTGTTATCATTTTCATTAGTTTCTAGGAACCTCCTAATCCCCTCTCTTATTTGGGCTATTATCCAGTCTTTTTTGAGTAGTGTGTTGTTGCATCTCCAAGTGTTTGCCTTTGTTTTTTTATTCTTTCTATTGTTAATTTTTAGCTTTATGGTGCTCTGGTCAGAGAAGATGGTTTGAATGATCTCTATACGTTTGAAATTCCTCAAGCTTGCTTTATGTCCCCGCATGTGGTCTATTTTAGGATATTAGCCATGTACATTGGAGAAGAATGTGTTTTTTTTTGTTTTGTTTTGTTTTTTGCTGTTGGTTGGAAAGCTCTGTTAATATCTAGGAGGTTGAGTTGTTCGGTTGTGTTGTTCAGCTGCACTATTTATTGAGTTTCTTAGCTGTTGATCTATCTTTCTTTGAGAGTGATGTATTAAAACCACCTACTATAATTGTTGATGTAGTGGTTTCTCTTTGCAACTCGTTGATCTCCTCTTTCTTGTAGTTAGAGGAAATCAGGCATGGTCCCCCACAGAATTTCCTCAGGGTAAGACATGGAATTGATTGAACTCAAATAATCTTTGTTTATAGCACTCATATTGATCAAAGAACAGAAGAGTTGTGAGATGGCATCAAGGACATCATACATGAAGGAAGCAAAAGGTCATTCAAGAAACTTGAGCGAAAGAAAAGAACAGAATAAATGCCAAAAGAGATTTTAAAACTTGCTCGTAAACACAGAGTAGTAAAGTAAATGGACGAAATGATGAAGTAAAAGAATGGAAGAGAATATTCCAAAAGGTTTCTGAAGGGGAGAGCATATAAGAATATATTATAATAAAATGAGCAATGACTTGGAGTTAGAAATACAAATGAGAAGGAAGCACTTGGCACTTCTCAAGTGAAAAGAATTGATTAAGAATTCAAGTTACAAGCTGAAATATTGATGAATTCTATGAACAACATTTTTAACATGTCAGTAACTCAGGAAGTATCAAAGAAGATGGTAAGAATACAGTAACTGATGTTCGACTATTTCATGAAGCAGCTTGATCAAGGACAGATGACATGAAAGGACACTACACTGAAGGCATTGACAAAACCCAAGGCTTCGAGAATTGACTGAATACCAATTGAGATGAACCCCTCCAAAAAAGAATAAACCACTGGAAGCACTCATACATCTATGTGAAGAAATTTGGAAAACAGCTAACTAGCCAAGCAACTGAAAGAGAACCATATATGTTCCCATTCCAAAGAAAGATGATCCAACAGAATGTAGAAATCATTAACAAATATCAATATCCGAAGAGGCCATGGCATGAGAGATATCATTACTGATATCAGATAGATATTGGCAGAAAGCAGAGGATACCAAAAAGATGTTTACTTGTGTCTTATTGACTTTTCAAAGGCATTTGACACATAACAAGCTATATATAACATTGAGAAGAATGGCAATCTCAGGACACTTAATTGTGCTCATGTGGAATCCTGACACAGATCAAAAATCAATTGTTAGAATAGAACAAAGGACTACTGTGTGATTTAAAATCAGGAAAGGAGTATCGGGTTTCATAATACTTATTCACTATACCTATTCAATCTGCATGCTGAGAAATTAATCTGAGAATCTGGGCTATATGTAAATGATGAAAGGGTTTGAATCAGAGGTCTTTCCAACCCTGGTTCTAGAGAATACAGTTTAGTAAGCTTGAGAACAAACTGAAAAAAACAGCAATAATGTTTGTTAGGATTTTGACCTTTCACAGAATTGTAGCAATTTAAGGAAGAGGGACATCCCCAAATATTTTTTTCTTATTAACTTATCTTTCTTTCTGATGCTTTGAAATATGTGTATTTTGAGGAGAATTTGAACAACCATGTCTTAGTTTTGTGTCTCTTATTACACAAGATTCCTCAGTATCTTGCTTATCATAAAATACTTAATACTCAGAAAGGTGCTTAAGTTACTTTCCTCTAGTTCTTAAATGCTTCCTCCCCCCTACTATCATGATTCCAATTCTACCTTACAAATCTGGCTAGACCAGAGAATGTACATTGGTACAGATAGCAACTGGAAACACAGGGAATCCAGGACAGATGACCCCTTCAGGACCAGTGGTGGGAATGGCTATGTCTGAAGGGTGGAGGGAATGTGGGGTAGAAAGGGGTAACCGATTACCCAATTACAAGAATCTATGTACAGGCTCCTCTCTAGGGGATGGACAGCAGAGAAGAGGGCGGGGGGAGATGTCGGACAGTGTAACATATGATGAAATAATAATAATTTATGAATTATGAAGGGGTCATGAGGGAGGGGGAAGGCGGGAGGGAGGGAGAAAAATGAGGAGCTAATATTAAGTGCTCAAGTAGAAGGCAAATATTTTGAGAATGATGATGGCAACAAATGTACATATGTGCTTGACACATGGATGGATGTATGGATTGTGATAAGAATTGTACGAGCCCCCAATAAAATAATTTTTTTAAATTACTTAATACTCAGAAAGATGCTTAAGTTACTTTTGAATCTTCTCAAAATCAAACAGAAAATGTTTACAAAAGACAAACAAACTTGAAACAAATGAGACACATTTCATTGACTCCAAATGAAGAAGCCATCAATAATTTTGGATTAAGAGAGAAATTTAACCTCTCTCCTCAGTCAATAAAAAGCGGCAATGCAATGCCCTCCAAAAATCCATCCTGATAACCCCACATGGACATAATACGTGGAATCTTATATTACACACAAGTCATTCATTGTCTATGGTCTTTTATTATAATTACTTGTGTTTGTCTTCTATTTTTTGGCATTAATTGAGATGCCTGATATAAGAGAGGGAAAACAACATATGCACAGGTATCCAAGGTTCATTTCCTGGCATTTCCAGCTTCATGACCATGAGCTAATCACTGAGCATCCTGAAACCTCGTATATTTTGCATATTTCATGAACATTGCACAGATCAAGAGTTATCATGTTCCTGAACATGTTCCATAAACCCTAAATGATTTGTTGTTGTTGTTGTGTGCCATCAAGTTGATTTGGAACCATTGGTACCTTATAGAACAGAGGAGAACTGCATCCATGGGTTTCTAATCCTGTGATCTTTACGGAAAGAAACTTTTGTGGTGCAGTTCTTAGATGACTGTTGGAATCCATCAGTTACTCATCAGGAGAAATATGGTGCAGTTGCTTCCAGGAAGTTTATAGTCTTTCAATTCTTCAACAATTGGTAATAGAAATACTATATAACCCAGCAACCCAACTACTTGGTAAATATCCTATATAAATAAGTAACACAATACATACAAGTATGCAAACCCATGTTCATCACATCACTAGTCACAATAGCAAAATGACAGAAACAACATAAAGGTCTTCAGTGGATAAATGGATGAAATTTGCTACAAACACAATGGGATATTATGCAGCATTAAATAATAATGATGAGTCTTTGAGACACTCATCAACATGGATGGACCTGGAGGACATTATGCTGAATGGCATGAGTCAATCACATAAGGACAAATATTGTATGAGACTACCATTATGGAAGGTCAAGTGTACATTTTCACTCTAAAAGAATCATTTTTTGATGGTCACCACAGGCAGGAGAAGAAGGATGGAAGGGGAAGGCATGGACTAAAGGGTAGACAAGTGTTTACTTGGATAAAGGGGAAGGCAATGTGCAAGAAGAGTTGGGTAGGCAAAAAAGATTAAGACACTTGGAGTTTTGCATGAGTCAAAGGCAAGAATGGCAAATACTGTTATATATATAGATATACATATATATGTATACACACACACAATCCTGTAATAGTGGTGATCTATGAATAGATGCTTGAATAGACTCCCTGGCTGAACAGGTGTGGAAGGGGGAGAAGTATACCCACAAAAAAATATATATATAGGTTTGACAGAGGATAATTGTATATATGTACTTTGTTGCAAATATATCCTTTTATGAATGTGACAGAGCATATAAGGGGTAAAGTTATGAAAATGTATATATAATGAAGCAAACAAATGGAATGAGTCACTGAGCCTGGGGAATTGGGGAGCATAGTCTAGAGGGTCACCAAGGTTAATTGACATAATATAGTTCACAAAGATAAGGTTTTATTTATCCTACTGCAGTAAGTAGAGACTGGCATCTTAAAAGCTTATGAAGGTGACTGGTGATCTCTCCCTATACAAAGGAGAGAAGAGTGATGAAAATCGAATGGCAATTAGTAGAACTAATGGACTATACAAACATCCGTCTTCACAACCGGAGACCAGAAAAATGAGATGGTATCAGGCTACCACTCTCAACTCCTCTGAAAAGGATCACATTAGCAGATCCTGGATAGACTGGGAGAAAACTGTGAAACAGAACTCAAACTAACAAAAGATCCAGGCTTAGTGATCCAGGCTTAAATACTGGAGCCCACCCAGCCTACCAGATTATGACCGTTAGTCACCCTTCAAGTTTGGAACTGAAGTCACCACAATCTTAAAATAAATGAACATGTTAGATCGAAACAACAATAACAAAGTTCAGAGGGTTACGAAAGAAGGATGTATGGAAACAGAAAACACAGGCAGGCAGTACAGTAAGTGATGGCACATTGAGAAGATTGCAATGGATGAGTTTAAACAAAATATGTATGAATGATTGAATTCAAAACTTATGATTTGTAAACATTCACCTAGTTTACAATAAAAAGTGCGTGCTCATGTGCACACACACATACGCCCCAGAGGGCAATGGGTTTGTACTGTTTTTCAATCGTGACAGGAGATTACCAGGTCTTTTCTCCCATGGATTCAAACGACTGACTTTTTGAATAGTAGTCAAATGCTTAACCATTGGCACACAAGGTTCATTCCTAAAAGATATTCAAAACCATTTCAAATCTGATTTATCAATCTTTCATGAGTAGAATGTTTCCTATTTCTTCCATTGAGCTGTTCGTGGGGTTGAACCATGGACCTTGCAGGTTGTAGTCCAACATTCAACCCACTACACCAACTGGGCTCATTACTCCCAGTTAATTGTCATTTTCTATTAAAACTGCACAATTGTTTACACTTATTTTTTTCCTTTTCCTTTTTTTATTTTAAAAATAATTTTATTAGGGGCTCATACAACTCATCACAATTCATACATACATCAATTATGTAAAGCACATTTGTACATTCATTGCCCTCATCATTCTCAAAACATTTGCTCTCCACTTAAGGCCCTGGCATCAGCTCCTCATTTTTCCCCTCCCTCCCCGCTCCCCACTCCCTCATGAAGCCTTGATAATTTATAAATTATTATTTTGTCATGTCTTGCCCTGTCCGATGTCTCCCTTCACCCACTTTTCTGTTGTCTGTCTCCGAGGGAGGAGATTATATGTAGATCCCTGTAATCAGTTACCCCTTTCCAACTCACCCTCCCTCGACCCTATCAGTATCACCACTCGCACCACTGGTCCTGAAGGGATCATATGCCCTGGACTCCCTGTGTTTCCAGTTCCTATCTGTACCAGTGTATATCCTCTGGTCTAGCCAGATTTGTAAGGTAGAATTGGGATCATGTAGGGTGTGTGTGGGGCGGGTGGGGGAGAGGAATCATTTAGGAACTAGAGGAAAGTTGTTTGTTTCATCGTTGCTACATCGTACACTGACTGGCTCATCTCCTCCAAGAGACACTTCTGTAAGCAGATGTCCAGTGGCCTATAAATGGGCTTTGGGTCTCCACTCCTCACTCCCCCCTCATTCACAATGATATGATTTTTTTGTTCTGATGATGCCTGATACCTGATCCCTTCGACACCTCGTATCATACAGGCTGGTGTGGTTCTTCCATGTGGGCTTCGTTGCTTCTGAGCTAGATGGCTGCTTGTCTATCTTCAAGCCTTTAAGACCCCAGACGCTATATCTTTTGATAGCCTGGCACCATCAGCTTTATTTGCTTATGCACCCATTTGTCTTCAGCGATCAAATCAGGGAGGTGAACACACAATGATATGATTTTTTTGTTCTTTGATGCCTGATAACTGATCCCTTTGGCACCTCATGATCATGCAGGCTGATGTGCTTCTTCCATGTAGACTTTGTTGCTTCTGAGCTCGATGGTCGCTTGCTTACTACCTTCAAGCCTTGAAGACCCCAGACGCTATATCTTTTGATAGCTGGGCACCATCAGCTTTCTTCACCACATTTGCTTATGCACCCACTTTGTCTTCAGCGATTGTGTCAGGATTGTGAGCATCATAGAATTCCAGTTTAATAGAACAAAGTATTCTTGCATTGAGGGAGTACTTGAGTGAAGGCCCAATGTCCATTTGCTACCTTAATACTAAACCTATAAATATATGCACCTAGATCTATTTCCCCATCCTCATATATAAATATATTTGATATGTATATGCCTTTATTTAGACCTCTATAAATGTCCTTTGCCTCCTAGCTCTTTCCTTCATTTCCTTTGACTTTACTCTTGCCCCACTATCATGCTCAGTCTTCATTTGGGTTTCAGAAATTCCTCTCAGTTATATTACCCTTGATCATGCCCTACCCGGCCTCCTATATCCTCCTCACCACCGATTTGGATCACTTGTTTTTCCCTTGTCCCTGGGTTTGTTAACACCACTACCTTTCCCCCCACCTGCCCCTCTCTCATGTCCCCCGGGAACTGTCAATCCCATTGTTTTCTCCTCCAGATTGTTCATCCAGCTTATCTTAGTTAGACAGACCTGCGAAGATAATAACATGCACAAAAACAAGACAGAACAAAACCAAGCAACAAAAGAAAACAAAACAACAACAATGAACCAATGATAAAAAACCAAAACAAACCACAGCAACAAGAAAGAAGAGCTTGTAGTTAGTTTAGGGACTGTTTATTAGCCTTTAGGAGTGTTTTCCAGGCGAGTCTGTTGGGGTGCCAAGCCCTGGCCCCAAAGTCTATTTTTGGTATTCCCTGGGGACTTCGTTGCTCTGTTCCCCCTGCTGTTCTGTTGCAGGCCCTTAGTGTTTTGCCTTGGTGTGGTGGGATCAGATCAGGTGGAATTCCCACACTGTGTCTCCAGTGTTGTCCCCTGTAGGGCTATGGGACAGTGAGGGATGTCATGTCTCATAGTGGGGCCGGCATCTGTGCATTGGCTGCTCTGAATGGGAATATTGTCCTCAAGGCTTGGTGGAACAGGATGTGCTCCACTCTCTCTTCCTCCCCCTTCATTTGCTCCCGTGTGCTCTGATCAGACATGTCCCTCTTCCAGAACTGCAGCTTCAGTGTTGTCCTCTGAAATAAATTCTTCTGGGAGGAGGGGCAGGTGTCCATGTAGTTGGGATTGGGGCCAGCCCCTCAGACCTCTCCACCAGTTTCCTACTCCACCCAGGCATACACTTATTTTTCACGAACTATCTGTTAAGGTACTGAAAAGAAATGTAGGAAAACAGAAATGAAGTTTTATTTTCAATAGATACTCTTCACTATGCCAAGTGGAATGCCATTATCAAAATATTTTTTCTGTTACATACTCCATTATGTTCCTTTTTAGACAGAGGAAGGGAAAATTAATCATGACCTGGGAAGTTCATTTTTATTAATATCTCCAGATTAGGTTCAAAGTATTGTATTTTTGAAGACTTTACTATCGATTTTGCATAAATTATGTATTCCTCATAATATATAATATAGCGTGTAATTATACAAGGAGATATTTTTAAATAAAATCCTGATTTTTATATTATGTTTTGTTTAAAATTTTAGTTGCTAACATATTTTAGAAATAAGTATGTCACTTTTATATTTATGCTTCTCTCAAACGAATAAGTAAATGTGTTTATGGCAATGTGTGATCCCCCAAGAGGGTAAGTTTTATTTTGGATGTCAAATTTTAAATGAAAGAATACCAGGGTGCAGACACAGTGAAACACTCACTCAGTGGCTGATGCTTTTTCCTTCCAGGGGGTGATGAAAATCAAATCCCTAAACTACTTCTGAGTTTTTTACTAATGAACCTGACATCTGTAGTGAAGCAGAGCATAGACTAACCTTGTTCTTTCCCAGTCCCATGATGAAACTGCTGGTAGTTCAGGTCAGAGTTTATCTTTGGAAATGTCAGAGTAAAATAATCTTAAATTAACCGAAAACATAAAAAAACTTTTTGATATGTATACCAAGATATTCAAATTCCGTAAAAGCAGGATCTTTCAGGTGTGATAAAACTGCACTCTTAATCCACAGTGATTCCCTGCATTGTGATTTTCTTGTATAGATATCAGAATTGAAGGATTCATGAGTAAATAAGCATTCATATAAAAGTTTCCTGTTATAGAAGACAGATGAGTAGAATAGTACTGTGATTTCAAGATAATGTATACAAATATGGGGCTGAGAATGCCTAATTGAGAGTTTTCCTTTCCCTTGAGGAGAAAGAAAAGGAACGTATCAGGGGAAAAAAATTAAACTATAATTTAGGCAAATAGTAAATAAAGTGTCTTCTGCAGGGAAAATAATTAAATTTCCTTCATTCGAAGTACTATTAGAACCTGTCTGGTGACATACGAGTATAGATAGCATGAGGTTTATGCACACAAACCTTTATTGGATGATCTGTAGATTACCAGAAAAGAGGAATCTTTTCATGAAAATCTTTTTGCAAAAAGATTACAGTGGGAATTACTAGAGGCAAACTACACTTATGAACAAGAAATAATATATACAAAATGGAAGCATCGATAGGTGAAAAGATATGATGCCTGAGATTTGCTCTAAAATACTAATCACATTTATTTTATTTTGGAGTATAAAACAAATACAACATGGATGAATCTCAAGAATATTGTACTGAGTGAAATAGGCCTTATGCCAAACCACATATTGTATGCTTCCATCTATAAGAAGCTCTAAACTAATTATAGTTTTCAAAAATCAGAAAAGTGGTTGTCTTTAGGTAGGGACATGATTGACTGAAAGGGGCATGATGAAATATTCTGGAATGATGGTGATGTGCTTAATAGGATACTTAATAGGACTTTGGATTACATAGATGTATGCATGCACCAAAACTCATTTTAACTCAAGCTAAGAAATTATAGGCAAATATTAAATTCCCTTACTGATATGCTAACTGAAGTATCTTGGGTGAAATATTCTGATGTTTGCAACTTAGAAATACATCAAATCATAAAAGAGGTTGATTATGAATAGATGAAGGGATGGATAGAGATAAGCTGAAACAAGCACAAAACAAGTTAATTGTGAATCTAAGTGGTGGATATATGAGTCTTCATTTTTATAACATTTCTTTACATTTGAGAAATTTTATAAGACAATGTGGGAAAAATGTGAGAGATTAGAAAGATAAAAAGGTTTGCAAAAATGTCAATAACTGACACAATAAGGGCATTGTTGATTGATTCATTCTGCCTTATTATATACTTTCCTATATGTTTGGAATTTTCTACAATAAAAATTAAAATTCATATACAAAAGTAAATTAAAAAGTATTACTACCGGAATTCCAGTTCATGCATACATCGGTTTATCCTAAAGAAAATATATTTAAACATGTCTGGGATCAGTGGATGGCTGCAGATAAGTTCTCTCAGTAGTACACATCAAGCACCTTAGGGTGCTTCAAAAAAAAAGTCTAATCAAAACAGTGAGTTCTTAGACTCTAGAGGTTCTCAACCTGTGGGTCACGACTCCTTTGGGGGTTGAACGACCCTTTCACAGGGGTCTCCCAATT
>NW_022103951.1:7174383-7186384 GCF_000313985.2 Echinops telfairi
TATTGGTGAGAGAAGGACCAGGAATGTGGTGGTGAGGAATTTTTCCCCACCATTACAATACAGCTGCTCATTCTTTGAAGGCTATTAGGGTAGTCCTGTCAGAATTTCATTGGGAAACCTTACCCCATCCACCCTATAGCTCTGATCTTGTCCCTTTAGATTACCTTTTGTGGACATTTAAAAGGAACATGATTTGAGTCCTTTGAGAGTAATGTCTTCATATGGGAGGGTGATTCGATGGAATAGAAGAGCCCAATGTCCCTATCTTCCTGATTATTTGCTCATATATCACCATTACAAATTTCAGGGTCCAGTTTCTTCCAAATCAGTGCCCTCACTTTAACAGACAGCATTTGAGGTTGGGTTGTAATTCAGCTACTCTTACTACAAGGCTCTTGGTTTGTCTTTTAGCAACATAAGCTCTGCTACTAAAAGAAGACTTTCTTTGAGGCCATACATGGGAACTTTGAGGTATTTTAAGCAGTGCTTGAGCTATGATTCCAAAGCTCTGAGCCCATCTCTTTCCTTTACCATTTTAGCTATTGTACATAGGACACACCAACCAATGTCTCTATCATTCTTATCCTGAAAATATTGCAGAAAACTACCAAAAGCAAGAACACTTCCAGCCTCACTTCCCACCAATACTTCATCTGTTGGTAGTGATATTTTACATATTAATATTGTCACATCACAACGTGGATTGCCAGTACCCTCTTTACTAATGGAGGCAGAGTTAACAGTGCCTTGAAATCTAATTGAACTTGAGAATCAATTTAGAAAACTCCCCATAACCAGTTTGCTTTTCTAGAACTATTCTTGGCAGAAGTCTTGGTGGCATAATGGGTAACAAGTTGTGCTTAAAACCATAGGATCAACAGTACGACATCACCAGCCACTCCACAGGAGAAAAATGAGACTTTTCACTCCTATAAAGAGTTACATTCCTAAAACTCCACAGGTGCAGGTCCAGTCTGTCTGATAGGGACACTGTGAGTCTAAATTGACTAGAAGTCCGTTAGATTCAGGGAATGAGAATTGTTCTTGGTACCAAATATCTTAAGGCTGGGTTCTCTAGAGAGAATGTGTGTGTGTGTGTGTGTGTGTGTGTGTGTGTAAAGGAAATGGCTCAAACAGTTGTAGAGGCAAGAAAGTTGCAAATCTGTGTGTGTCGAGCTGGAGGCTCCCTGGCTTTTGTAGTTCCAGGACCTGATAAACCCATGACCCATGGTCAGATGGCAGAATGCAAGTATAATTGAATCCAAGGTCAGTACGCCATTTTTCTGAGTGCAGAGATTAAGGAATTCAAGGCCAGCAAGTTAGATGGCAGGCTTCTCATAAGTCCCAGGATTGTCAGGCAATACACTAGGCTGCTGGTTCAAGTCCAAAGAGCCAGAAGTTGACAAGCTGCAGAATCAAAATCTAGAAAAAAAAAAAGCAAACATGCTTTTCCATGGTGTCCACCATTATTGAAAGCAGGCAAGTTCTTTGAGGACATCTGATCATGAGGGATTACTATGTGTTAACTTCCAAACAGGTCCCCAGCCAAGTGTCACAAAACGTAAACTACCACACTCTGCAAATAATCTGGAAAAGCTGAACTATATGAAGAGGAATGTGGCATAAGGGTTGGAGGAAGATTCATACACAGCCTTCAATATGTAAATAGAACAACTTTACTTGCTGTAAGTGAAGTGGTCCTAAAGCACTTAATAAAGAAGATCAAAGATTGCAGTCTTCAGTGTGTAGTACACCTCAATGTAAAGAAAACAAAAATCCTCACAAGTATACCAATAATCAACATGATACATGAAGAAAAAATACAAAGTTGTCAAATGTTTTATTTTATACCTGTCTACAATCAATGCCCATGATAGTAGCTGTCAACCAATAAAATGATACATTGCACTGGGCAAATATGACACACACACATACGCACACATATAATATGTCAGTTTGAGGACAATGGTGTACCTGACCCTAACTGTGGTATTTTCAATGACCTCATTTGCATGTGAAAGATGATAGACAATTAAAAAGGAAAGCTGGAGAAGAATCAATGCAATCCAGTGATATTGAGGGAGAAGAGTACTGACATAATCATGAACTCCTCCAAGAACAAACAAATCTGCCATGGAAGACGTATAGCCAAAATATTCCTTAGAAACAAGGATGTACTTTGAACATGTTATAAGGAGGGCCTAGTCCCTGGACAAAGCCATATGCTTGATAAAATAGAAAATCAGCAAAAAAAAGAGGAAGACTGCCAATGAGATGAATTGCACAGTGACTACAACAATGGGCTCAAACATCACAATTGAGAGGATAGTTGTGGGGGGAGGGGCAGGTGTCCACGTAGTTGGGATTGTGGCTGGCTCCTCAGACCTCTCCACAGGTTCCCTACTCCATGCCGGCAATTTCACAGGAATTTATTTCAGAGGACAGCACGGGATCTGCAGCTCAGAGAGAGGGATGTGTCAGATCAGAGCACACGGGAGCGAATGACGGGGGAGGAAGAGACAGTGGAGCACATCCTGGCCTACCAAGCCTTGACAACTAGATTCCCGCTCAGAGTAGCCAATCCACAGAGAAGACCATATGGCCGGCCCCACTATGAGACAAGACATCCGTCACTCATCCATAGCCCTACAGGGGACAACACTGGAGACAGTGTGGGAATTCTGCCCAATCTGATCCCACCACACCAAGACAAAACACTAAGGGCGTGCAACAGAACAGCAAGGGGAGCAGAGCAACAAAGTCTCCAGGGAATACCAAAAACAGACTTTGGGGCTGGGGGCTGGCACCCCATCAGTCTCGACCGGAAAAAACTCCTAAGGGCCAACAAACAGTCCTTGAACTAACTACAAGCTTTTCTTTTTTTGTTGTTTTGCTTTGTTTGTCATTGACTTGTTGTTGTTGTTTTGTTTTGTTGCTTGGTTTTGTTCTGTCTTGTTTTTGTGCATGTTATTATCTCTGCAGATCTGTCTAAATAACATAGGCTGGATGAACAATCTGGAGAAGAAAACAAAGGGACCGACAGTTCTGGGGGGACATGGGAGAGGGGGAGGTGGGGGGAAAGGAAGTGGTGTTAACAAACCCAGGGGCAAAGCAACAACAGTGTTCCAAATCAGTGAGGAGGGTGTAGGAGGCCTGGTAGGGTGTGAGCAAGGGCAATGTAAGTGAGAGGAATTACTGAAATCCAAATGACGGCTTATCATGATAGCGGGACAAGAGGAAAGTAAAAGGAAATAGAGGATAGAATTAGGAGGCAAAGGGCATATATAGAGGTCTAAATAAAGGCATGTGTATATGTAAATATATTTATATACTAAGATGTGGAAATAGATCTATGTGCATATACTTTTAGGTTTAGTATTAAGATAGCAAATGGACATTGGTCCTCCACTCAAGTACTCCCTCAATGCAAGAATACTTTGTTTTATTAAACTGGCATTCCATGATGCTCACCTTCCCGACACAATCGCTGAAGACAAAGCGGGTGCATAATCAAATGTGATGAAGAAAGCTGATGGATCCTCGCTATCAAAAGATATAGTGTCTGGGGTCTTAAAGGCTTGAAGGTAAACAAGCAGCCATCTAGCTCAGAAGCAGCAAAGCCCATGTGGAAGAAGCACACCAGCCTGTGCTATCATGAGGTGTCAAAATGATCAGGTATCAGGTATCATCAGAACAAAAAATCATATCATTTTGAATGAGGGGGTGCAAGGAATGGAGACCAAAGCCCATCTTTAGGCAATTGGACATCCCCTTACAGAAGGGTCGCGGGGAGGAGACGAGCCAGTCAGAGTGCAGTAGAGCAACGATGAAACATATAACATTCTTCTAGCTTCTAAATGTTTCCTTCCCCCCTCCCCGCTCCCACTATCATTATCCCAATTCTACCTTACAATTCTGGCTAGACCAGAGAATGTACACTGGTACAGATAGGAACTGGAAACACAGGGAATCCAGGGTGGATGATCCCTTCAGGACCAGTGGTGAAAGTGGCAATACAGGGAGGGTGGAGGAAGGGTGGGGTGGAAAGGGGGAGCCAATTACAAGGATCTAATTATAACCTCCTCCCTTAGGGATGGATAAGAGAAAAGTGGGTAAAGGGAGATATCAGACAGTGTAAGATATGACAAAATAAGAATTTATAAATTATCAAGGGTTCATGAGGGAGGGAGGAGCGGGGAGGGAGGGAGGAAAATGAGGAGCTGATGCCAAGGCCCTAAGTGGAGAGCAAATGTTTTGAGAATGATGAGGGCAACGAATGTACAAATGTGCTTGACACAATTGATGTATGTATGGATTGTGATAAGAGTTGTATGAGGCCCTAATAAAATGATTTTTTTTTAAAGAAAGAGAAAAACCCTATCACCAAGAATTATATAGCTGTCAAAACTGATCTTCAAAATGAGCGTGAAATTAAAATATTTCTACATAAGCAAAACCAAGAGAATCTGTTACCATACAAACTGTCCTGCAAGAAATGTTAACGGGAAGCTTTTAGGCTTTTTATAAAAGAGAAAGAGAGAGAGAGGAGAGTCGTACATAAGATTGCTAAGAGTTGGAAAGGACTCGAAAGCCAGCACCTAACAGCAACATCAACATTGGAAGAGATTATCCAAATGAAATATAAAGCTGTCTTTAGGTAGTGAGAAATTGTGTATTTTCTCTCCTTTTTAACATTTTTTCCAATAGAGTCATATTTTCATTAAATAAGGAGGAAATGAAAATAAGTGGGATCAGGTAAAGAAGTAACATAACTAAAAGATTAGGGCACAGAATAAAAAGGCCAGTTCTGCTAAGAGATGATAATTTTCTGTCTTTATTTTTTAATAATTCATTGAGGGCTCTTACAGCTCTTGTAACAAGCCATACATCAATTGTATCAATCACATTTGTGCACATGTTGCCGTCATCCTTTTCAAAACATGTTCTTTCTACCTGCGCCCTTGGCATCATCTCTTCTTTTGTCCCTCCCTCCCCCAACTTCCCACCCACAAGAACTCTTGGTAAATTATAAATAATTGTTATTTACGTCTCTTATACTGTCCACTGTCTCCCTTCACCCACATTTCTGTTGTTTGCCCCCTTTGGGATGAGGGTGTTATACGTTGATCATTGTGATTGGTTCCCCCTTTCTTCCTCTGCTTCCCCCACCTTCCCCCACCTCTCATGGTATTGCTACTTCCCATTACTGTTCCTGAGGGGTTTATCTGTCCTGGATTCACGTGTCGAGAGCTCTTATTTGTACCAATGTACATCCTCCAGTCTATCCGGTTTTGTAAGGTATAACTGGGTCATGATAATGGGGATGTGGGGAGCATTAAAGAACTATACTAGAGGAGTGTTATGTGTTTCTCTGGTGCTATAGTGCATCCTGGCCCACTCCCTTCTTCCATGTGATCCTTCTGTGAGGGGATGTCCAATTGTCTACAGATGGGCCTTGGGTATCCACTCTGACCCTCCTAGTTGGTATCAACAAATTGTTTTAGATCTTCTGATGCCTGATACCTAATCCTGTCGACACCTCGTGATCACACAGGCTGGTGTGCTTCTTCCATGTGAGCTTTGTTGCTTCCCTGCTAGATGGCCACTTGTTTAATTTCAAGCCTTTAAGACCCCAGACGCTGTATCTTCTGATGTCTGGGCACCATCAGCTTTCTTCACCACATTTGCTTATGCACCCATTTTGACTTTAGGGATTATGTTGGGCAGATGAGCATAAAATATGCTAATTTTCACAGATCTCTTCTTAATCCAATTTAATTGTATTCTAATCCCTATCTAGAAATGGAAAACTCACCCTTTGTGGTGTCATCTAAAGTCATAGGGAACACAGATACTGGAACCATGTGAAGAAACATGGCAGATATTGGAACATATTGATTTCTGGAGTCTTTTCATCCCCACAATTTGGCTTTGTCTCTCTTTCCATGAGGTTCAGATGATGTGTACATGTGCTGGTGAATCGAGTTAAGGACCATATAAATTACTGGATTTATTAATTTCACAAATTTTAATTCTAATCCTTACTGATACCTACAACTTCTTTTATGCTATAGATTAAACATATATCTTTGATCAGCATTGCCATCTCACCTGATTCTTCTACAAATGTCTTCCTGAAATTACAATGAACATTATGCTCTCATTTTAATAAAGGGCTGGTATAAAAAAAGGACGCAAAAAATGAAGATTTCTGAAGTAGTCATAAAATTGTTGAATATGCCATTCATTATATTTTTTTGAATTTTCAAATCCACGTGTTCAGTTTCTTTCTGAATTCTGAGCTAGGAAATAGTTGATCTGTCTGATGATCTGGTGTGTCTCCATTTATCTATCTGCCTATCTGTTTATGCATTTATCTGTTTAGCCTTTCCTTAAAGGTACTAACTAATCCATCAGAAAATAGGCTCCTTTGGCTAGTTTCTGTTATAATTATTCCAGGCCTGCCTTTCCCATCTCAATCTAAACCCTTGCTTCCATAACTTGGTCCTTCCACTTTAATGTTACCTTTAAAGTTTGTTGTCACTTCATGGTATCAAGGTTTTTGTAAATTGATCATGGTTTGGGAATATGCAAACAATATATAATAAATAATTTCTATTCAACTTCCCATGTGGTTAATAAGGTATGTTAGTCTTGGGCAAATGTTAATTCAGTGATACCGAAATGTATTGTAATGATATTTTGAGAATATGAAGTCTCTTTTTCTACTGGAAATCCATCAGCAAACAATTAAAATGAAGACAATATGCACCCATTGGAGTGATTATTTTTTAAAAGAGATCTATCGAGGCCAAGTTCCAACACACTATATTGTCCATCATCCTCTTGAATATATGTGTGTTCTGAATTTCTCATTACAATGGTCAGACTGATCACTGATGTGGAAACTGATCTCACTCTTCTCAACTGGCTTTTGTCAGACAGGGAATAAAACTAGGTCATCTCTGGGAAATCGTGCTTTATCTCTGTGGATTAGAGTGAAAAAGCTCAACAGTATGACAGAAAAAAAATCCAACTGTCAAAATCAACTAAATATCTTTTAACTTCATCACAATTTTACAAGTCAATATTCTCTAAAAGAAAATAAAATCGCCCTCCAGTGCTCACCTCGGTTAATTTATTTTTCTTATACCATAAGCCTGAGGAGATATGATTGATCTTATGATTAAAAATGCAAGATTGGGAAAAAATTAAAACATGTTAAAATCAGCAGCAGAAAATGGCTGAATAGTTATCTGATCTTGGGATAAGAAAAGCATTATAGATATCTTCAGAATATGGTGGCTCTGTCACATAAACCATATAGTCACCCTACAGCAAGAACCAAGGAATCAAGTGGAACAGTAAGATGAAAATTTGGGAAGGCAGAAGAGCATACATATGAATGAACAATGAGATCAAACACTTAAAGGAAATGAGAAACTGAATGGAAACCACAAACAAAGAGATTTATAGACGCTAACTGCACTGCTAGCCATCCTGGCATAGTGTGACCATCAGGAAACAAAGTAAACAGCATTCTGGATGAAGCACATGGAAAAGTAACTACAGAATCTCCACTAGGAGACAGAGATACTGTGTAGACAAACCTGGAGTAAAGCAAGGTGAGCAGGTAAGGAACCAAAGAACCAGAAAATAGGGACAGAATGAGTCCCCAGCAGTGTCTCGATCATCTGGACAGATGATGTTGGCAGAGTAGAGGATCCTAGCGATTCCCACCCAAGTGAACTTTGGACAGCACCTTTCCTAGCATTTGGTTGGGACTAGATTTTGATAGCCTGCTGCACTCTTAGAAGATGGACCTGGGCTCATTCCAGAGACTTTGGGAACATGCCCCCTTCTTTTTCCATGCCACCTGCCTCTCCAGTGATCACTGGGGTGCCTCCCCCTCATTTGAAAATCTATGGCTCTAGCTTCTATATTGTGGGACCTGTGAATAGACTCATATGGCTGGTCCACCCATTCCTGCATTGCCCTACCCACCTAGTGATTGGCAGTGGACAGTCCTGTCTCTAGACCAGCAACCAACACAAGAACACTCTTTCCTGCCCCTGCCACTCTGCCCACCTGGAAAACGGCAGTACAAGCCCATGGCACCCACTCAATGACTTATGGTGCGTGTACTCTCACTCTGACCACCTGGCAACCAGTGATGATGAGTGTGAGCTATTTGTTCTCCTATCCACCATATTTCTGGCAACAATACCACACATACCATATTCAAAAAGTTCCTGCAAGGCACCTATACTTGCACTAAAACCCCTTGATACCTAACTGCTCACTGAGACACAAATTTATGAATACACAGCAAACCATCTCCATCCAATTAACTAGCTCTCCTTCACAGTGAATATGGAGACATCCTACCCTGACCTAGAGAGAGCACAACAACTTCTAGTACCCAACTGGTAGGACCCCCTGAATCCACAAGCCTTGACCACCCAAAACTTTTCAATCAATTTTGGGGAAAGAACCTACTCTCCCTCCTCCACTCAATCCTAGAAGGAAACACATGCAAGCCTAACCACAGAAAACTCACACGTCTGTAATGACTACACCCAGTTGTGAGGCGAAATCACATTCAACCAATAAACACAACCACCCCACACATAGACCAGAATTACAAATCAAAAATTTAAATAATACAAAGGAAGAAAGATACTTTAAAGAGAAACAGAAGAAACAAATCTATGGGTGCATCAAAATAAAATTTAAAAATCAACACAATATAAACATATACAATTAACAAAGAAGTATACAAGTAAATAGATCAATGCCTTGATGCTTAAGACACAGCAGACAATAGCAAATCATCTGAAGAAACAGGATAAGATGGTTCAAACAAGTTAGCAAAATAAAGGAACAACACCTTCCTGAGGAAGAAATGGTAATATAACTACAGCATAAGGAATTCAAAGGGATCCTTAAAGAGATCTAGGAAAACACAAACAGAACCCTAGAAGAATTCAGGAAAACAAAACAAGAACAAAATGACTGTGTTAGGTGAGGTTGACTAGAGAAACAAACTCATAGACACTCATATGTGTCTAAGAAAGCCCTTTATATAAAAAAGCAATTGTATATTGAGACACCATCCCAGCCCACTCCAGATCAAGTCCATAAGTCTGATATGAGCCCATATGTCAGATTCCAATCTGTAAATTCCTCTTCAGACTCAAGCAACACATGCAATGACACCAAATGCAGGAATATCGTAGGCCAGGGAGTGGAAAATCTTGTGGATCCAGTGGCAGTGGAAGCATCTCAGCACTGGCAGGGGTCTCCACGTGGCTCCCCTAGCTCCAGGGCTGTAGAATGGCTCCATGTCTTGGTTGCAGGAAGACGAAGCAGAGAGTCTGTGTGTATCTGGTCTCCAGTTACCTATTTTTCTCCTTCACACCTCCAAATGAGGTTATCAAGCTGTGACCTGATTGACAGGGTAGACTCTACCCCTTCACAAGTTGACAGGAGATTATGTAACTGCCACAATGACAAAATAAATAGATGATTAGAAACTGTGCAAAAGCCACTATAAGCTCAGGAGATAAACAATAAAATATCAGAAATGGAAAACTCAGTGTAGGGTTATAAAAAATAATTTTTTAAAATGGAAGAAAGAAGTACAAGTAGAACCAATCCTTTGCCACAATTTGTTTGAGGAAAAATCACTACCAAAAAATGAAGAAAGAGTTTTGTGTCATACTACAAAGAAGAATAATGTGTGCATAATAAAAATTCCAGAAGAGGAGGAGGGAGGAAAATATAGAAAAAAATAATATTTATTAGAAGGTAATTTCCCAAGAGTTATGAAAGGTGAGAAGGTTTCTGTTCAAGAACTCAATGACCCGCATACAGGACAGGCTTAAAGGGAAAATCACCGTGACATACCATAATAAAAATTTCCAAAAGAAAGAATTCTGAGAGCATAAGAAAACAAAATATTGCCTGCAAAGTGGCATGAATTAGACCAACTGCAGAAACCAGGCAGGCAAGAAGCTAAAGAAAACGTTGAAAGAAAAGAATTTCCAATAAAAAATCATATATCTAGCAATATGGTCTATCAACTGCCATAACGAAGTTAGGACAACCCCAGGAAAACAGAAATTAATTGAATCTGTAAAGACCAAATGAACCTTAAGATAAATAATAAAGGGAGTCCTTTGGGATAGAACCAATGATATCAAGCAATAACCTAAGGTTATGACATATGAAAACATCACCTAGATATCAACCAAGATAAAGAATCCCCCCAAATAAAATAAAGCTACAAAATTAAAAAAACCCTAGAATGAGAAATGTCCATCTGTAAATAACAACTATGAAACAAAAGGGTATTAAATGGTATAATTATAGCACTTCCATATAGAGATGATATCAGGGTGATATGATATAACAGAGTACTTTAAACTTAGGAAGATAAAGACAAGTTTCAGATTAAGCATAAATAAAATTAATAAATCTAATGAAAATAGAGGAGAGGATATCAGAGGCCCAGTAAACAAAATCAATGACAATGAAACTTATGAAAAGAAAATTCATAATTAAAAAGAACTCACTACATCATAACATTAAGTGGAACAATGGCATAAGTAACACTACAAGAAAGCAAACAAATGGCAGCAGTAAACCCTTACATATAGATTAGGAGGAGAAAATATGGCTCCATGGGCCATACAAGGGCCACAGAATCATAAATAACAGCTAATATCACATATTTCACCAAAGAGAAGCAGTTTGAATGATCACATTAGGTAGAGATGAGCTAATTAAATGTTTGACTAAATTTAGCAGGCTAACTTTTAAGATGATAATTTTGTTCTGACCCTTGAATGATGTTATAAATATCCAATGGCTCTTGGGAAGAAAAACGTGTCCTCACCCCTGACACAGATAATCACATCAAATGTAAATGGTTACATCCACCAGTCAATAGACAGAAAGTGGTAGCATGGATCCATCAATATGTTACCTACAAGAGACACATCTTAGAAACAAAGACATAAATAAGCTAAAAATCAAAGGATCAGAAAAATATATATTAAGCCAATGTATTCAAGAGATCACAGGAATGACAATAATCTATGATAATATAGACATCAAGTCAAAGTCCAATAGATGAGACAATATAAAAACTCCAAACTCACTGTGCTAGGCTGAGGTGACTAGAGAAACACATACAATGACATATATGTGCGAGAAAGAGCTTTATATCAACAAATGATTATATATCAAGAAAACATCCCAGCCCAGTCTAACTCAAGTCCTTAAGTCTAGTACTAGTCCATAAATCCTTCTTCAGACTCATGTAGTTACATGAAATGATGCAGACGGCAGGAAGATCACCAGTCTATGGGTACAATAATCTATCATGGGCTCCACAGCTTAATTTCTATCACCAGTACCCCATTTTCAACTATGATTCCATTCCCTTTGTTTCCAATTTTTCATTTCAATCATCAATAATTAGCAATGCATCTTGATTGCATGCTAGATCAATTTCTGACTGAAGACAATGGTCAAATCCTTCCATTTCTTCATCACTAGCTTTGGTCGTAGGTGCATCAATTTGAATAATAGTTTTATTGATTGGATTTTCTTAAAGACAGATATATATGTGATCCTATCACAGTGAACATTGCACTTCAAGATTAGTTTTGAAATGTCTTTTTTGACAATAAAAATGCCATTCATCTTGATTAATTCATTCCAAGCATAGTAAATCATATAATTCTCTGATTCAAAATGGCCAATACCAGTGTATTTTAGCTCACTAATGTGTAGGATATAGATCTTTATGTAGTCCATTAGATTTTTTTATTAAATAATCATTTTACTAGGGGCTCATACAACTCATCACAATCTGTACATACGTCATTTGTGTCCAGCACATTAGTACATATGTTGACTTCATCATTCTCACAACATCTGCTTTTCCCTTGAGCCCTTGGTGTCAGCTCATATTTTCCCCTCCCTCCCTGCT
>NW_022103951.1:7186931-7189230 GCF_000313985.2 Echinops telfairi
TGTCATCTTACAGGGTGGTGTGCTTCTTCCATGTGGGCTTTGTTGTTTCTCAGTTAGATGGCCCCTTGTTTATCTTCCAGCATGTGGGACCCCAGATTCTGTGTAATTTGACAGCTTGGCACCATCAGCTTTCTTCACTGCATTTGCTTATGTACCCGCTTTGTCTTCAGCGTTCGTATCGGGGTATGCTGGTGTGCTTCTTCCTTGAAGACCTCTAATTTTCCTAGACTCATGTTTGGTACATTCAAAGTTCCAATTATTAGTAGATTTTTTGCAGCTTGAGTTGTGTCCCATCAGCCAATGAAGATCTTGAAGGCTCCACTCCCAGACATTACTTTAGTACCTTCACCATGGTCCCCTGGACTTTGAGAAAGCAGCTCCTCATCACTCACATTTCTTGTGCTTCCCTACATAAGGAGCCCGTCCTCTGGTACTATCTCTAACAATGCTCTGCTTCCATCCATTAGGCCTTCAATATCTGACAATGTTTCCAAGCTGTGCAGAAGGTTTCCAGCAGTTACTTCCTTGAAATTGGGCAGCTCCACTGAAACCCCTTCTCTTTGGGTGACCCTGGCATTTGAAATACCAGTGACATAACTTGTGACATCACAGCAACACATAAGCTACCAGAATAGGACAAACATACAGGTAAGTGGATATGACAGTAGATGCAAATAGTGTATTGTAATATAGTAATAGCTGCAAAAGGTAATCTGGTATGTCCAGGAATCACTACCAGTCAGTAGAAACTAAATTTCATTAAACCCTTTGTGTGTTGTTGTTAATGACTCCAAGTTGATTCCAATTCACAGTAACAACAGAATAAAACACTACCCAGACCCGAACCACCCTCACAATCATTAATGTGTTTGAGTCCCTTGTTATAGCCTCTGTGTCAATCCATCTCATTGGAGGCTTTCCTTTTCTTACACTGGCCCTCTATTTTAACAACCATGATGTCACTTTCCAGGGACAACTCCCTCCTGATAACATGCCTAAAGTGTGTGAGGTGAAGTCTCAACATTATTGCTTCTAAGGAACATTCTGGCTGTATTTCTTCCAAGACAGATAAAGGGGATTCAATAAGTTCATGTTGAAATGGAATTAAAAGGTAATAGAACTTTCCACGAAAGTTTGCAGCCTTCGTATACATATACATGTGTTCATTTTAAATACAAATACCAAAGATCTAAGAAATTATATGATTTTACCGTAAGAGCTAAGTATAGGTAAATCATGTTACTATCTATAAACCCAGAAAATATTGGAAATGTGTGTTCCAATGCCATATTGTAACATTTGAGAAAACCCTTGATGCAGACCAAGACACAATTTAAGTGGGTAAAAATTCCCACATATTTGATTAAAATAGGAAGTAAAATTAATCTAATCCAAACAACTAAACAAAATAGCTTAGTCATTCATTCCTGTGAAGGTTTTAATTCACTTTCCCTACTCTCCTGATTGGCAAAAGAATAACCCAAAACACAGTCTACTGATACTCTCTGGATACATCCTAAATTGGTTATTTCACTTCATATTGGACTTCACATTATTTATCTCTTGCTGCATTGTAATTTGATTTAATTAAAGGGTTTTTTTTCTCTTAATAAATTGCTCTGTAAACCACTGTCAATTTCATTCTGCATCTATTTTCCCCCTTACAAAGACTGTTATACAATACCATTTATAAAGACAAGCTGCTAACATTTAGTTACAAGTGCATTTCTCTTTCTGATCATTATAATGCAAGGGTTTTATCTTTTAAAACAAAGGTTCATGCTTCTGATACGTATTCCATTTAGCACTAATTCATTTCAATTTTTCTAATATGGAAATAAAATTGTCAGTCAAAACAGCATTACAAGCGAATTCTATGAAAAGAATTTCCAAAGACAGAAGCATTCACAGAAGGAAACAAAGGGGGAAATATTGCTATAATAAAAAGGAAAAAAATGAATAAGACATTATCTATCTTCCTCAAAATCGGAATATGATTATGTTAGTTGCTTCAAAACTATCTCATCACATAAAGTTATCTAGAAATAAAAGCTTATCTTCTTTTGCCATGAATATAACTTAGTGGAGAGAAAACTAGTCCATAAGCCAAAAGAAAAAGGGTTAAAAGTTGAGGCACATCTGAGGGCATCATCTATATAGCACTTCTAGTTTGCCATTACACTGGACAAATCCTTGAATAGAGCCATATGCTTTGCAGTACAACAACCTTTTTTTAAAAATTATTTTATTAGGGGCTCATACAACCCTTATCACAATCCATACATACATCAATTGTGTA
>NW_022103951.1:7190053-7228911 GCF_000313985.2 Echinops telfairi
AATAGAACAAAGTATTCTTGCATTGAGGGAGTACTTGAGTGGAGGCCCAATGTCCATCTGCTACCTTAATACTATACCTATATATATGCACATATATCTATTTCTACATCCTCATATATAAATATATTTACATATGTGCATGCCTGTATTTAGACCTCTACAAATGCCCTTTGCCTCCTAGCTCTTTCCTCTATTTCCTTTTATTTTCCTCTTATTCCAGTATAACGCTCAGACTTCATTTGGGTTTCAGTAATTCCTCTCAGTAACTTTACCCTTGGTCACGCCCTACCATGCCTCCTGCACCCTCCTCACCACCGATTTGGATCATTTGTTGTTCCCTTGTCCCTGGGTTTGTTAACACCACTTCCTTTCCCCCATCTCTCTCTCTCCCATGTACCTCCAGAACTGTCCGTCCCATTGCTTTCTCCTCCAAATTGTTCATCCATTCTATCTAATTTAAACAGA
This sequence comes from Echinops telfairi, assembly GCF_000313985.2. Lineage (NCBI taxonomy): Eukaryota > Metazoa > Chordata > Mammalia > Afrosoricida > Tenrecidae > Echinops > Echinops telfairi. The sequence goes on from NW_022103951.1 coordinate 7,190,519, forward strand.
CCTGCAGAGATAGTATCATGCACAAAAACAAGACAGAGCAAACTCAAGCAACAAAATAATACAAAACAACAACAACACCAATAAGCCAATGACAAAAAGCAAAACAAAACACAAGAAAGAAAAGGTTGCAGTTAGTTCAAGGACTGTTTGTTGGCCTTTAGGAGTGTTTTCGGGTTGAGTCTGATGGGGCACCAAGACCTGACCCCAAAGTCTATTTTTGGTATTCCCTGGGGACTTCGTTGCTTTGTTCCCCTCGCTGTTCTGTTCCACGCCCTTAGTGTTTTGGCTTGGTGTGGTGGGATCAGAGCAGGCGCAATTCCCACAGTGTCTCCAGTGTCGTCCCCTGTAGGGATATGGGACAGTGAGGGATGTCTTGTCTCTTAATGTGTCTGGCTGTATGGGCTTCTCTGTGGATTGGCTGCTCTGAGTGGGAGTATCATCCTCAAGGCTTGGTAGGCCATGATGTGCTCCACTCTCTCGCTCCCTCTTCATTTGCTCCTGTGTGCTCTAATCAGACATGCCCCTCTCTCAGCACTGCAGCTTCAGTATTGTCCTCTGAAATAAATTCTTCTGCGGGGAGGGGCAACTGTCCATGTAGTTGGAATTGGGGCCTGCTCCTCAGACCTCTCCACTGTTTCCCTACTCCATGCTGGCATGTTGCATTCACATCTTGGAGCACCGGGTTAAAGTCTGGTCCCTCTTTCCCTGTGGAAATATAAACAATACCATCCCCTTGGGTGAGTTAGTGCCCTATACCCCCGCTACACATTTCTTTTTTGTTTTTTCCCTTTCCCCACCTCCTTTTTAGTTGGCTACCATATGTATCCCTGGATTTGGTCTGGCCCCTACCATACTACCTGGTCCTCACCCCAGGGATGTTTGTATACAGTAGCTTTTTCCCTATTCCCCTTTTGCATATTTTTTAAGCTTACCTCAGTGGACTCATGTTGTACTTGTCCTTTTGTCCTTGGCTTACTTTGCTTAGCATGATTTCCTCAAGTTCTTCCCATGTGGTGATGTGCATCATACGTTCATCACTGCTTTTTAGGGATGCATAGTACTCCATTGTATGTATGTACCACCGTTTTTTAATCCACTCAGTTGATGGAAATTTGGGTTGTTTCCAACTCCTTGCAATTGTGAACTATGCCACAATCAACATTGGAGCACAGATGACTGCCTGTGATTTGTTCCTTGCCTCTTCTATGTATATTCCCAGTAGGGGGGGTTGCTGGGTCATGTGATAACTCGATTTCCATCAGTTTTAGATGTTGCCAGATCGATATCCATAGTGGCTGTACATACCTACAGGTCCTCCAACAGTGGATGAGAGTTCCTGTCTCCCCACGGCCCCTCCAACACATATTGCTTTCTGATTTTTTGAATTGGGCTATCTTTGAAGGTGTTAGGTGGTATCTTATTGTTGTTTTACTTTGCATTTCTCTTATGGCTAAAGTTCAGGAACATTTTCTCATATGTTTATTGGCCATTCGGATTTCTGCCCCTGTGAAACTTCTGTTTAGGCCCTTTGCCCACCTCCTCAGTGGGCGATTAGTTTTGTTTTTTTTTAATTTTTGGAAGTTAGCATTTTAGATTTATTAATAAGACTTTTGTCTGATGTGTCATTGCTAAAGAGGTTTTCCTAGTCCGTGTACTCTCTTGGTGAATTCTTCCAATGTACACAGGTGTGTTATCTTCAGTAAATCCCACTTGTCAATTTGTGCCTCCTCTGTGTTTGTGGCCCTCCCTATTTCTGATAGCCTATGTATTCCCTGTGCCAAAGTTCTCAAGTTAGTCCCAACTCCCTCATTGATGGCCCTATTAGTTTGGGGTTTTACTTCAAGGTTTGAGCTCCACCTTGAGTTTATTCTTGTGCATGGAGTAAGATAAGGGTCATGCTTCATTTTTCTGCAGGTAGATATCCATTTTTTTCCAGCACCACTTGTTGAAGAGGGCATTTGCTTCCCATTGTATATTTTTGGGGCCCTTATCAAAGATCAGTTGTCTGTATGCTGTTGATTTTATTTCTGGGTTTTCAGTTCTTTTCCATTGGACTAAGTATCTGTAATTATACCAATACCACATGGTTTTTGACAACTGTGGCTGTATAATATATGCTAAATTCAGGTAAAGCAAACCCTCCCACTCTGTCCTCCTTCTTGAGGAGTTCTCTGCTAATTCTCGGCTTCTTCCCTTTCCATATGAAGTTGGTAATCAGCTTTTCCATTTCTTTGAAGAAAGATGGGAATAACTGTATGTGGAATGCATTAAATTTATATAGTGCCTTGGGTAAAACTGACATCTTGACTGTATTGAGTCTTCCAATCCATGAGCATGAGATTTCTTCCATTTGTTGAGGTCACTCTTGGTTTCTTGTAATATGTTCTGTAGTTTTGCTCATATAGATCTTTTGTTCTTTTACTCAGGTATGTCCCTAGATATTTCAATTTGTCCTTGGCTATTGTGAAGGGTATAACCTTTTTGATCTCCTCTTCTGTGGTCTTATCCAATGTGTATAGCAGGCTGATGGAATTCTGTTTGTTGATCTTGTATCCTGCCACTCTGCCAAACTCCTCTATTGCTTCCAGTACTCCCCTTTTGGGCTTTTCCGTATATAAAATCATATCATCTGCAAATAACCTCTTCCTTACCCAAATGAATACCTTTGATGTCTTTTCTTTGCCATATGCTGTTAACTAAAACCTCCAGTACAATGTTAAATAAGAGTGGGCACAAGGGGCATCCTTCTCTGGTCCCCTTTTTCAATAAGATTGTGCTTATCTTTTCTCCATTGACTACCACACTGCCTGTTGGTTTTTCATATATAGCTTGTATTGTCTTGAGGAATTTTCCTTCCATTCCTATCTTCTGAAGTGTCTTAAACAGGAATTGGTGTTGGATGTTGTCGAATGCTTTTTCTCTATCTATTGATATTATCATGTGTTTCTTATAGTTTTTCATGTTAATGTGGCAAATGATACTGATGGTCTTTCGTATGTTGAAACATCCCTGAATCCCTGCTATGAATCCCACTTGCTCATGGTGAATTATTTGTTTTAAATACTTTTGTATTCTATTGGCCAGTCTTTTGTTAAGGATTTGTGCATCGATGTTCATTAGGGATATTATTTTGTAGTTCTACATTCTTATGGGAACCTTTCCAAGTTTTGGTATCAGAGTTATACTAGCTTCAAAGAAGGAGTTTGGGAGTTTGGCGTCTTTTTCTATGTTTTGGAAGAATTTTTGTAGGATTGGTGTTAGTTCTTCCCTAAATGCTTGGTAGAATTCTCCAGTGAAGCCATCAGGTCCAGGTTATTTTTTTGTTGGTAATCCCTTGATAACCATGTCTATTTCTTCTATTGCTAAGGGTCTGTTGAGATTCTTGACGTCCATTGGGGATAGTCCCGGGAGGGATTGTTTTTCCAAGAATTTGTCATGTCTTCCAGGTTGTTGAATTCATTGGAGTACAATCCTTCATAGTACTTTATAATTATCCTTTTGATTTCATTAGGGTCTGTTGTATTGTCCCCTCTGTCGTCCCTCATTCTTGCTATTGAAATCTGTTCCCTCAGTTCTTTGGTTAGGTTTGCCAGTGGTCTGTCGATTCTGTTTATCCTTTCAAAGAAATTTAACAGCATTAATTTTTCCATAGTTTTCTTATTTTCCCTCTCCTGAATCTCAGCCCTGGTTTTTATTATTTTAATTTATTTTTTGCTATTAGTAGGATTGTCCTGTTGACTCATCTCTAGTTGTTGTAAATTTTGTGCCAGCATATCAATCATGAGTCTCTCTTCCTTTTTCAGGTGTGCATGTATTCCTATGAAACTTCCTCTGATAATTGCCTTTGCTGTGTCCCATAAGTTTTGGTATATCGTGACCTCATTCTTATTGGTTTCTAGAAATTTCCTAATTTCCTCCCTGATCTGTGCCTGTACGCACTCCTTTTACAATAGAGTTATTCATCCTCCAATTGCTTGCTCTTTTTTTCTTCTTCTTCCTTTTGTTTATTTCCAGTCGTATGCCACAGTGGTCAGATGAGAGAGGAATGTATGCTATCAATGTGCTAAAATTTATGTAGATTCGCCTGATGCCCCAGCATGTGGTCTATCTTTGAATATGTGCCATGCGGGCTTGAAAAGAATGTGAATTATTTGTATTTGGGTGAAAAGCTCTGTAAATGCCGTATCTATCAGGTCAAATTGTCTAATTGTAGTGTTTAGATCTTTAGCCTCCTTGTTGAGTTTCTTTCCCTGTGATCTATCTGTCTCAGAGAGTGGTGTATTGAAGTCACCCACTATAATTGCTGAGGCTGTGATTTTATTTTCATCTTTTGGAGTGTTTTGGTTGACGTATTCAGCAGGTCTCTCATTCGGGGAATATATGTTTACAATGCTTAGTGGTTATTTGTCTACTGTTCCCTTGAACATTATATAGTGTCCCTCCTTATTTCTTTTTCTGGTTTGCTCTTTTAGGTCAATTTTCTCTAATATTAGGATTGCAACCCCTGCTTTTCTTGAATTGCTGTTTGCTTGGTATACCTTTCTCCAGCCTTTGATTCCCAGCCTATTTTTGTCTGTAGTCTTGAGATGTCTCCTGTAGGCAGCAGATTGGTGGTTTGTTCTCTAAGCTAGTCTGCTAGCCTCAGTCTTTCAGTGCCTGAGTTCAGTCCATTGATATTCAGGGTTATTATCTCCATCTGTGGACTCTGCGACATCATCTTATACCTTTTGTGTTGGGTGTTTTCCTACCTTCCTTTCTTATTAGTATGTTGTGCATATATATGTGTGTATCTTTCCTGACTTCTTTCCATCCCATAAGCCAATGCTATTTTGGGATCTGTTTTCTCTTTGTTGCCCTCTGGGTGAGGTTGTTCTACGTTGTGGTCTCTTATTTATGCTTGGTGAGTGTTGTTCTTCTGCCCATACTGGGTGGGCAAGGATCTTTTTTGGGCTGGGTTTCTTCTAACGTATTTTTTGAGTTTTTCCTTGTCGGGGAAGACTTATACTTCTCCATCTATCTTAATCGATAATTTGGCTGAGTAGAGTGTTCTAGGGTTTGTGTTCTTTTCCTTCAATTTTTGGAATATGTTACTCCACTCTCTCCTCTTCTTCATAGTTTCTGCTGATAGGTTTGAGCATTCTTTTTCGGGAACCTTTATATGTGATTGCTTGTTTTTCCCTAGTTGATCTCATGATTTTCTCCTTTTCCTCAAAGTTGGATAGTTTAACTATTATGTGCCTTGGTGACTTCTCCTTGCGATTCAGTCAAGCTTGTGTTCTTTCAGCATCCTGAATGGTTGCCTTATGTTCATTCATTAAGCTGTTGAAGTTTTCCTCCAAGAATTCTCTCACTATTGTTGCAGATGACTTCTCCATTGTGTCTTGCTCCGGTAAGCCAATAATTCTAATGTTGTGCATCTTCATAGCATCAGACATAGCTCTTAGGTTTTCTTCATCTTCTCTGATGATCTTATTAGATTTTTGTTCGCATTTGTGAGTCTGCTTGGCTGTCCTCCAAGTCACAGATATAGTTCTCTGCTTCCTCCAGTTGATTCTCGAGGTCCTTGTTTCTGCTACCGGTTTTTGTTATCTCCTCCCTAAGCTCCTCTATTTCCCTTTGGTGTATGGCCTTTATCTTCTCTATCATTTCATCCTTTTTCTGTATTGTTTCCCTGATATCCTGTATGACTCCAAACAGATTTCTGGAAATTTCTTTCTGTGGCAACTCAATGTCTGTTTCTTATATGCTTGTCCTCATGTTTGGGACATCTTCTGCCATTGCCTTATGTTTCTCTTGTTTTTTGTTGAGGTCATTGGGACTGATGGCTGTTTGCATTGCCTTGTTTTAGAGGAGCCAGGTGCCATTTTCCAGGGAGTTGAAGAGCACTGGCTCTCTCTGGGAGACTTGTAGGAATGTTTCTTTGAACTTCCTACAGCTAATTTCACTATGGAATTAACCTACCACTTTATCTTCCTGTGGCTTCCCTCTCAGGGGAGTGCCCCAGAATGCTGGTGGGTTGCCTGCTCTCGTGTATAACACCGCGAATGATGGGCAGAATTGCCTTGGTCAGGTAGATCATTGTGGGGACTGAGCAGAGATTCCTTCAGCAGCTTAGAATGTTGGCAAGTGTTGGCTGAGCTGCTTTAGGCTGTGTGAGACACTAAGGTAGGCGGGAGGAAGTTCCCTCAATAATGTGGGACAACAGAGGAAAAATAGGAGCTCCCTCAGCCAAACAGGCAGCAATTCCCTGGTAAGAAGTTGGGAGGATTATCCCCTGGTAGAGTTCCGCCAGGGTTTCCCTAGCCTGGGGCTACGCTGCACAGGGTGGAGCTCACATAACTGGCTGGGAGGCAATCATAAATGCCCTAGGCTAAGTGGAGTGGTCTGGAGGTCAGCAGTGGAGTGTGAGAGAACAGGGAAGAGACAAATAGGGGAAAAAAACTAAGCCTGCTGAGACTGTGGGAACATAGAGAGAAGAGAAGGAAACAAAAGTAACCAAATACCTGAGCCCCGATCCCTGCCCATGGGACTGCAAGGGTTTAATCCCTGCACAGAGGCATGGAAAACTGTAACTGTTTTGAGATTAAGTCCCTGGGCCAGCTCCAAATGTTGCTGGCTCTGGCAGAGACAGTGGCGGGGCTAACATCAATCCCTAGCCAGCCTCCACTGTGGTAAGCCCAAACCACCCAGCCCCTCAAAACCTTGGGGATCTGTGCCTACTTATCTTTATGATGCTCCTCCTGTGATCCAGCAGTGTTGAATTTCCCTCTTAGCAACTCTCCTGGGCTGATTTCTACTGAGTCCCTCTGATATGTGTTAGTCAGTCACCATCTTCCCAGAAGTTGCTGTAGTATAACAATCTTTGCTGACACATGATTGCGAGAGCTTAGGGGGGAAAGGTATTGGTATATGTTCCAACGAAGATTTATTCAAAGTGTAGAATGTACATAACTCAGTTTTAAATTTTTTTAATTGAGGATATAATCCTGTTTTGATGTTGAAGAATTCCGGAAAAAATGCATTTTGGAAGAAAGAGGGCAGATATTCATTTTCTAATCTGCCTTTGAAAGTAGGACTGCACCCACCAATCACGTGGTTGCTTAAGATGTTACATCTGGAGAAAGTGACATAAAGAAATTTGAGTAAAGGAAAACACATCTTTGTGGCATTGGCTGGCAGTGGTAGTAATAGCCAATATCCAGAGCAGCTGTTGGCAGAAGGAGAAGGAACAGTGTCTATAGCTCTCAGCAGTGGCAACAGCAGGATCCTCATCAGACACTTCCTAGCCTTTGGTTCTTCCATCCTCCTGGTGGTTCTGTAAGCTACTTATTAATCAAAGTCATTTAGCTTCAGTTTCTATTCCTTGGAATCAAAACCTTAACAGATCTAGGTTGTAGTCCAGGAACTGCTGTTTTTAATAGCCTCTCAAAGTAATTCTATGCAAACTTTGAGAATCACTGCACTGTGTTATATTTCCTCCAAGGGAAAAGAAGTATAACAAAATATGCTAAGCGGAGCACTAGTGATGTTCAAATAAGCTAATTACCAGAGAAAATCTTCAAAAGCATGAGTAAAATGGTTTTACGACTGAAACCATCAACTAAATGATGATTTTTGAAGTGATTTCCCACTCAAAGTAAGTGGATTTCATGAATGTATGTTAGCTACCTTGCAAAGGACTCTATTTAAATTCGGATGTGTCTTATAGAGAACTTCCTGGCCATTCCTGTCCGTGAATCATTTCATTCCCCATTTTTGAACTCAATGAACCTGCCCACAATTCACCTGTAACTGTAACCAGGTGCTTACAATGTGTCTTTGTCACCCATAACATCAAGAAGAGGGATCAAGTTCTCTATTCCTTGCTCTGGGTTTATTCTGCAACATTCTTTGAGAGGATGTTGTGAAAGTGATTGCATAGCAGTTCTGAGTCCTAGCCTCAAGACATTTTTCCTATGGGTATATCTTCACGACATTACAGATTCAGTTCTAGACCACTGCAATAAAGGGAATATCACAATAAAGCAAGTTGTATGAATTGTTTGGTTCCCTAATGCCTATAAAAACTATTTATACACTATACTATTGTCTATAAAATGTGCAATAATAGCATTATGAAAATTTTGAAATATTGTGAGATTTACCAAAATGTGACACAAAGACACGAAGTGAGCACATGATGTTGGGAAAAAATGACACCAAAAGGCTTGCCTTAAACAGGGTTGCCACAAATCTTTAATTTGTTAAAACAAAACAAAACAAAAAAACCCCTCACAATTAAAAAATACAATATATGTAAAGTGAAATAAAACAAAACACAGTAAAAAGGAGATATGCCCGTCTTTCCATGCTTTCTCTTGGAGTCCTGCGTAGTTCACACCTGAACAAGCACATGCTAGACTGCCAGAGGAGGAGAGACCACACAGAAGAGAGCTGAGGTGCCCCAGGCAACAGCCAGTCAGCTATTAAAGCAGAACTATCTGACTAACCTAACCAAACTTGCTGAGACAAAGGCTCTTGAGTTCAGTCAATGAAATGACTGATATTGTCAATCATTATGCTTTGCTGTAGTTGGTTATTGTTGTAGTTACACAATCTGGTGTCAATTTGAGGATTAAGAGTGTAGGGATGGAGTCTAAGCTGTCAATCAGGATATAGTCAACGAGGCCTCTGTGTGGGATTGGCCTTCTCCAGAGGATTCTGGGAACTCCTGTATTTCCTCCTTGGAGACTGGAGAAACTTTCTCACTTGGCTCACTCTCTGTGATACATCCCTGAGGAGAAGCCACATGGACCTACGCTGATACAGCCCAGCAAGCTGGAGAGGCCACTCCCTGTCAGCACTGAGATGCTTACAATGCCATTGGATCCACAAGACTTCCCACCCCCTGCCCTGTGGTCTTTATGCATTTAGTGTCATTGCATGTGCTTCATGAGTATAAAGAGGACTTTATAGATTGGTATTGGACATATGGTCTTATATCGAACTTAAGGACTTGATCTGGACTGGGCTGGGATGTTTTCTCAATATTCAATTGCTCTTGTATATAAACCTCTTTCTTATACACCTATGAGTGTGTCTATGAATACTGTTTATAATTATATATAACATTTATGATGTTTGTTGGATTCTCAATGGCAATTATATGATATGTGAGTAGCTATGAATTTGTTTCTCTAGTCTACCCAGACTAACACAGTTATACATCAATAAGTAATTGATATTCTTTCTCGATTCTATTACAGCTCATGAAAGGGTCGATTAAAGAACTTCTTAGAATGGTTTAGGAGCCCTGGTGGCTTAGTGGTTTGGTTGCAATTTGCAAGGTTATTGGTTTGAAACCATAAGCAGCTCCGCGGGAGGCAGACAGGGCTTTCTACCTCAATCACCAGCATGTCAGAAACAGGGGCAGTTCTACCCTGTCCTATAAGGTGGGTTTTGGTATGGCTTAATTGCTCAGTATCTTGTAAGCCTTGATGCTATCTCACTCTGGACTACATTATCATTTTTAATGACTACATCCCTGACATTTTCTTTCTGCCTGAGTGACTAAATTCTCTGCCCAACATTCCACCATGCCTTCAAGATTTGATATTTTGCCCAAGGTGCCTGAATACATATTTTGTCAAAATGTCAAATGACTAACTTTTAAAATCAACATTTGTTTAAAGTTGAATGTCATCATCATAGAATTGCCATCTGAAACAGATGTAAATTATTATAATGATAGAATTATTATAATTTTAGCATGCAGAATTTTATAGCCATATTTTAAATGTTTGATAATATAGCATAAGGACAATCATTTGCTTTAGCACAGATTTGTTCCCATAATCTTTGTTTCTCACTTTCTAGTGGAAATTGATAGAGGAGCAAAATAATTTGGGGCTAAATTTGCCCATGTAGTTACTCACAGTGATGTTGCCCCCAAATTCTTATCATTTCTTTCCTCTTTAACAGAAGATGGTCAAGGCAAAGATATCTTTTCTTTCTAACTTCCCATTATGATTATCATAATGCAAATACATTAAATTAATCCAAATATGTAGACTTTGTTCACCACTCATAAAAGAAGTATTCTGATACTTTCAGAAGCAAAGATGCAATGGTGGTCTCCAATATATTGCTTATTTCTAATATTTCATCCATTTACTACTTGACACTGTGAGTCTTGGGGGAAGGAAGCTTGTTCTGAAAACTTCAATCTAGAATGGGTCAGATGATCACATCTTTCCTAAAATATTGTATGCAATTCAGCTTTCACTCTTGAGAGGAATGGCAAAAGTGTCTTTCCACCAGGCATCTTATGAAAATGTTTGCACTCTCAAAGAACATTGGTTTAGTTATTTCTTCACCCGTTTCTAGAAATTGAACAACACTCTTTGGAAATAATCATCAGTTGTTATAAAGTTCCTATTGTTGTTTAAATTACAAAATTAAAGCTTATATTAAAGCTACTACATTTAAACATTTAGTAGTGTTTTGGACATCTTATAAAACTATGGGAAGCCAGTTCCAAAGTAGCTTGTGTCTTTATATAACATACCAATCCATAATATCTTTTGGCATGAAGTTTGTCTCTTGTTAAGAAAAGGGAATGATGAAAATGCTCCACTATCTTTATGTTATTCTATAATTTTACTGAAGGAACAACAGAAAGGTGTGAAAAAAAACACTGCATGACCGTGGGCAGTCTAAATTATATATAACCTTTATAATTATATGTAACATTTATAATGTTTGTTGGATTCTCATTGACAATTATATGATAGCTTTACTAGATGATTTTCCATCTCATAAATAGTTTTTAAATCAAATGTACTAGGTTAGTTGTTTGTAAACCCCATAAATCCTGTGGTAAACAAGTCAAGCAGAAATACAGTTGAATTTATCATTGATCTACCAAGTTGTTAAACTTAAGAGATTTCTGCATTAACGAATATCTGACATGTAAGATTCTTCATATTTAATAGCCTTTCGTGAACAGCAGAATAAAATGTTTCAAAGGTTGTTTTAAAAAATGTTTTAGAGCTAAGATTTGTCTCTGTGGCAATTATTAGGTTCTGCTGAGTTTGCTCCACCTCATAGTGACCCTACATACAAAAAACCTAAATACTACCCAGTATGGTGCCAGCCTCACCATCACTATGATGTTTGAGTCCATTGTTACAGTTACTATGTCAATACATCCCATTATAGGTCTTGTTTGCTGATCTTTAAGGACGGGTCCTCAGTCCTCCGTGGTAGCATGCCTGCAGTAACTGAGAGGAAGTCTCCCTAGCCTTGCTTTTAAAGGAGCATTCTGGCTGTAAGACAGATTTATTCCAGGACAGATTTGTTCATTCTTCTGGCAGGCCACTGCATATTGTAGATTCTTCATCATAATAATTCAAATAGATCAATTATTTTTCAGATTTCCCTTTTTATTGTCCAACTTTTGCATGTACATGAGGCAACTGAAAATACCATAGCTCCTTATTCCTCAAAATGACATATTTGTTCTTTAATACTTTTAAATGGTCTTTTGCAGTGGATTTTCCCAATGCACATCCTTTGATTTCTTCGCTGGTACTTCTTTGAGAATTGATTGTTGATCCAAGTAAAATAAAATCCTTGATAATTTTAATCTTTTCTGTTTATCATACAGTTGCTTATTGGTCCAATGGTGAATACTTTTGTTTTCTTTGTGTTTAATGGTAGTCCAGAGAGAAGGAAGTAGTGATTCAAATCCCCTTCACTTTCAACAAGCAAGGTCGCATCATATGCACATTACCAGTTGTTAATAAGCCTTCTTCTAATCCTCATGCTGGATTCTTCTTCATATAGTCCAGCTTCTCAGATTATTTGCTCAGAATACAGTGTGGTGATAGAATAGAGCCCTGATACACACCTTTCCTGATTTTAAACCACACAATACAGGTTCTGCATGAGCACACAAAGTATCATGGAATTTCCATTCTTTATACCGTAATAGTATCGGTGATTTGTCATGATCCATCTAGTTGAATGGCTTTGCATAATCAGTCAATCACTGGGAAACATATTTTAGAAATTCTCTGATTTCAGCCAAGATCTATCTGACATCAATAACGATATCCTTTCTTCCATGCCCTCCTCTGAACCCAGGCTGAATTTCTGCCACCTCTCTCTTTGTATATTCTTACAAATATTTTTTAATTATCTTCAGCAAAATATTTTCTGAACATGATGTTAGTGATCTTGGCAATAATAGTTGCACTCTCTTGGATCACCTTTGTTAGAATGGACACAAGTAGTTCAGTAAGTTTTAGGTACTGTCTTCCAAGTTTCTTGGCATAGATGAGTGAGTGATTGTAGTGTTGCATGCATTTGTTGAAAGATCTCAGATAGTATTCTATCAATCTATGGAGCCTTATTTCCCATTATTACCTTCAGAACCAGTGAAATTGTATAGTTGGCTAAATTTCCAGAAAGAATGTTGGAAGATGACAATTGACTTCTCTTAGTTTTGTTTAACATTTGACATACAAAGATGAGGTAAAGGAAAGACTACACTATTTTAATAAGAATGTAGAGGAAATATAAAAAACCAATGATAGTTTCATCAAATGGTTGAAGACACTGAAAATTTAAATGGACTCAGGGAAAACAATGATCCATGTACTAGGAAAAGGTGGCCTCAAGTTAGAAACCAAATCAAAAGAGAGACTGAACAATTTAAAGCAGTATCTCAAAGACTCTCTGTTAGCCAGACTAATGGGCTTTTAAAATTCATAGGGTATTATCCCATTTCACTTTGACTCACAGCCTAATGTAGAGAAGGTCTGTTAAGGAATAAACTTCTAGGTAAGGTTATGTCTATGGTGTAGATTATAATTTGATAAGTAAAAAAACCCATGAGGTTCATCAGAGTATGGTCCCTGATAAAATATGACTTGCAGAATTTCAGAATTGCTGTGGGCTGTTGAGTGTTATGTGCCCTTTAATTACCTAACTTTTTGATGAATGTGTATGTTGTGTTTTTGTCTATTTTCTATGTAGTTCTTTAATATGGAGTACATGGGGTACAGATAGCTTGTATATTTAGTTTAGTTTTCTGACTTGGGAGATAGCTTGTATATTTAGTTTAGTTTTCTGACTTGGGAGGAAAAACACTTGAGCAACCAGACCAAAGAAACTCCACTTGAGGATTTTCCTCGACATCTACACTTATGTTCAGTGAAAAGATCTTGGACATCATGATAATGTTCTAGTGGTATGACATTGTTTCCCCTGACAATGAGTGTACTTTTTTTTTTTCATATGAAAGGGACATGAATTGTGGCTAGTGAGTGAATTGGGACAGATGATCTACTAAGACATCTGTGAAAAGTGTTTCTGTCCTTGTACATACATGCTGTTCCTCACATAAAGAGGTGGAGTCTAAACCCTCCTTCTTTTGAATCCAGGAAGATCTTTCACATTCTTTGATCAATAAAATGTGGCAGAAGTTCCCCTCGCCTAGTTCTGGGCCTAGACCTTCAGTGGTAGCTTATGTTTTCATTCCATTGGAACACAGTTGTCATGCTGTAAGACAGTCCAAACTATCATAATGGAGGCAAGAGATGCATGGCAACCCTCCATATAGTGAACTTCCATGTGGAAAAAGTACTTAAGGAGTATAACTGAAGCACCCCACCCCACATGACCATCAGCATCAAGACCCAGAAATCAGAGCATGGCCTTCTTCCACCTTGAAGACCAACTGAGCCATCAGCTGAATGCAGTTACCTGAATGAGCCCAGATAACACTACTGAAAGACAAAGAACTGTCCAATCAATACATAGATTCACCATAACTAAAACTGTTGCTTTAAGCAACTAAGTTTTGAAGTGGTTTGTTACATAGCTATTGATAACTGAAGAGAGTGGAAAGGCAAGTTTTAAAACATTGGATGGGAAAAGTTAGCTAAATAAAGAAGCATTACAAATTGCCTTACTATTCATAGAATTAATTTGGTTAAAATATGCTCCCTCAAGAGAAGATATATATTGCTTTTGACAAAGTGAATGTGTGCCATTTAAAAGCCCTTTAGAGGATATGAAGCAGCAGTTGAGAAATTCTTGAGTCAAGAGTGTACTGCTTTCTTAATAAAGGAGAAAAAAAGCTCCTAAATTCTACTAAAAACTCTGCAATACATAAAATTTCATCTTTCATGGTCTCAGAAACAATTTATATTCCTTGGAGAAAAAAACACTTGATATTTTGTCAAAACCTCCTCTCTGGGCAGCAGAGGGGTGGGTGAAGGGAGACGCCGGGCAGTGTAATATAAGATACAATAATAATTTATAAATTATCAAGGGTGCATGGGGGAGAGGGGAGGAGGAAGGGAGGGGGAGGGGAAAAAGGGAAATGAGCTGATTCCGGGAACCCAAGAGGAAAGCGAATTTTGGGAATAATGAGGGCAACAAATGTATAGATGTGCTTTACACAATTGATCTATGTATTGTGATGAATTGTATGAGCCCCAATAAATTGATTAAAAAAATATCACACTAAAAACGAATTAATATGTATTAAAAGTTATACTTTGCAAAGCAATCTGACACCTGATTTAATTGAAATACATGTAACCTTAATAATTAATATACTTTTTAAATGCGAATTTTGCTAACTCGTCAACATTAATTGTTCCTTAAGATCAGGGGCTATTTCTTCAATTTATCTTCTTTTCTCTTTAGTATTATTCTGGTACATAGTCAATAAAATCAGCCATCATTTAACAGTACTGGAGATGAAAATACCACGAAAAGTTTTACCTTAAAAACATATCTTGGGGAAATGATAAAACAAAAATATGCTTCCCTTAGGGTAGGTAAATACAACTATCTCCACATAAATTCCAACCAGAGTGTTGTGCCTACTGAAGGATGGCAAGGAATCCCCCACCCCAGAACAACCTCAGGTGCAAGACATAATTTGGGTGCCACAGCTAGAAAAAGCAGTAATGCTAAATAAATCCCACTGCTGAGACCCAGACTCACTGGGCATCCAAGGACTGAGACTGAACCAGGATACCAGGGAACCTGTCACACACCTACTACAAGCTAAGAACTAAGTGACACGTGACAGAAGTCTGCTTCTAAGCGTGAGTCAAGAAGATGGAAAGAGGCCCCTCTATAATACAGGACTGTCCGAAGTGGGAGTAAGAACACTGAGCAATGACACCCCAGCCTTCACTCTATGCACAAGGTAAAAACAGTCTGCTGCCAGAAAACGTTCAAGCCCAGTGTGTTTAAAAGATAAGGATAACAACACTTAACTCTCAAATAAACTTAATTCCTGATTAGATGATCACAACTCAATTTATTATATATAGAAATGGCCTGACTTAACAATTGTACCCATTAGCATATCTAAATACTATTTATCTCAATAACTTCTGCTCTTCTATGTATGATGTTTATCAGTAAATTAAAAAATGACAAGATACACAGAAAAATGAGAAAAAACCCGTTATCAAATATTAGAGCAATTAATGGAATCAGAAATTGCAAGATAGATACTTTAAAACAAGTTCTTATTATGTTATATTTGGTGGAAAAGTTAGACAGTAAGACAATATGCATGAAAATGAGCATAATATGAATTTCAACAAAAACTGGAAACTATAAGGTAGAGTTAAATAGAAATATCAGAAAAGAAGAATTTCCTCATAATTGAAGACATACTCAGTGAACTTGAGATAAGTTAATAAAAATGATCTACAGTGAAACACAATTAGAAAAAAAGCATGTGAGAAAACACAAACACACAACAGAGCATCCAAGAGTTGCGGAACAATATCAAATGATGTAGACTATATGCCCATTTTTTTCTGTCATTTCGTCATAGTGGAGACTTGTATGATGGTGGAAGTTGTGTCAGCAGTATTTCAAATACCAGCAGGGACACCCAAGATGAACATGTTTCAGCTGAGCTTCCAGACTAAAGCTACCCTAGGAAGAAGGAATAGGTTATCAACTTCTTAGGGATTAGCCACTGAAAGCCTTACGAACAGCCCCAGAACATTGTCTGATATAGTTCCAGAAGATGGAAGCCTTGGGGTAGAAGTCACTCAAAATCCAAATGAGGAAGAGCTGCTTTCTCAAAGTGGAGTTGATCATAATGATATGGATGTAGTAAAGCTTCCAGGACCTTCATTTGTTGGTAGGTAACAACAGAAGATGAGAAGAAACAGCTGCAAACAACCATTAATAACCAGAACATGGGATGTCTGAAGTATGAATCTAGGAAAATTAGAAGTCATCAAAAATGAAACAGAGGGCACATGGATCAATATCCTAGGCATTACTGAGCTCAAATGTCCTAGTATTGGCCATTTTGAATCTGATAATCATATGATTGAGTGTGCTAGGAATGACAGATACAAGAATAACATTGTAGTCAAGATGATCTTCAAATAGCAAAATGAACATTTCAAGATCTATCTCGAAGTACAATGCTGTCTTGGATATGAAAATATTTATCCACAATACAAGGAACTCCAGTGAATACAACTGCTATTCAAATTTATGCACCACTACTAAATTTAGCAATGCATACATGGAAGACCTCCACTTCTATTTTCCATCTGAAATTGATCAAATATACAATGAAGGTGTATTAATAATTACTGGTGATTTGAAGGCAAAAGTTGGAAAGGAAGAGGAAAAAAATCAGTAGTTGGAACGTATAGTTTTCATGATACAAATTAAGTTGGAGATTGATTACATGAGAGAATTTTGTAAGACCAATGCAGAAAGGTGGTGGTTTCGGCTCATGCTCAAGGGAAAGCTAGGCAATTAATAAGGAAGAACAGAGAAGAATTGATGTATTTTCATTATAGTGTTGGAGCAGAATATTAAAAGTGCTATAACTGTCAGAAATGAAAACAAATCAGTCTTGGAAGAAATACAGCCAGAATGCTTCCTAGCAGCAAGAGTGGTGAGACGTCATCTCCTTTGCTTTGAGCATATTATCAGGAGAGACCAGTCCTTGAAATAGGGCTTCATGCTTGGTAACGCTGAGGGTCATGAAAAAATCGGAAAGCCCTCAATGAAACATATTAACAGTTGTCAGGATGGTGTGGGTCCTCTCAGTGTTTCCTTCTATTGTCTAGGGTTGCTTCTATTCCTAGGTCTCTATGAATGGGAGCTGTCTCTATGGTACCTAACAACAACAATTTTGATGCTAATAATTTTACTTTATTTAGAGAAGTATAGCATAAAGAAATAATGACTGGTGTAGATAAGGGTTTATCCACAAATCTTTACTGAAGCATTAATTACAATAATGAAAAGTTTAAAGTTTTGAACATCCGATACCGTGAGAATTGTTGAGCAATGTATAATACATTCTTCCTCGTTATCATTAGGAAGCCTCATGACAGGAAAGTGTTTATAATGTAATATGAAGAAAAAATAGGTATATAATCTTATGCAAATATACTTTTACCTGTATGTAAAAATATGCATAAAGGGAGATGAATAGAATTAACATGTTAACAATGATTATCTCTGAGTTCTGGTATTGTTGATTTTTTGGTCTTATTTAAACTTTTCTATCATATCCAGTTTTACAATAGTGTATTACTTTTGCTATCATGCAAAATATATAACTGAATGTATTACTTTTGTATTTGTAAATACAAACAATTCTCCTACCCTTAAAATCTTTAATAATGTTATATATGCAAGGTTTTTTGGTTCTGAGTGGGAATCCTGCAGGGGATCTCAGTTTTTATACCCAACAGTAACAAAAACCCAAATCAAACTCACTGCCATTAAGTCTGTTCCAACTCATAGTGACCCCATGGGACAGAGTAGAACTGCCTCCATGGGTTTCTAAACCTGTGAATTTTTAGGAGACAGAAAGCCTCATCTTTCTCCCATGGAGCAGTTGACCAGGACTCCTTAGGTCTCATCATAGTTCTTCATTTATACTCTGCATTATCTTCTTTCCATAACAGATTCTAATCTACTACTTTCATGGTCTTCACATCAGCTTCCATAACCTATCAAACATCTTATACATCAGATTTCTTGAAGATGGCCAAAATAAAATTTTAGCGTTTTTAGTATTCAGTGAGAGACTGTATGCCAGACTCACAGACTAAGTCAAGCTACACTACATAGACTGTCAATTAGAGAACAACAGTCACTCTCTCTTTTTTAATAGACGCTTATCATTGTATACAACCTAACCACATCATACACATTCAGTGCAAGGGAAAATGTCAAAATAGAAGTAGCACAGACCATTTTGGAAGGTTTGGGTCATTTGTGCATCTCAAAAAAACCCTGTTCTTATCTTGGAATCCCTGGGTCATGCAAACAGTTATGGCTTTGGAATTTTAACCCAAAGTTTGGCATTTCAAGCCCACCCTGAGCCACTTTGGAAAGAAGGCCTGGTGATCTGCTTCAAAAAAAAAAAAAATCAGAGCTCCTCCCACCCCCACCAGGCAGGTATCAGAGGGAGGGGGAATACGAATGGGAAGAACAACACAGGGGAGTAAATCTGTCTGGGGGGACACAAAGGCACATCTGTTGGTAGGAAATGATGGAGGAATAATGGAGGGTGTGGGGAAGAATGACTGGGAAAGCTTTGGGGGACACTAGTGGGGGGAGTGCCTTTGGTGGTATGCACGGGATGGACCACATTGGCCCGGGCTTCTGGGTGTATCCTGGGGACCCAAGCTGGGTGCTGTGGAGTGCGGGGACACTGAATCCTGGATCTTCAAGGTTCACAGCATGCTCCAGAGGCTGCATCAATGAGATCCCATGTGGGAACTCCACTGGGTAAACTGGACTCTACCTCAGATGCACCTAGAACTTGAGAACTTAATTCAGAAAGCACATGGTGTCTGAGGAAGCAGAAGCAAGCTGTACCATGATTGGTGAGCTGCTGGTAGGCGGACAAATAAGGTCTTGCTACATCAATGCCCTGTATCTTGTATTATTCTAGCAAACTGGTGGTGGTCATTCTTTTTTATTTGCTCATATTTGGTTGAATCTCAAAGGTTCTATGTCATTGGGGGTTACCCTCTTGAAGTTGGGATATGTTTTTCTATTTTTCAGTAAATGAAACCATAAAATTATTTTCGTTGCTGCTTCATATATGTCATTTTGCTACTGTCATGAGTCATAATGTAAATATATGATATGCGGGATGTATTTTCATTGTTGCAAATTGAACATAATTAAAGTATAGTGATTAATCACAAAACAATGTCATTATATATTGTGAACTATTTATTTATAATGACAAATAAATGCAATTTTGTCTTGAAGCATGGTGTAGCATGGGTAACAGTCTTCACTCCGGGTACTCATAGGTGGGTATATCTGCATGTGGATGGACCCACCTGGAGATGGCTAGAGGAGTGGTGTCTCGGTTCCTAAGACCATCGGAAATATAGGCTTTCCGATGGTCTTAGGCGATCCCTGTGAAGGGCTGTTCGACCTCCAAAGGGGTCACGACCCACAGTTTAAGAACCTTTAAGACTTATCGGTTTGTCTCCAAACAAGCAGCCATCTAAATGAGATGTCAACTAAGTCCACACGGAAAAAGCACACCATCATCAATCACCTAAGGATTGCAAATCAGATAGTCTGAAGTCAAAGGAGGGATTCGTATCAGAGCCTAACTTGTAAGAATCCAGTTTGCAGAAGCCTATGTATGACAGTGGGAGCCCAAGATACATTTGTGGGAATGACATAGGAAATAAGCCTCCAACGAACTCCCTCTATCCATGATTGAGGTATGGGAGGAAAGTGGTTACTAAACAGAGTGCATTAAAGAGTTGAGTATAGAAGATGAAAGGCATACATCTGACTTGAACAGTGAAAACATAGTCATGCTGTGCCTGATCTGCTTTCCAAGTTTTTTATTTGTTTGTATTGCTTGGTTTGGTTTTTGTTTGTACATATTAGGATGTATCTTTCTTTCCCTAATGCCTTCGGAGCTGATCTCAAAAATCACGGCATTTGATTTCGTGTCCAGTCAACACTCTTTTTCCTGGTCACTCAGAACCCGAGGCACAAATTTTGCAGTGACCCTTCTCATTCCCAAATTTCCCATCAAAATTCGCTGAACCGAGTTCCAAGATAATCCAGATAACTTCCCCATCTCTTCAATGGTCCTTTGTCAGTCTTGAGCACCAGGGCACAGATTTTGTCAATATTTTCATCCATTTGGGAAATGGACAGATATCCAAAACAAGGTTTGTCATCAATCAACATGTCACCATTTTTGAAATGAGAAAAATCATTCGTACACTTGAGATTTGCCCACAGCACTGGCTTGTAAACTGTGTTCAACATCACAACAGTTTCTGCCGCATTTTCCCCCAAAAGGAAACAAAATTTCATAGCTACACATGTTGTTTTAAATTGGCTATCCCCCAAAATGAGGTTTGAACAAACTGCTTTCACGAAAAAATTCACTGACCAGAGAGAACGTTCCAGTGATGCCACCAGGTGCACTAACTCAGAGCGAGTTGCTTGATGCCCCCCCTAACAGGAAAAATGCATACTAGAAAGTTCTTCACAGCGGATCTTTTTCCAGTTTGTGGAGATACCCCATTGTATACAGGTTGAACAATGCATGAACAATGGTCTGGACTTGTTAGCATTTAAAATAAACCACATGAGCCCTTATTTAAAGGCCTATCTTGAAAGGCTGGGTAATAATACGAGGTCATATCCCACAGAAAGCTCTTTGTTTGCTTCAATTGCAAAATGCAGTCTTTACTCCATCCTTTGAAGGGGAAATCCATGTATTTCAAAGGTGAATAAAGTTTAGAGAAGTCCCTGGGATTTAACTAGAAACAAAACCTCTATGAACGTGTGATGCTAGGCATCTGCTCCTAAAACTATTTTGGAAGTACACAGGGCTCACAGGCAGTTCCCAGCTTACAAATGAGAGAAATTCCAAAGTGGGCCTTGAAGTCGAACTTGTTGGGAAGTCAGAACTTGTGCTTATAGTTTTATAGCGGTACTTTATGCAAGAAAAGTTGCAAAGCATTTCCCATGATTTAAAAGCTGCATGTGTGGCAGGTGAAGGTGATTGTGATGACAAATTTGTTAAGCGATCAGATTGATGAAACCCTCTTTAAGTGAGGGCAAATTTACCAGCAGTAAAGGACAAATATATATGATCCATAAGTTGCACATCTACAACCTAGGGACGGTCTGTATTTCAAAGAAGAGAATTTAATGCAGTCCACATTTTCCTCAATAATAATATCCAGGAACCTCAAGTTTCATTTCTTTTTCTTGTTTAATAGGGAACCTTGGAGTAAGAGGTATTTCAAGAAAATTCTAATAAGCAAGTAAAGGTAGCAAGCACCAATTCCACTGCTCATTTACATTCCTCAATTTCTGATTGAATCCCTCGACAGGAGTCCCATAAATCCGCTGCAATGGGGGCTTCCTGTGGAGCACACTATGTGATAAAATTAGAAGGGGTGATTGCCCATCAACATTAAAACAACATGAAGTGTATATCTTCAACTCAACCAGGGACAGGGGAATTTGGAGAAGGCAATATTTTTTTTGAAGCACTGAACTTCACTATGTGGATATTAGAATGATTTCACAGCAGCTATTAGAAATGTACTTCTTGTTGGTGGAGGTGTTGACTTACAAAATTAAAGGGATTCTAAAATGTGTAAGCATATTCTTTATTGCCCCCACGCCCCCACTACCAAGATGAGGAGAGGAAAAGAAGCATCATATGAGAACATCATTTCTGTGCCTAATATAAATAATAATAATGAGGAGCTGCTATAAAAATGAGAATGATTATATAGCCATCACAACAAAAGAACAGGTACCCACGTTTCACATTTCACATCCTGTTTCATACAGCTCATTTTTCACAGTACTAGGAAGTCCAGGGTGGCACAAAAATGTTTCTCTGTGTCCCATACCCATAAGGCACAGGGAAGGGGACAAAAGGTACAGTGAAAGCTATTGGTAATCATTTTAGCTTACTCGAGTGACAGAAGGCATGAGTAAAAAGCAAGGTTCCCGGAATTGATGGAACACTAGTTAAACTGTTTAAACAAACTGATGCCGCACTGAAAGTAGTCATTAGTCTATGCCAAGAAATCTGGAAGGATTTGGAAAATATTCCTATGTGTGCCCATTACAAAGGAAGACAACCCAACAGAATTCAGAAATTATGGAATGCCATTCATCACAATGCCAGTAACATTTTCCTGAAGATAATTCAAAAAAGACTACAGCAGCACACGGACAGGGAGCTGCCAGAAATTCAAGCTATATTCCAAAGAAGAGCATGACACCAAGGACATCATTGCTAATCTCAGCTGGATCTTGGCTGAAAACAGAGACTACTAGAAAGATGTTTACACACCCGTGTTTCGTTGATTATGCTAAGTTTTCGATTATGTGGATCATAACAAACTGTGGATAACATTAAGGGGGTACTGCGTGGTTTAAAATCAGTAAAGGTATGCATCAGGATTGTATCCTATTGCTATACTTATCTAAGATGAAAGTTCATGTGGTATGCAGATGACACAACATGGCTGAAAGCAAGGAGAACTTGAAGCACTTACCGATGAAGTTCAAAGACGACAGCCTTCGGTATGGATTACATACAACTCAATGTAAAGAAAACAAAATGCTCACTATTGAACCAATAGGCAACATCATCATACTCAGATAAAAGATGGAAGTTGTCTCGGATTTCATTTTACCTGGCTCCATAATCAATGATATCAATGCATGTAAAAGCTGGACAATGAATAAGGAAAACCAGAGGAGTATTGATGTATTTGAATTATGATATTGGTTAAGAAAATTGAAAGTACCTTGGACTGTCAATAGAACAAACAAATCTGCCCTGGAGGAAATACAATCAGAAGGCTGCTTAAAAGTGAGGATGACAAGATTTCATTTTACATACGACTCTGGACATGGTATCAGGAAGGACCTGTCCCTTGAAACGGATGCCATGACTGGCAAATAAAGGGTCAGTCAAAAGAGGAAGGTCTTCAGCAAGAGGAATTGACACAGGAGCTGCACCAAGGGGCTCGAACATTAACAATGGTGAGGATGGCACTGATCTGGGAGGTGTTTCATTCTATTGTACCTAGGGTCTCTATGGGCCACTGCTGACTGCATGGCAACTAACAATAACAACTCATGATTGGCCTTTCTCCCAGTGAGACGTACACAAAAGAAGCTCTGTGTGTTTTTTTTACCATTGCATAGACCTCCTTTCCAAGTGTAATTGATAAAATTCTCACCCCACCCCCATTACTAAGTTTATGCACCCCGTCAAAGGTTTCTTGAATGATCTACTTTTGATTTTGCTGTGTGTGTTTATTTTTATTTTAGCATTGCCTGACTTGTAACAACAACCTGTATTAACAGTGAGCTGTTAATAAGAAGGTCAGTAACACCTTTGAAAATGAAGATTGAACTAAAAATCCAAGGGTTTGTTGATTTATCATCATAATTTCTACAGAAATATTCGTTGTTGTGACCAATGCAATTTAATGTAAGAATGACTTGGCAGAGAATGCATAACTGTTCACCCAAATATTTTCCTCTTTTTCCTTGGAATATCACTAGAACTAACTTTTCTCAGTCTCCCTTGATATTACTATGTGGTCATTTTTTTACAAGTGGAGTGTGAGCAGAAGTGGCATACACAGGATGGGCTTCCACAAGAAAAATAATTATCTAGTCAGACATGTCAATAGCCCTGACTGAAAAACTTGGCTCTAGGAAACATGCCTGGCCTCTTGAGGCTAAGCTGTGGAACACATCTGTTCCATCCCATTGACCATGCCTGTGTACTGGCTGCAAGAGTCCTCATCACAATCCACTAGGGAGGTATAACTCCAGCTTGCCACCTGAAGCCCTTCTCACACTCTTCCCTCCGGGGTTCACCAGTGAATATACAGACACATCCAAAACATGGCCAAAATGAACAAGTACCCAGCGAATATATTTGCACACCCTGTTTAATTTGTATGTTGAACAAATAATCGGAGAAACTGAACTATATGAAGAAGCTGGCATTAGGATTAGAGATTAACAATTTATAATATGCAGAGGGCACAACCTTGCTTGCTGCAAGCAAGGAGGATTTCTAGTATTTGCTAATAAACATCAAGGACTGCCTTCCGTGTGGATTACAAATCAATGTGAAGCAAACCCAAATCTTCACAACCGAATCAATTGTTGTCGTTGCCGTTGTTGTTGGGTGCCATCGAGTCTGTTCAGACCCATAGCGACCCTATGCACAGCAGAACAGAACACCGCAGGTCCTGGCCATCCTCACAATCCTTCCCACTGTTGCAGCCACTGTGTCAAGCCATCTGGTTGAGGGCTATCCTCTTGTTCACTCTTCCTCCACTTTTCAAAGCATGGTGTTCTTCTCCAAGAATTGGTCTCTCCTAACAACATGTCCAAAGTATAGAAGACAAAGTCTTGCCATCCTTGCCTCTGAGGAGCACTCTGGGTGTATTTCTTCCAAGGCGGATTGGTTTATCCTTTTCGCAATCTATGGTAATTTCAATGTTCTTCTCCAGCATCACAATTAAAAGGCTTCTTTGGTTTTCTTTATTCAATATCCAACTTTCACATGCATATGAAGCAGTGGAAATTACCATGGCTTGGGTCTTAGTCCTCAAAATCATATCCTTGCTTTTCAAGAGTTCTTGTGTAGCAGATTTACACAATGCAACGCATCTTTTGATCTTTCGAATGCTGTTTCCACAATCATTGTGGCGCCAAGTAAGACAAAATCTTTGACAGCATCAACCTTTTCTCCATTTATTATGATGACTTTGGTCTTCTTTACACGGAATTACGTGGCAAGTACATTGAATTACAATCCATGCTGAAGGCTGCAACCCTTGATCTTCATCAGCAAATGCCTCAAGTGCTCCACTCCTCACTTTCAACAAACAAGGTTGTGTCATCTGCATACCGCAGGTTCTTAATAAGTCTTGTTCTAATCCTGATGCCACAATTTCCTTCATATAAGCCAGATTCTCTGAATATTTCCTCAGCATTCAGATTGAGTAAGTATGGTGAAAGGATGCAATCCTAAGGCACACCTTTCCTGAGTTTAAACTATGCAGTATTTCCTTGTTCTGTTCACACACCTGCCATATACAAGTTCCTCATGAACAGAATGAAGTGTTCTGAAAATCCCTTTCTTCTCAAGGTTACCCGAAGTTTATTGTGCTACACACAGTCAAATGCTTTGGCATAGTCATGGAAATGTTAGTAAACATCTTTCTGGTATTCCCTGCTTTCAGCCAAGATCTTCTGACATTAGTAATGATATCCTTTCTTCCACATTCTCTTCTGAATCCAGCCTGAACCTCTGGCAGTTCCCTATTAATATATTGCTGCAATTGTTGTTGGATGATCTTTGGCAAAATTTTGCTTACATGTGATATCAATGTTATTGCTCTACAGTGTGAGCACTCTAAGTTGGGTCACCTTTCTTTGGAATGTGCACAACTAAGACTCTCTTTAAGTCAGTTGGCCAAATAGCTGTTTTCCAAATTTCTTGGCATAAACAAGTGGGTGCTTCTAGTGCTTCATCAGCTTCTTGAAACACTTCAGCTGGCATTCCATGAATTCCTGGAGCCTTGATTTTGGCTGATGCTTTCAGTGCAGCTTGAACTTCTTCCTTCAGTACCCATAAACAACATCGTGTTATTGTGATTGTTAGGTGCCCTTGAGTAGATTCTGACCCATATCAACCCTATGCAAAACAGAACGAAACACTGACCAATCCTGCGCCAGTCTCACAATTGTTCCACTCTTGATCCCATTGTTACAGCATCCTGGTCCTCCGAAAAATCTGAATTTGTCTAGGATTTCATTTTGTTTGTAGCCACAATCAATGCTCACAGAAGTAGCCTTCAAGAAATCAAACGACATATGACAACACATTGGGAAAATTTGCTCCATGAGACCTCTTTGTTGAAGAGCAACAATATTACTTTGAGGACTCAGGTGAGCCTTACCCAAGCTGTGCTATTTTTAATTGGCTCATATGCATGTGGGCATTGGAAAATGAATACAGAAGACCAAAAAGGATTGATGCATTTGAAATATGGTGTTGGTAGCTAATATTAAAAGGACCATAGACTGCCAGAAGAACAAATAAATCTGTCTCAGAAAAACAACCATCTGAATGCTCCTTGCGAATGAGAATTGAGAGAGTTGCCTCCTGTCTGTTGGACATGTGATCAAGAGAGACCCATTTCTGGAAAAGGGAATCATGCTTGGTAAAATAAGAAGGTTAGTGAAAAATTGGAAGCCTCTCAATGAAATGGATTGACACAGTGGCTGCAACAATGAGTTGAAACGATTGTGAGGACCAGGCAGTGTTTTGTTCCATTGTACATACGATGGGGAGGACTGAGAACCAACCTAATAGCACCTAACAACAACAGCAGCAACATTTTATATCTTTTTCTTACCACTGGGAAAGCCCTCCTCCATCCTTAATATGTGTACTCTAAATAAAAATGTAAAAACTCACTGCCATCGATTCTATCCTGACTCATATCACCTCTAGGTACTACAGAAGCTTAAAATTCCCTACATTCTCAAAAGGCTACAAGAACATTGGAAACTAATTTCATGAACTAGCACTGCATATGTTGGAAAAGCAAGACTGGAGTATAAACTCATGGGACAAATGCCTTGATTTTCTTCTGGCATGGTTTTAACTAAAGAGTAGGAGGTTGGACTGGATGTGAGGGGGAGTTTATAAAGAACAGGCATTGTTGTACAGAGTTGTAGGTGCCCCTGCGCGAAATCTGAAACAAAAATCACAACCCCACTCGGCAACTAGCTTTTAAGATGAGTCATGGTGAGGGGAGTGGAGCTGGAGGTTCAAGATGTTGACTGGGATCATAAGACATTTTAAAATGGTGGAGAACATAGAGAGGGTGGGAAACAAGGTGAGGTCCAGAGAGGTAAAAGTTGCAACCTTCACTAACTTTAAGGGAAGAAAATGGGGACTCTTCATTCCACATTCTTAGGGTTTTGTGATTGTTAGCCAGAGAACTCACCATATGTAAGTTCAGAAAGTCTTCAGAAAGCAAAGGGTTTAAAAGCCACGAGAAACCTAAGTTGAACCCCCCTCCCAAATCAGTAGTTCTTTAACTATTAGGATCACCTGGAGATTTTTAAAGAACTCAAATGCTCAGGCTGTTCCCTGGACGAACGACACAGAATCATTTGGAGTACGTTCTAAAACTCTCCAGGGGATTCCAAAGTGCAACCAGGACTGATAACCAGAGTTCTAAGTAGACCTGGGCAATTGCTACGTGGCCAGCCCCATACCAGGGATAAGAAGCACAGAGTGACATGTACTCAGAGTCTTAATGAAAAAGAGAACACTGCCGCAGAATATAGCCTGTTCCCCTTCACTTAATTTGTTGACTTTGGTTTAATGTATTACATAATGTTCAACTTCATGATGAGAAATACTCAGTGTTCACATTACCCTGGCATGAAGTCTTATCTTTGTTTAATACTCCTGTGGGCTACGTCTTCAACATTTGTTTTCAGTCTTTAGAGCACTTCAAGAAGAGGAAGAAGAAAAATAAGTGCTTAAGCAACCTCCCATCTTATTGGTGTTGTCAGAAGATATACTGATTTTGTGAGACTTTGCTTAAAATACACAGAGCACCCACTTTTAACACTTTTCTTAATGATTCTGAAAGCTGATGTAGACATAAATGATTTGATGAATTGTCCTGGAAATCACTCGATCAATCAACAGAATTTATTGTAAAATGACATCTAATGACATAATGAAACAACAAATAGCTATGATTTACTTGAAGACGAGATGGTACATATAGATGCACATCTTTTTTTGGGGGGGGGCAAATACAAGCAAACCTCAATAGATTCTAAGTTAAGTCTGTGGCTAAATTCAGAGGATTTGTTGCTAGTATTCATATTATACAGACTTAACTGTCTGCTTAAGGAATATTGAATAGGCCATAGAAGAATCCTTGGAAAGTCTCATTCTTCCCTTAAAGCCAATTTTGAACACACATCATAAACTATAATTATCAAAAAGGTTTGTATTTAAGCAAGCAGCCAACTAAGCAACGAGTCAACTAAGTCCACAAAGAAGAAGCACACTGGCTTGTGTGATCCAAAGATGGCAATTACAAAATTCAAATATTTTGAGAGAAAAGAATCTGGGCTAGAATTAGGAACACCCAATTTGTGGAAGGCTGTGGAGAACACTGGAAACCCCCAAACCCAAACACAGAGTATCTAGTTAGACTGAGTCGCTGGCAGATCCGCTATAGCAACGGGCAAGAGGCCCAAACAGCCTCACTATCAGGCAGAGCCCATTGTAATCTTGATTATGCTGAATCAAACATGGTACTCCACAAGTTGACCTACCTAAAGACACGATCTAAAGTTGTTCTGGGTGCAAGTATCAATTAGTTCCATGACAGAAATTTCGTCCCTGCCTGCTTGAATGTTGATGCGGGTCTTCTCCCTCTCACACATAGTTTATATTTTTGTGTTTATACTAATATGATCTTATTTTTACTATTTTAGTGTGATTTATTTTCATTGTTTTCTGTTGGGTTTCCCAGCAGTGAAGCACAGGAGGAGGGCATGCATAAAGATAATATCAGATACAAGGGGATATAGGGAAGACAGGGGTGGTGGGTGGGAGAAGATAAGGAGTGAATGGGGATTTCAGGGAAAACAAATGAAGATGGGGTGGGGAGGGAGTATTAGAATTAATTGTGATTGCATGAATCATCTTAAAGGCAATTTGACCATGGGGGAGGGTGAATGTTCTAAAATTTATGTGGGGTGACTGCACAATTCCCCATGATATGATTGAATGATTGAACAATTGAATTCTAGGATATATAAATTATTTGCTAATAAAATTTGGGGGAATATAGTCCAGCCATATAGAATTTAATATTGCTAATCCTGATTTTTTTGTAGTTGCCATTTGCTTGATTTGTTTCCTCATCCTTTAAAATTCATTTTGCTTTTATCTTTGTGTATGGAGCAAGCATATTGTGTATGGGCTCATGTGCTCATATCCATACTCTGCTACTCTACTGTTGTTTTTTACTCTGTTTCTTGACTGATGCATCTAATCCATTCACCTTGAGGATAATTATTAGTAGGTATCCATTTACTGCTTCAATTTTTATATTTCTTCTTTTCCTTTTTTTATGGTGTTGAGCATTTTCTTTTTAATTTTGTTAACAATGGCTATTTTCTTTGTCATTACCTTGTAATTTATGATATTCCGAAGTTTAAAACTCACTTCTCCATCTGGAAGTTCTGCAGCTACATCATTTATTTCCTTTTTGTTTTGTAGTTGTTGTTTATGAATCGATCTCTCTAGCTCCATACTTTTAGTCTTGTAGGTGTATTTTATTTTTGAAAACTGTTTACCTGAGCTGGTTCCTGGGTAGTAATGTTGTCATGTGTCTTAATCTCAGGTTGTTGTCTAGAATTGTTGGTTCTTTCAGACGAACTCGTCTTAGCATTTTTTTTGTAAAGTTGAACTAGGTTTTAACAATTTCTTTGATTTCTTTTCATTTGAAAAAGACAATATAACCATTATATTTAGGGACAATTTTGCTGGATATATATTTCTTGGTTGGCATTTTTCCCTCATAACATCTAATCTTTCACAAGCCTCTTTCAGGATTCTGACTTTATTTTTGATTTTGAAAAGTTTATGTATGATGTCTTGGTGATTTTCTGTTGGGGTCTAGCCTATTTGGTGTTTATTTAGTCTCTTCAGTGTATATATATATATCTTGCTGGCCTGAAATACCAATCATATGGAAGTTATTCACTTTATGGCATGTCACACATGTCTTAGGCTTACTTCATTCTTTTTTTCTGATTGCTCTAAAATATTAGGGTTTGCTTTAATATCACTGTTAATGTCTCCCATTTGATCAATCCACTCCTTTGTTGTTCCAACATATTATGTTTCTAATATCTTAGTATTGATAGTCTTTATTTCTATTTATTGGTTCTGAACGGTTTCAGAACCATTTATTTTGTCAATTTATTTTTGTATTGTTTACCTAAATTCATCTATTGTCTTGCCTATTTTACCTGGGTTTTTCTTGCTTTCTTTCTTAACCTATTGAAGGATCCTAAATAAAATCCTTTTGATTTCATTATCAGCTAATCTCATTATCATTTCTTCCTCAGGGAGGTTTTGTGACCTTGTATTTTGGTCAATTCCTTGAGACATATTTTCCTATTTCTTTGTATGAATTATAGTTGTCAGTTGTTTCCAAAACATTGTGGTGTGGTGTTAATGTATTTATTTAATAGTTGTGTTATTTTTTTCACCCTGTTTTTGTCCCCAATGGTTTGAATTTATTACAGAGTTATACAATCATCACCACAACCAATTTTAGAACATTTTCTTCATTCTCATATTTATTCTTATTATCTCCCAATTTCCTACTAACTTCCTTGCCATAATCCTAAGAAGCTATTATTCTAGTTACTACCTCTATAAATTTAACCATCCTACATTTAATACAAAGGAAATTATACCAAAATAAAAAACAGAAAAACATTAATCAAAAAGGAAACAGAAAAACTAGAACAAATTAAAACAGAGTCATAAGCCAAAACAATGATAAATTGCTTAAATTTAACCTAACTATAGCTGCATAATTCACTTTCTGGTGAATTCTTTTTGATGGCAAGGCCATTCACTGTCCTAGTCAATGGTCTGAGGGAATTCAATGGAGGGTTAATCTCTATAAGGGACTCTGCACATGGATTTTGGTCTTTCAATGTCAACCACAGCCTTCTGAAAAAGATTCCCACTACGTTTGTTTTACTTTGTTTGTATGCATTTGTTTGGGCAGGATGGGCATGTTACTATGAAGTTGCTAGTTTGACAGCACTAGTGCACTCATCACCAATTTCCTAGTGAGTTTGGTAGTAAGTGGGAATGTGGGAATAGGTCTCTACTCATTGTTCATGTCCAGCAGTTGAGATTAGGCTGGGCTGCTGTTGGTCCTGATCCATCATTAATCAATTGAGTCAGAAACAAGTGGTGACATTCTCCCAGTGGGTAGGGTGGCAATTGGGATGAGTATGGCTGGATAGTATCAGTGCTGTCACCGCCTCCTGCCAATGGGCAAAAATCAGAGAGAAAGTGGATAAGGATGGAAGGAGAAAAAGAAACAAAAGAAAGAAACTGACCCAGGGAACCAATCTCTGAGCTGCAGGGACCCTGCCATGTTCCCACTGAGCTTGAGTTCCCGAGATTCTTCACTCATTGTCATGTGATCTCCTTACGTTCCACGTCACCTCTCTGGGTCATTGACCTTCACTATATGATTCTGAAGAGTGCTCTGGCTATCATCAGACTCACACACCTGAGTTGGCCTGGGCTGGGCTGCTTTCTTGATGTGAAAGTACTTCTAGATGTAAAGTTCTTTCTGCTGCATACACGAGTGTCATGTGTTATTCCTCTAGACAACCCACCCTAATCCAGAGCCCAACCCAGAGCCAGGCACACTGCTGACTACGGAGGCAGTGGGTGGTCAGCACTTGATCTACAAGAGCATTCCTATTTTGCTGAGGTGTTTGTCTAAGTTCTAGAGAAGTTTGAGTAGTGTCCGTGTCAACTCTTGTCTAGTTCACTTGCAATACTTTCAGAGTTTGTTTTATACTTTGGGTACGTAAATATTTGTTTTGTCTGTGTCTTCTTGGTGAATTGGCCCTTTAATCATTTTACAAGGGTAAATAAAAAGAATATCGTTCCTAAGGTTTCCAGTTCAAAAACGCATGTGTTATTACAAACAAAACTTGTTTAGATATGCCTTCATGATCAGTAGATGGCTGAGGAAGAGTTCTCTTGGTAGTACACTCAGTAAGTTATATTAAGCTGCCTTCCCCCAAAAGGTCCAGATAAAACAATGGATCCCAAAGGTATCTGCTGTCTCTGTTCAATTCAAAGCAGAGTGGTCCACTCAAGGAAGTTATGGCGACTGTTGCCAGGATGCCAACGGGAATATATATACACATTCAGCAATTCATACACATCCTGATATAACTCATTGTACCATCCTCTCGTTGTACCATTGCTTATCCCACCTCCTCCTTATATATCTTGTGTTATTCCTTCTTTGTTAACTCTCTGGACTTTGTCCTTAGGTAACTGCTTCTCTTTTGATCTTAAGTTGTTGAGTTTTCTAAGATGTCTGTAAGTTCCATTCCAGACCTGAATGATAGGGGCCATAGTCTTGGGAGATCCCATCAGTTTCTGGCTGACATGTATGGCTGGTCTCTTTTATGATTTTGAGTTCCATTGCCCATTTTTTATCTCACTCTCTTCAAAACCTTCTAATCTGACCCTTTTCGTATCAGTGCATAATGGTAGCTGGGAGTTCTTCTGGTTTGAGGGTTGTGGAGACTGGTGTTTATGTAGTCCCAAAGTCCACTGGACTAATTGTTTCCATGTGTCTTTTGGGTTCCACACACTTTCTTCCACTGGGTGGAGAGCAATCATTGCACCTTAGAACATTTGAAACCACAGTTTCTATTCCTGAAATTAGAATCTATACCATCATCTTTCTGAACTATGTCATGTTAATTGACCCTGTTTTCCCCCAAGACAATGCTCCTGATCATCCAGGCCCCCAAACACATTCCTTAAAGGTGGTTAGTTAAATCAAGAAGTGTTCCTAACTCATGGATATATTTTCAGAAAATGTAAATATGCATGTACAAATAAACTCCGACAAATATATGTATATAGTTGTGAGTATACTCCAAGGGAGCATTCTTGATAGAATTTTGGAAAATACAAATAATGATCATGAAGGTTTATTAGAAAACATTTTAAGACAATTTGAAACTCACAATTTGGGAGTATAATATTGGAATGTATGGTATTGTCTACCAAAGGCAAATCAGGAGAGAGAACTATCAACTGAAGCAATGAAAAACAATTTATCAATAATAATAAAGTAAGTAAATAAAGTAAATAAAGAAAAATCCCAAATCTATTTCCTATGAAACACT
The DNA here is from genome assembly GCF_000313985.2 of Echinops telfairi. NCBI lineage: Eukaryota > Metazoa > Chordata > Mammalia > Afrosoricida > Tenrecidae > Echinops > Echinops telfairi. Next base: position 7,223,606 of record NW_022103951.1, read on the forward strand.
AAAAAAGATGGTCCACTTTTGCCATATTTTGTAACTCCCAAACAGCCTCCAACCTTAAGGAAAATTTAAGGGGTACAGTCTTTACATCTCTTGGTGGATTAATAAGTAAATTTATATATTTGGCAGTATATCTTTCAATTCAAAATTTCTTGGTCAAATCAAAACTAGGCAAATAGATAGAGAAGAAAGTAAGTTAGTGGTATCCTGAGGCTAGGAAGGAAGAGAGACTGGGAACTTATAGCTTAATGGGTACTTTCTGTTTGGGGTGATAGAAAGATTTTGAAAATATAAATTGGTTGTGGCTTCATTAAAAAAAAAAACTTCTTTTCAAAAGTTATGACTTCGACATTCACCATTTTTAGTTTCATTGAATAAAAATACTTTTCGCCTGATTACACATAAGCCTCTTCATGTAGTACCTAGATTGGTAAGCAGGTCCAACCCTGTTTATAAAGGAAAACCACCCTGTTAGCATTGTCCTCGAATTATATTTCTTACTGAGCAATAATCTTTGACGAGTGTTAGACATATTTCAATTATTCCCAAAGTAGTTTTCAATTCAGGTAAATTAAATCATAAATACATTCTCTCAGAGCTCAATCTAAAACATTAGACTGAAAGTATTTATTATCCATAAAATGTTTGTTGACTTACTATTAAGACCATTTTCCAGTGTCCTTCAGGGACATATTTTTTTAATCACATATCAACTGCTCAGAGTAGTTTTATATACCCTTATTATTTATCAAGTACTTTACATTTTCATGATCTCAGTTGATCTAATAACAGCATTGTTATATATGCCACAATAAAAGGGCTTTTTAAATTAACAAGTGTTAATTAAATTCCCACAAACATTGTATTTAGGAAATTAAAGCATACTTGTATACTCTGTATGGACATGGACAATGTGTTATTCACTGTTGTATCCCCATCGCATAGGACACTATAGACTTGTAATAGGCACACTGAAAATATTTGTTGAATGAACAAATGAGTAAGTTGGAAAGCAAGACACTTATTAAGTCCCTACTAAAGAGATCAGTCAACAAAAATTCCGAGATGTTCGTTCCGTGCCTTGCTTAAGAGCACATGGTTGGTAAATTTAAGGAAAGCTGGAATTCAGATAAGAAGAAATAATGTATAAAGACTAGGTAGTACAATGCTTAAGACATGAATAGTTGCTCGATAAGCTTATGTCATTGATATTCATACATTTTCTTTAGTATTCTTTCCACTATACCAAGCTTTAGTAATGGTGGTTGCGATAGACCTCAACAGTAACTCATTATTCCAAAGGAGTTAAATCTTGTCTATTAAGTAGCATCTACCAAAGGCTAAATACATCTCCAAAGGCTAAATACATTCTCTTTTCTTCATTTTCACACAGTATCAATGAGCTGATTTAAACGCCCCCCTCCCAAAATCAAATTGCATTTTATGCAGGAGTATAAATATCCAGCCATCAACTATTCATCATCTGCCAATTTGCCTGTGTCAAAGAGGAAAACTTCCATTTAGCTCCCTGAGCTCATATAGGCTGTTGTTCCCTTTTGCAATCCAGAGCCATTTACTCTGTAAATTACCATGAATTGCAAACAAAAGCCCAGAAATAGGACTGTGAGGATTCATAGCAGTCAGGCAGCTCTGTAAATAGTCAACCTTGCCAGAGTCTTATTTTAAATACTTTCATTATTAACAATGTCATGTCACCCTCAGAGACATACGGTATGATTACCATACAGTAAGATCCTTCCTCCTCACTCCCAATAATATTTCAAACATAGCAAAAGGGGCAAAGCAGAGTCACAGAAATGATTTAGCCATATTGTTGTTATTCCAAGCTTTCTATTGATTGTTTTTTTGCTTTGCTTTCATATGGCTGCTATTTGGAGGACAACACATTTTAGTAAGGGCAGAAGAGCTGTTAACTTTTCAGGGGATTTTGAAAAGTAGACCCAGTACTCCCAGTTTTCTAGCTTCTGGGATTATCCTTTTCTTGACTAGCCAAAGAAGAATTTTGCCTGAACTAGTTTTATTTCCCAACCAACTCTGAGGATTCTCCCCCAAAGAGCATAAGTCAGCTGTCTTTTGGAAATGCAATTGCAATTTGGTCTTAAATTATGTCTAGAGACATTTTGATGATAATTCTCCAAACTTCCCCAGACTCCTAACTGAAAACTTGGGCACAGGTAGCCCCTTTCTCCAGTCTTCTAAGCATCACAAACATAGGATGGCTGTTTGCACTGGTTATCCAACTCAAGTTTTAAGAACAACTTAAGAATATTCTAAGAGAATTATAATACAGAAAAAGAAAAGAAAATTTACAATTCAAGGCCAAGCCCCACTGATCCTGAAATCCCATTGCAGGGAGCTTGCTCCTAGCTACATTTCCTAATCCATTCTGTGAGCTTTCACCATACCATCTCCAGATGGTCAATGATAAACCAAACCGATCACAACTTCTGAGACAATTTTTTAAATTCATCAATATCCAAATGATTTCTCTGAAGAGCTCTGTCTGCCTTTCATAGACTGAGAATTTAGCCTTACAGCTGGAAATAATTCCACTTGGATTCCTTCATCAGAAATATGTTCTATGAAATATCAAAAGAACGGAAACAGAGTAATAAAACAAAAAAGCCAATGGAACCTTCCCAAGAAAACAAAAGATCTACCCCTAGATTACTTGAAGTCTACAAGACTAGAGCTTCCAATCAAGTAGTTTTATCATAAAAAAAATTAAAGTTCCATATCACCTTGTATTTTTCTATAAGCATATCCAGAGTGCACTAATTAACTTTTCTTATACCAAATATAATTCACCATATCTTAGTATGGGATCTCATGTTTGAAAATTTTAATTATATTTAATTCTCCATGAATAATAGGGAGGTATATCTGGTTACTTTTAAAATAAAACAGAAATTAGTCTGAGGTTATTTAATATCTCATAAAGCTCTAAGTTTTGAAACTTAATTTAATTTACATATTGATGAATTTTAATTAAATCAATCCCCCACTATTTTATGGATAAGGAGTTGAAATATAAGTTTAAAAGAAAGAATATATTCCACAATTTATTTCAGTTTTGAAATATGACTTAGGCATTAAAACATAGTCTTATTGGTTGCCCAAGAAGAATACCAGCTTAAACATTAAAAATGTATCACTCTGCACATTCTTCCTGTACCCATAAACTTTCTTACCATCTGCATTCAATTCCTTCACCGCCTTATAGTTTTTCCCTCTTATTTTTAAACCAATTACTTACAAAATTAATCTGCTTAGAAACAAGCGTAGTATCTCTAATTTTGTACGTTTTTCCACCTCTAAACCTACAACTACTATGCTGTTGTGGTTGCTGTATGCTGTCAAGTAGATTCTGACTCACAGTGACTGTTTAGTGCTGTCAATCGTAACAGGAGCAGATAACCTCATCTTCTATGAAGTAGCTGCTGGGGTTGGAACCATCAGCAACAGTGCCACTAGGGCTCCTTTTATCGTGTTTGCTTCCATGGAGTGGATTCTGACTCATAACAACCATGTAGCCCAGAGTAAAACCACCCATTTGGGGTTCTGAGGCTGTAAATTTTGACTGGAGTAGAACGTTTAATCATTTTCCCTTGGAGTGGCTGGTAGTTTCAAACTGCTGACCATGCATTTAACAACCCAACAGATAAGGAAAGATAATTCTTCATTTTTTTCTTGTGGCAGTTTCACAGCAGATATATACATATGCCAAACCTTAGCAAATTGTACACTTTGAATAGGTGCATTTTTTGTATGTCAATTTTAACACAATAAATCTGTTAATGAAAAAAAAAGATAGTGATATCTGGGTCCCACCTTTACAGATACTAATTTAATTTGTCTCAAATGTGGGTTGAACATGAGAATTTTTAAGTGTCTATGTGATTTTAATGTGCAGCAAAGTTTGAGAACCACTCTACTCCTGCTTCCACCCTACAAATTCAAGCTCCCATATTTTTCATCCAAATTGACCTTACTGGCTAGAAGATATTCCTCTACCACTCTCCTTCATTCAAAATAATTCTGCATGCCCAAGTTGGAGCAATAATTCATCAACACAGATCCTGCTATTCCATTTACAAAATAAAATAAAATAAAATCTCCAACGCTTTCCTACTGCCTTTAGGATAATGTCACTGTAAGGTAGATTTGGCAACGGAAATAAATAAAGAAGACAAAGGCAGAAAATAATTTTAAAGGTTTATGACAAAATAATAATTTATAAATTATCAAGGGTTCATGAGTGAGGGGAGAGTGGGGAGGGAGGGGGGAAAAAAGAGGACCTGATGCCGTGGGCTTAAGTGGAGAGCAAATGTTTTGAGAATGATGAGGGTAATGAATGTACAAATGTGCTTTACACAATTGATGTATGTATGGATTGTGATGCATTGTATGAGCCCCTAATAAAACATTTAAAAATAAAATAAAAGGTTTATTTCAGAGCTCCCAGGCGAGGTGCACGGGTCCTTAGTTGGGGCTAGAGAAGTCGTTTCTCCCGGGAAGGAGAGGGGGAAAGAGAAAGGGATGGGAGCGTCCTGAGGGTCTAGGTGAGGTTCACTGGTCCCTAACTGGGGGCTTGCGAAGTCCTGCTGTCCTGGCTAGAGGTGGAGAGTTTTATAGCCTGGGTGTTAGAGGTGGGAGTAACTGGGGAATTTTCCATTTCGACTTAACTGTCTGCAAATCCGGGGCTAAGCAACAATGTTCAATGTTATCTGCAATGGTTAGCCTCCTGCCTCTGAGCCTGGAAGGCCACTGAAGGGGAGGAGGAGGCCTGGCCTCTAGCAGCGTCATTAAAGTGTTTTCACCAGCCCCAGGCATCTTTCCAGGCGCCTCCCCTGACAACTCCCGCTTCTGCCGACTTTCACAATGTGTGTACGTGAATTATCCCCTAATTTCTCTCTTGCCAAGGAGGCCTGGTGCTGTAATGGTTACACATTGGACAGCTAACTGCAAGATCAGCAGTTCAACAACCACCAGCTGCTCTGCGGGAGGAATACGAGGTTTTCTACTTTCATAAAGATAGTTGTGGATTCTCACGAGGACAGTTCTCCCCCGTCCTATGAGGTCGCTATGAGTCAGAATTGCCTCCATGGCAGTGAGCTTGGTTTTTGAATTCCATCTCCCACTACTTTGCAAGCTTTCCTGGATTCTCAGTTTCTTGAAATCTCTAATGCTAACTCTTAGCTTTTTTGAAAAAAAAAATCTTTTTATTGGGGGCTCATACAGCTTTTGTCATCCATCCATTGTGTCAAGCACATTTGTACATGTGTTGC
>NW_022103951.1:7230234-7250334 GCF_000313985.2 Echinops telfairi
GTGATTATCGGCCAGGCTGGCACAATTAACTAACTCAAGTATCTTCCTTCCTGCTTGGAAAAGGCATGGTCTACTCAGGTTCCAGCTAGCTTATTGTCCAGACAACCTAGTGTGAGCAGCTGATCCAGTTCTGTGCATTACAAATATTTTCAGGATTTTTTTCCCTTCTCATCAAAGGGAGGTCAGATCCTATTGGGCTGGAATGGCAAGAGAATAAATTGAATTTAAAAATTCAACCACATATATTTCTATGATGAAGAGGGAAAAATGAATAAACTAAGAATCTTTGGATACTGAAGAAAAACTTCATTTTCCTCCATTTTACTTTAAGTCTCTTTTAAACATTCATGAGCATTCAAACCCACAAGAAAGAATAGAATTTATGTTGATATTATCTTCTAGCTTTAAAACACGGTGATCTAACGTCACACTTCATGCACTCAAGGAATGCTACCTGTTCCTCCTTCTAACAGGGTTCTCAAAGCACAGAGTCAACATGCTCATCTTCTTGAAACAAGCATCCCTTCTACTCCTCTACTTATGTAGGCACTGGACACATCATTCATCCAACATATCAAAGGACCATCACTAACTTAACGTTGAGAATCTTACTCCCTTGAGAACCACGGCTTTGAAAATTCACCTTAAACCATTTCTGTGCTAAAGTCACATAGACCAACTCTCAAAGTTAAAGCAATATAGATAGTATACATCTAGTAGTTACTAAAAAAGACCAACATTTCTTAATGACATGTTTCTTTCAAGAGAAAGTCAAATACTAATTACCTGTAAGATATAAGGGGAATGGCAGAACAAATGAACTCCTGACACTATTGCTAGAGCTAATCTTTTAACCTTAAACCAAAAATATCCCCAAAGATTTCCTTAAACCAAATAATATTTAAACCTAACCAGTAAAAAATGTCTTCCTTGAGTGTTATGATCTTTTAACAGGAATCTAAATTGGATAAAATTAACAACAGCAACTTGAAAGATTAGATAGGAACCTTAGGGGCTGGTTAGCTTGTGTTAATGGAGGAACAACTTAGAAAAGGAAGGTGAGAATTGCTGTACAACTTGACGTATGTAACCAACGTCAAGGAATTGCACTTGTAGGAACTGCTGACTTAGTGTATGCTCTCATGTGCATATTCTCAACAGCAACCACAAAACAAAATTTTAATAAATGTGAATGCTATGGCAAATATCTGTAGTCACAGAAACATCAGAAGTTAAGTGTAAGTCCAGGATTGCTTCCATCCCTGGAAAAGGACCGTGGAGGGGCAGTGAAGGAGGGGAAGGCCCTCAATGAGATAGATTGACACCGTGGCAGCAACAACGGGGTGAAACATAAAAATGGTGGTGAGGATGGCGCAGGACCGGGCAGTGTTTCTCCCTGCTGTACATAGTGTCACTATGAGTTAGAACAGACTCAATAGCACCACACAACACAACAACACACATCATTCAACACCCACCATATGTTCTCTGAAACAAGACGTTATGTGTTTGGGATGTTATGTCAACACCATATTAAATATTCTGGGCATCCCCTACCAGATGCCCTTTTCACTGCTGCTACTGCCGCTAGAGCTGATGTTGGCATTGCAAGAAGAAGCCAGAGGAACAAGTACCAACAGCAGCAGGAGCCGAAAGGTTACTGGTGGCAATAGAGTAAAAGAAAGCAAGTGAAGGGGGAGCAGAGCCCGAGGCTGCATCTGTGAGATCCGATACAGATCCTCTACTGGGGGAACTGGGCAGCTCTACCTTGGACATACTTGTAACCTGAGGACTTCAGACAGATAACACATGGTGTCTGAGGAAGCAAAAACCGCTGCACCAAGATTATTGAACTGTTGGTAGGCGACAAACATGGTCTTGCTACATCAATGCCCTATATGCTGTATTATTCCAGCAAACTTGTGGCTGATATTCTCAGCGATTATTATTATAAATTTCCCCCGACAGTTAACCCCCATTAACAGTGTCCAGCCACAAAAGAATTGATTCTATACGAGTGAATAATTCTGGTACTGTGATATGGAGTTAGCCTACATTGGCCCAATATCCCTCCCTCAACAGGGCTTTAAAAAGTTAGTACCAGGAACTAACCCAAGACAATATTAATGGAGGAGAGTTATGCCCCAGGGGGATGACTAATAAGACTCTACCATCAATTAAAAAGGAGATTTTGAAAGGAAGCCAAAGGCAGTATAAAAAAGAAAGAAACAAACAAACAGAGATCATGGAATGAGTTTGGGGGAATCACACTAAATCCTAGTTCCAATTTAAAAACAAATAGTTCTTAAATCTTGATACTAGCCCTCAGGAAGAGAACACAGAAGATATGGAAGCAAAATGTGGTGAGGAAATTAATTAGAAGGTGCCCAGCTATCAGATAAAATAGCTTCTAAACTCTTAAAAGCTTTTCTCCAAATAAGCAACCATCTAAGTGAGATGTCAACTAAGTCCACATGGAAGAAGCCCACCATCATCAGTCACCAAAGGATTGTAAATTATATAATCTGAAGTCGAAGGAGGGATTAGTGTCAGAGCCTAAACCGTGAGTATCCAGTTTGCAGACGACGGTGTATTACAGTGGGAACCCCAGATGCATTCATGGGAACTACATAGGAAATAAGTCTCTGCGGATTTCCCTCTATGCATAATAGAGGGATGGGAGGAAAGCGGTTATTAAACGGAGTGCATTGCAGAGATGAGTATAGAAGATCGAAGGGATAAACCTGACTTAAACAATGAAAACCTTCTTAGTTTATCCACCCTGTGTCTGATTCACACTGAACCTGATCAGGTTTTCAAAATTTTCTGTTTGATTTTTGTTTGCTCATATTAGGATTTATCTCAGATGTGTTATGTTGTGCAAGAATATACATTTAGGATCTCTAAAACCATTAGGGGTAAATAATAACAATTGAAAACTTTTAAAGGAGAGCTGCCTTCTCTTTTAAAAACAAAACAAAATACTTATGTGGACATGGATGTATATGCCATCAGACACTGTCTGAAGGATACGAATTGATGCCTACCTATACACGAGTGTATGTGTATATATGTGACATGATAAATGTATGTATATGAAGGGTAAATTAAAAAAATAGTGCCATAATATATCATCTGCCACCTACTGCCATAGTGTGTATTCCAACTCATAGTGACCTTAAGGGCAGAGGAGAACTGTCCTTTGAGGTTTCTGAGACTGAAAACCTTCACAGGAACAGACTGCCTCATCGTTCTCCCAAATAGCAGCTGGTGCGTTGGAACTGCTGACATTTTGGTGAGCAGCCCAATCCATAATCCCCAGCACCATCAGGGAGCCTCACAAAATCAGAAAAGCCTTTATTAAACAAAAATATCAAAATGTGAGATTATTATTTATCAATTCACCTCCAACTAGTTCTGTACACTTCCGAAGCCCATGTTTCCAATGCTTTAACCCTAACCCTTGAAAAAATGTGCAGTCTTTAAATGACACCATATCCAAGCAGCATCCTAAAGGGAACAGATTGGGTTCCTTTAGATTGGGTTCCTTTTAAGTGGTCTTTGAATTTGGAGTGTAAAAAAAAACTCTGAAGGGGAAATATCCGAGCTATAGGGTCAATGAGGTAAGGTTTACCAACCAAATTCTTGTAGCTCCCTTGGAAGAATAAGCAGATGCCTTGTAGTGATGGAAAATAATTCCTCAGTGCAATATTCCTAGCCTTCTTCTTGCGATGCACTTTTCCAATTTCTTTCAACAAAATATCACCCTAATGAGCGTCTTTGATCATCCATCCTGTGTCCTTCAAGAAAATATATCAAGTTACCCCTTTGAGAGATTAAAATCAATTGCCACAATCCTGTGAGCTGACCTCTCTGCCATGAATTGAATTGGCTCCACAGACCTCTTCAGAAGCCACTCTTTTGATGAGAACTGTCCTTGAGACTGACGAGCACATTACCAAGCGAACTTGTCTGTAGTCATCCACCGGTCACATTTGTTGTTGTTAGGTACCATCAAGTCAATGGTAACCCATAGTGACCACACGGACAACAGAAAAGGAACAATACCTAGTTCTGCACAATGCTTGCTATGTTTGCAAAAATCCTTGCAGCAACTTTCCCAATCCATCCCTCTTTTTCACTGGCCTTCTACTATACCAAGCATGATGTCTTTTTCTAGAGGCTGGTTTCTCCTGATGACATCTCCAAAGTATATGAGACTAACTATCACCATCCTCCTTTCTAAAAAGCATTCTAGTTATACTTCTTCCAAGACATATGTAGTTGTTCTTCTGGGAGTGCATAGAACTAACTATTCTTTACCAAGACCACCATTCAAATGCATCAATTCTTCATTAGTCGTCCTTATTCATTGTCTGACTTTCACATGCATGGAAAATACTCTGGTTTGATAGCGCTTTGACGGACAACACTGGAGGCACTGTGTGAGAATTGTACCCGATCTAACCTCACCACACCGGGGCGAAACACTAAGGGCGTGCAACTGGGCAGTAAGGGGAGCAAAGCCATGAAGTCTCCAGGGAATACCAAAAATAAACTTGGGGGACAGGGTGTGGCACCCCATCAGAATCGACCAGAAAACACTCCCAAAGATCAACAAACAGACCTGGAACAATTTATAGGTTTTTCTGGTTGTGGTGGTGTTTTGTTTTCTTTTAGTGTTTTGTATTGCTCTGTCTTGCTTTTTGCTTCTTATTGTCTCTGAATGTCTATCTAGATATGATAGGAGGGATAAACAATCCAGAGGAGAAAACAATGGGACCGACAATTCCACAGTGACACAGGAGAGTGGGAGGTGGGGGAAAGAAAGTGGGTGTTAACAAACCAGGGGACCAGGGAAAAACAAGTGATCTTAAATCAATGGCAAGGAGGGCATAGCATACCTGGTAGGGCTTGATCAAGGGCAGTGTAACCAAGAGGAATGACTGAAACCCGAATGAAGGCCGAACATGATAGCATGACGAGAGGAAAGCCAAAGGAATTAGAGGAAAGAACTAGGAGGCAAAGGGCATTTATAGAGGTCTAAATAAAGGCATGTGCATATATAAATATATTTATAAATAATGATAGGGGAAAATATCTATGTACATATTGTGTTAGTCTGGGTAAACTAGAGAAACAAATCCACAGAAACTCATATGTATATAAGACAGAGTTTTATATAAAGGGTAAGTGTACATTAAGAAAGCATCTCAGTGCTGTCCAAGCCCATAAATCCAACATTAGCCCATATGTTCAACGCCAATCTACAAAGTCCTCCTCCATCTCACAAAGCACACTCAATGACACTGACTGCAGGAGGAAAGCCGAATAAGTGAGCATGTAAGCATCTCAGTGCTAGAAGGGGTCTCCTCAGTGCTAGAAGGGGTCTCCACGCGGCTGCTCCACGCTCCATGTAGGTCCATGTGGCTTCTCCTCGGGGATGTCTTGCAGGAAGTGAGCAGCTGCACCCTGGTCTGACCAACAGAAAGCAAGAGACCCGAGAACTAGAAGAAAGGCAAGGTTCACCGAGCCATTTATCTCTCCAGCCTTCAATTAATCCCACATGTGTTTATCGGCCAGGTTGGCATAATAAACCTTAACTTTCTCACATATATTTATATGTTAAGTATTAAGGTAGCAGACAGACATTGGGCCTCTACTCAAGTACTCCATCAAAGCAAGAACACTTTGTTCTAATAACCTGACAGTCCATGATGCTCACCTTCCCAACACAATTGCTGAAGACAAAATGTGTGCATAAGCAAATGTGGTGAAGAAAGCTGATGGTGCCCAGCTATCAAAAGATATAGTGTCTGAGGTCTTAGGCTTGAAGAAAAACAAGTGGACATCTAGCCGAGAAGCAACAAAGTCCACATGGAAGAAGCACACCAGGCTGTGTGGTCATAAGGTGTTGATGGGATCAGGTATCAGGCATCAAGGACTCAGAACAAAAAATCATATCAATGGGAATGAGGGGGATCATGGAGTGGAGACCCAAAGCCCATCTGCAGACAATTGGACAACCCCTTACGTGCACAGATAAGAACTGGGAACACAGGAAATCCAGGACAATAAATCCAGGACAGATAAAACTCTCAGGACCTATAATGAGAGTAGTAATATCAGTGTAATAAGGGGAAGGTGGCGGGAGAAAGGGGGAGCCGATCACAGTGCTCTACAATTAACCCCTTCCCAGGAGGACAGACAAGAGGAAAGTGGGTAAAGGGAGATGTCAGCACCACAGTGTAAGACTTGACAAAACAATAATAATTTATAAATTAGCAAGGGTTTGTGGGGTAGGGAGGGAGGGAGGGAAAATGAGCTAATACCAAGGGCTCAAGTAGAAAGAAAATGTTTTATGAATGATGATGGCAACAAATGTACAAATGTGCTTGATAAAATGGATGGATGGATGGATTGTGATAAGAGTTGTACGAGCCCCCATAAAATGATTTTTAAATGTAAAATAAAATACCATGGTTTGTATTAATTTCCCTTTAGTCCTTGAAGTGATATCTTTGCTCTTGGGTCAAATACAACTTAGTCTTCAAGGTTTAGTACTTACTAATTTTATCTTTTCTCTTTAACACTTTAAATAGGTCTTTTACAGCATACTTGCCTAATGCAATCTGTTCTTTGATTTCTTGACCTTTTCTTCCATGAGTGTTGACTGTGGATCCAAGTAAAATGAAATCCTTTATCACTTTACTCCTTTCCCCATCTGTCAAGACTTTGTCTATCAGCTGAATTGTGAGGATTTGTTTTCTTTACAGTGACTTGCAATCCATACTGAAGGCTGCAGTCGGATTTTCACCAAGTGCCTAAAGTGTCCTCTTCCCTTTTAGCAAGCAAGGGGGTATGATCTGCATATCACAGGTTATTAATGAGTCTTCTTCCAATCCTGATGCCAGGGTCTTCTTCAAATAATCTCACTTCTAAGATTCTTTGCTCAGCATACAGTGAATAAGTACTATGATAGGATACAATGCTGAAGCATACTTTTTCTGCTTTTAAATAATAAAGTAATCCCTTGTTCTGTTTGAATGACTGCCTCTTGGTCTATGTGCAGGGTTCCTCATGAACATAATTAAGTACATGAGTATAATTAAGTGTTGTGGAATCCCCCTTTTCTCAGTGTGATTCACTGTGTTTGTTATAATACAGTTGAATGCCTTTACCTAGTCAATAAAATGCAAGCAAACACCTTTTGGGTATTCTCTGCTTATAGCCAAGATCCATCTGATGTCAGCAGTGGTATCTGTCATTCCACTTCCCCTTCCCAATCCAGTTTCAATTTCTGGCAGCCAACTGTTGATGCATGGCTGCCATTCATGCTTGAATGATCTCTGGCAAAATTTTACTTGCATGTGGTATTTATGATATTGTCTCAATTTTTCTTGTGTCACTGAAAAAAATCAATAACAGAAACATGTTTAAACACATTTTGTTTGGAATAATGTAAATGTATAGGCTGGAACTCTAGAAGTAGTATATTTTACTTACCCTTGTGTATATTCATGTGTATACGTGAGAGTGTGTGTGTATGTGTGTAGTGAGATTAATTTTGAAGCGAAAAGTTATTCAAAAGTAATTTAGCACTATGAAGTCCTTGTGCATAGTGGGTTACAAATTGGGCTGCCAATGGCAAGGTCAACAGTTCAAAACCACCAATCACTCCTCAGGAGTAAGAGGATGCCTAATAATTCGGTAGAGATTTACAGTCTCTGAAATCCACAAGGACAGTCATACTTTGTCCTATAGGGCCACTCTGAGTCAGGATTAACTTGATGGCAGTGAGTTTTTTTGTTGTTGTTTAGTATTGGACACCCTATATTTTAATTCTTTCATGTTACAGATAAGAAAATTTCACATAAACGTGATTTTCAAATTCTGATTATCTGAGCAATTGATCTTGGCATTGCCATTTAATTCAATGTTTTGAGAGCTTACCCAATGCTGGTTTTATTTTCACAGCTGACTTCCTTCATTGACCACGAGAGCTTATGGTGTATTTTGAAAGCATTTTAAATATTAATTTACAGAGTGATTGAAAAAGGTCTCTTGATAAACAACTGCTTTTAACATAATATATCTTTGTGAGCATCTCCTTGCCAGAAAGACTAACCATTCTTCATCTGGTGGCTGCTTGGACTTACATTTCTTGCTTATAACTGTATTCACTCAAGGGAGAGGCATTAGAAATGAGACATGGTCTATCTCGTTGCTGTAATGGTTGAAGAGAGAATCTTTTTTCACTTTCCTGACCCTAAAAACTTCTGCTTGACTGTGCAAGAAGAGGGAACACTATCTCAATTAGCTTTGCCTGGTTTATTCTTGGCAGTGTTAATGGACAGCATTAATTGACTTGAAGACAAAAGGCTCATAGCTCCTCTTAATGAATATATCCCAAATCTGCAAATACAGATTTAACAATGCCGTGCTAAAAAAGCAGCTTCATTAAGACAGAAAATAACACTTAACAATCAATACGGAACCAGGCTGCTGAGACCCATATGTAGTCCAAACATGTCCTGGGTGGAAAACCTGAACATATTAGGTCCTCTGAGGAGATGGATTGCAGCCCTGCTTTTGAAAATTCAATAGCCTCTGCCCCTTATTTTCCTTCAAAGAAATGTAGTCGAACTGTTGCTCTTCTCTGGGCATTGTCCCGGCACATGCTGTGCAGGGCCTGTCAAACGTGGCTGTCACTGCAGCTAAACTCGTTTCTGTCTAAATGCATCCAGGGTTCTCCATCTCTTTCTTCTCTATGCTTCCTCCTCCTCCCTTTGCAGTGCGGTACACCTCACCTTTCAGACAAAAGATTACATTCAGTCCCACTCATCAGTTATTAAGTAGTAATCAATACTGCTGGCCTGGGTTAGTCTTCTTGTGACCAGCCAGGCACCACTCTGGTGACATGGAGATATCTCATGTGTCATAGGTCACACAGCAGGGGCCTTCAGAAGGTGATTGAACAGGATTCTGAGGCAACATACCACACACAACAGCCTGAGGGAGTGAGCACAGAAGGATTCTAGATGAAGCATCATTTCCTAATGCCAACCCATACAGCCACGTGGATGACTGAATTCTCCTTCTTTCCCCTTTGCCTGAAAGTTGTCTCATGTTTTAAAATTAATGCACATTAAGGCCTAAGTGAAGAATAGCTATGGCTGATAGCCCAACGTTTTCAAAAATAATCTTGACAGAAACCCTCTGGTTTCGATAAATAAGCTACTAAAGTAAACCAAACATACAAATATTCATAGAGAATCATCAGTTGTTGGTAAAGATTGTTACTGACCCTTGGAAAATACAACTTAAATACCTATAGATTGGTATTTCATTTGCGTTCGTGATTGTACGGACAGCTTGTCTATATTTTCAGAATTTCAGATACCTCAAAGAAAGGGGAAGTAGACCAACTTGAAAATTATAAAATGGACTAGTAGCTCCTGTACCTCCCGCTCCTCCGCCCCCCACACAAATGACTGCCAGCGAGTCAATTCCAGCTCACAGCAGCCTGAAGCTGGGATCTCTACCAAAGCAGACAGTCCCATTTTTCTCCCTAGGAGTTGCTGCTGAGTTTTAACCTCTGCCTTTGTGGTTCGCAGCCTAACCCCCAGCACTGCCAAGCTCATTAGAATATCAACAGCTACCTAGAAATGATTTTTATGGAGGGCTCATATAGTCTTCTAAACCTACCTCCACCAAGTAGATTCCAACTTATCTAAATCTTATAGCACACAGTAGAAGTGCTCCTTAGGGATTTTGAGATTGTAATATGGTTTCTGAGCTTGTACATCCTTCTAGGAGCAAACCGCCATGGAGTAGCTGGCAGATTTTAATGATGAACCATTCATTGAGCAGAGAAACCTGTAACTCATTGGACCACCAGGGCACCTACATAGTCTTCTAAGTGACCCCACCTCCACCAAACTAGAGTTTACAGGTGGCTGTGTGTCATAAAGTCAGTTCTGATTCACTGTGATCCCAGAGGACAGAGTAGAATGGAACCATAAGGTTTCTTACACAATATATATAGTCTTTCTTTCGCAGACCAGGTGGTGGGTTCAAACTGATGACCTTTCAGTTCACAGCTGAACCATTGAACCATTGGCCCACTAGGCCTCCTGATAGTTTAGAGAGGTAATTATAGTGACAATAACTAGTATTCTTTAAGGAAGTAAATCATATGGAAATATCATCATAAGTTTCCCAAGATCACAGTGTGACAAATAATATAAAAAGCAGTTTGGTTGACTACAGATGGGTTTTGGGTCCCCCATCTGCTCTCACCCTCATTCACAATGATAAGATTTTTGGTTCTTTGATGCCTGATACTTGATCCCTTCAATAACTCATGATCACACAGGCTGGCGTGCTTCTTCCATATGAGTTTTGTTGCTTCTCAGCTAGATGGCTGCTTGTTTACCTTCAAGCATTTTAAGACCCCAGACACTATATCTTTTGATAGTCGGGCACCATCAGCTTTCTTCACCACATTTGCTTATGCAGCCATTTGTCTTCAGTGATTGTGTCAGGAAAGTGAGCATCATGGAATGTCAATTTAATAGAACAAAGTCTTGAATTAAGGGAGTACTTGGGTGGATGCCCAATGTCCGTCTGCTACCTTAATACTAAACCTATAAATATATGTACATAGATCTATTTCCCCTTCATCATATATAAATATATTTAACATATGTACATGCCTGTATTTAGCTCTCTAAAAATGTCCTTTGCCTTCTAGTTCCTTCCTCTATTTCCTTTTATTTTCCTCTTGTCCCACTATCATACTCAACCTTCATTTGGGTTTCAGTAATTCCTCTCAGTTACATTACCCTTGATCACACAC
This sequence comes from Echinops telfairi, assembly GCF_000313985.2. Lineage (NCBI taxonomy): Eukaryota > Metazoa > Chordata > Mammalia > Afrosoricida > Tenrecidae > Echinops > Echinops telfairi. The sequence goes on from NW_022103951.1 coordinate 7,241,096, forward strand.
TACTAGGCCTCCTACACCCCTTGCCACTGATTTTGGATCACTTGTTATTCCCTTGTCCCTGGGTTTCTTAACACCACTTCCTTTCCCCCACCTCCCCCTCTCCCATGTCCCCCCAAAACTGTCAGTCCTGTTTTTTTTCTCCCATGGATTACATACAACTTTCCTCTAGTTCTTAAATGCTCCCCCAACACCCACTATCATGATCCCAATTCTACTTTACAAATCCGGGTAGACCAGAGGATGTACACTGGTATAGATAGGAACTGGAAACAGGGAATCCAGGACAGATGATCCCTTCAGGACCAGTGGTGAGAGACGAGATACCGGGAGGGTGGAAGGAAGGTGGGGTATAAAGGGGGAACTGAACACTAGGGTCTACATATAACCTCCTCCCTGGGGGATGGACAACAGAAAAGTGGGTGAGGGGAGACATCTGACAATGTAAGACATGACAAAATAATAATAATTTATAAATTATCAAGGGTTCATGAGGGAGGGGGTGGTGAGGAGGGAGGGGAAAAAGTGAAGAGCTGATACCAAGGGCTCAAGTAGAAAGCAAATGTTTTGAGAATGATGATGGTAACAAATGTACAAGTGTGCTTAACACAATAGATGTATGGATTTTGATAAGAGTTGTTCAAGCCCCCAATAAAATGATTGAAAGAAAGAAAGAAAAAAAGAAAGAAAGAAAGAAAAGCAGTTTTGTAGTTTCAGAAGCCAACCATACTTATTTTGTCTCAATTCTGGATGTAAAAAGATCTCGGAAAATTGTGTTTTCCACCTCAGTTTCCTCATATGTGAAACAGAGAGTTGCTTCATAAGATTTACGATCATAAATAGCACACAGTAAGCCTGTGGAAGTAGGTAGTCTGTGCTGTAGACGAACAGTTTGCTGCAGGCTTAGCACAGCTGCTGGAGACTTAGTAACAGAAGAGGCTCATGCGTTGCAGGTTAAATTGAGCAAATCAAAGCTTTGGCCTTTAGAAAATATAAAAATCTAAGCTGTGGAATAGCCTGGTTGATAGAGCTAAACCTTTAGCTGTGGTTATCAACTGGGGAGACTGTTGCCTCCGAGGTGATATTTTTAAGCATTTTTGACGGTCATAACTTGGGGGAGCTGAGACTGGCGTCCTCTGGGTAAAGATCAGGGATGGTGCGAAGCATTCTACCATGCTCAGGAAAGGCCTCCCACAAAGAATTACCTGGTCTACAATGAATTTTGATTATACATTTATCAAATGTAAAAGTGGATTTTCCTTGTTGTTGTTCTATGCCATCCATTCAGCTCTGATTCATTGCGACCCCTGTGTCCAACAGGATGGGATACTGCCCAGCCCTGTGCCATCGTCCTAAGTGTTATGTTAGAGCCCATTATTGCCGCCAGTGTCCATCCTTCTTCCTCTTTTTCTACTGCTTGTCTCCTTACAAAGCATTATGTCCTTTTCCAGGGACTCGTCTCTCCAAATAAGGTACAGAGTATATGAGAGGAAGTCTCGTCATCCTCACTTCTAAGGAACATTCTGGCCATACTTCCTCCAAGGCACGTTTGTTCTTCTGGATTTTTCTTAACACAGGGGACAGTTGCCCTGATCCAGTATCATCTGAGTGGTTTGAAGAAGCACTGGCATGTCAGAAATGATTTTATTGTCACTGTGGGTTCCTGCCGGGTGGTCCTAACTCACAATGAGAGGAAACACAGCTTGTTCCTGCACCGTCCTCAAGATCATTGCTGTCCTTGAGCCCATTGCTGTAATCTAATCACTGTGTTAATCCATATAACGGAGAGCCTTTCTCTTTTTATCTTACCCTCTGATTTACTATTTTACCAAGCATGATGCCCTTTACCAGGAACTGGTCCCTCCTGATGATATGCCCAAAGCATCTAAAACCCATACAAACAAACAAGCAAACAACAATAAAAGCACATGCTCGTTTATTCCAACTCATAATGATCCTGCATATGATTCCCAAGGCTATTAAAGCTGTATGCAAATAGATAGCTTCATATGTTCCTCTGTCGTGGCCCTGACAGCACCATCAGGGCTCCTTCAAAGGACCTGTTCCTATCAGTGGACTTTGACTCATAGTGACCCTACATAGGTTTGCTGAGACTGTACACCTTTATGGGAGCAGGTGGCCTCAATTTTCTCCCCTAATGCAGCTGGTGGGTTTGAACCACTGACCTTGAAGTTAGCCTCCCAATGCTTACCTGCATCTTAGAGGGAGAGAAATGACAGGATTCTATTAAATAGCTAATGAGGATATCATATCCAAACATTAAAAGCTATCTAGACTTGAATGAAAGACATACAGGCATTGGGAATATCAACGAGGACCAAAGGAATCCTGGTGACACTGTGGGTTAAACATCGGGCTGCTAATTCCAAGCCACCAGCCACTCAGGAGAAAGGAGAGCCTTGGAAATTCTACGGAGCAGTCCCGACTCTGTTGTACAAGGTCATTATGAGTTGGAGTTGACTGCATGAGAATGGGTTTGGGGAAGAGGACTAAATTCAAAGGATCTTCTTACAAATGTATTTCTTATTCCCTTAAAAGGCAAGAGATAAGACAAAATGAACTTAAAGCATAATTTATTTGAATGACATGAAATTTTAATCACAGGACAAAACAAAAAATGACTGTGATCAGGGAATGGTGGCTATTTTGCATTGTGAAACTTTTCTTTCTGTACAGAGTGGTACACATATAGCGCATCTAATGAGAGAAGGCAAGGAGTGTTATGTTCCATAGGGTAAATATTGCTATTTCAGTTTTCTAAATAAAGATGGTATTTAGAGTGGTGGTGAAAATTAAAGTCACTAATAATCATTTATAGCCAAATAAAGATTTTTATTATCTGTATGATACTGAGCAACAACAAAAAATGATGAAACTTTAAAAATAATTTTTAAATATCAAAATTAATTTTTAAAAAATATCATTTAAAATAATTGTCACTTGCTTTCCCTTAGCACTTTTACATAGTGCTCTGACACAATCTCATTTATTTATAGAGTAATGAGGGGAAAGTTTTTTTTTTTCATAAAGACTGTTTTCTTCCAAGTGTCCAAAATACTTAGCTTGTGATAATAGACCTTTGTTAAACTATTGAGTGATGGGTGGGTTCCAAGAGCTCAAGTGGCAGTAATTATAGTCTGAAAACATCGACCTCCCTGATGATACTGAGAAGTCGATGGGAGACATAGCCTACATAGGAAGACAGCCTCTCCCACTACGAACTGAAGGCTCTGAGAAATAGGTGCTTAACTCTAGCTCCTGAAATTCATGGGCAGACATATAGAATCAATGAATCATGTATGGAGGCTGTAAACTTGCCAGCAAATCAATTACAATATCTCTGTAGTTCTTTTCTGCTTATAACTAAAATAATACCACTGGAGATTTGAAAACTAAGTCTTCATTGATTGCTGAAAAATTAGTTCTTGACGTGGCAAAAGAAACCTCAATCATCAGTCATTAGCAACTGCCATTATATCATTTGAAACGTGAATTTTTAAAATGGAAAAAAGGATTCTCTACATATAAACATGACAGTGCTAACCCACTGTCAGTAAGAATGCATTTTGAGCTCCTTTTCTAATAGTTAAGATGAGTTGTATTAAGCATGCCATCTATTTCTGCCTAGCTTGAAGACACAATAGGACAAACTCTAACTATAGTAGAGTTTATCTTTACATCACGCAAAATTAATCAATAGGAGGATAAAAAACCTGGCTTTTATTCAGACCTGAAGCAAATCCTTACATTTCATTTTAGCAACTATGCTTAGAGCTAATTGAAAATGATTCCAATTGCCAGACACATAATAATACTTCTTAACTCCTTCTAGAATCATCTCTAAAATCTTCCCCAAACTCCAAACCCACTGCTATTGAGTTGATTCTGACTCATCGCGATCCAATAAGAGAGTACAACTGCCTTTATGGGTTTCCAAGACTATAAATCTTTATAGCAGTAAAAAGCCTCATCTTGCTCCTCCTTAAAATTGAGTGGTGCTTCTTAAAAAGATCTAATTCCCACCTAAATTTCACAAGTGAGAAAACAAAAGACTAGGAAGGCTAAGAAAATCTTCTGAGTGAACATAGTTTAATGGTGGTTTTTGTGGATCTAGAATTTAGGGTTCTGAGCAGTCAATTCAAGGATCTTTCTATTATAGCATACTGCCCTGAGGTCACACGTGGCTCTACCACTACCCGTGCTACACAAAAACATTTTAGGCCAACATAGAAAGAATATTAGTGCACGGATGCTCTCCTAACATCTTTGAATCAGTCTGCAAGAGATAAGGCAAAAAGTATATGTGAACGGCTTACAACAGCTCAGAATGATCCCAGTGTTTTTCATCTCCACCAGTGAAAAACTGCCTATAAAGTCATATATCCTCTTAAATGCCATCAGTCAAATTTGAACTTCTCCTTATATGCCTTGACTGTGTTTCCATTCTCAAAGCTGACTCACAAAGGTATATTTGGTCAGCTGGTTATCTACTAATCCCATCTAAAATTCAGGTCAAGAATATTCACACTTTGTTCTTTAGAAATCATATCTACAGCATAATGCTTTCTACTCACCACACAATTTACATATACAGTATTAAGAATGTTTGTATCAGATGTTGGCATTTCACTATACAGGACAAAGATGTGAACATGACCATGAGGTGAACAAAATGATTTCGAGCAGTTTAAGTGGAAAGCTATCCAAGAAAGAGATCTATTTTTCAACGTCCAAAAGTGAGGATAGGCTATGGTGTCTGTGCAGATGCTGACATGTGGAGTTAGTCTAAGGGGAGAACTGAAGTCTGGTGATGGGCCATGTAAAAGATTGTGTTGATGGCCCCAATTCTTCATTACTTCTTATGTACAATGGATTAAAAACACTGCCAGTCCTGCAACATCCTCACAGTGTTGTTGTATTTGAACCAATTGTTGCCACCACAGTATCAGTTCGTCTCTTTGAGGGTCTCCCTCTTTTTCACTTACCTTTGGTTTCATCAAGCATAAGGCCATTTACTGGACTGTCCTTATAATATGTCCAAAATATGTGAGATGAAGTCTCACTATCCTGGCTTCTAAGGACCATTCTGGCTATACTTCTTTTTTTTTATTATTAGATACTTTTATTGGGGGCTTTTACATCTATCGCAATCCATACGTGCATCCATTGTGTCAAGCATATTTATACATATGTTGCCATCATCGTTTTCCAAAGCATTTTCTTTCTGCTTGAACCCTTGATATAAGCTCCTCATTTTCCCCCTTCCCACCCCCTTCCCACCCTCATGAACCCTTGAAAAATTATAGATTATTATTTTCATATCTTACATCATCCTCTGTCACGCTTCACCTACTTTCCTGTTGTTTGACTCCCTGGGAGGGGGTTATAGGTCGATCCTTGAGATTGATTCCCCTTTCTCTCCCTGCCTTCCCCTTATCCTCCTGGCATCTCTATTCTCATTGTTGGTCCTGAGGGGTTTATCTCTCCTGGATTCCCTGTGTTGTGGGCTCTTATCTGTAGCAGTATAAATGTTCTGGTCTAATCCGATTTATAAGGTAGAATTGAGGTCATTATTGCAGGGGGAGGAAGCATTAAAGAACTAGAGGGAAGTTGTATGTTTCATCGGTGTTATACTGCACTATACTTCTTTCAAGACAGATTTTTTTTTTGTCAGTCCACAGCAGTTTCACTATTTTCACCAGTACCATCATTCAAATGCATCAATACTTCTCTGGTCTTCCGTATTCAGTGCCCAATTTTCACATATATATGAGGCAATTGAAAATACTCTGGCTTAGGTCAGCCACAGGTTAGTGCTCAACATAACATCTTTCCTCTAATATTTTAAAAAGAGGGATGTTTTACAGCAGATTGGCCCCATGCCATTTTTCCTTTGATTTCCTGACTACAGCTGCCATGAGTGTTGATTGTGGATTCAAGGACAATTAATTCCCTGACAATTTCAATCTTCAATTTATCTCTTTACCCTTTAATTAAACTGCAAACTTATTAATCCCACATGTGTTTATTGGCCAGGTTGGCCCAAGAAACCTACCTTTCGCACGAAGTAATTGAAAATACCCTGGCTGAGGTCAGGCACATCTTAGTCTTCAAGGTAACATTCTTGCTATTCAACATTTTAAAGAGATCTTGTGCAGCAAACATACTCAATATAATACACCGTTTGCTGTCTTGAGGGCTACGTCCATGAGCATTGATTGTGGAACCAAGCAAGAAGAAATACTTGACAACTTCAATATTGTCTATATTTACCATGAGGTTACCTACTGGTCAATTGTGGAATTTTCTGTTTGCACATTGATTTGTAATCCACATTGAAGGCTATAGTCCTTGATCTTTATCAGCAGTGCTTCAAGTCCTCTTCACTTTCAGAAAGCAAGATTGTGTCATCTGCATATACCAGGTTGTTAATAATCCTTCTTCAAATCTTGATGCTGCATTTTTCTTCATATTCGTCCAGCTTCTCAGATTAGTTGCTCAACATACAGACTGAATAAATATGGTGAGAGGATACAACAGGGATGCACACCTTTCCTAATTTTAAGCCTTGCTGCATTCCCGCAACTGCCTCTTGATCAATATACAGGTTCCACAATATACAGGTGCACGATTAAGTGTTGTAGAATTCCCATTCTTCCCAATGCTATCCAAAATTTGCTCTGATCTATGTAGTAGAATACCGTTGCATAGTCAATAAAAAACAAACGAAGCATCTTTCTGGATTGTCTGCTTTCAGCCAAGATTCACCTGACATCAGCAATTATATCCCTTGTTTCCACATCCTCTTCTGAAGCTATCCTGATTCTGGCTGCTCCATGTTGATGTACTGCTGTAATCTTTGTGAAATCATCTTCAGCACAATGTTACTTACATGTGATATTGATAATATTTGTTTGGAATGAGCATACATACGTATTTCTTCCAGTAGGTTGGCTAGGTAACTGTCTTCAAATTTTCCTGGCATAAGTGAGTGATGCTTCCAGTGCTTCATCAGCTTGTCGAAACATTTCAAATGATATCCCATCGATTCCTGGGGTCTTGTCTTTGACTGAGGTCTTCATCGCAGCTTGGACATCTGACTTCATTATCATTGGTTCTCAACAATATGTGTTCTCTTAAAATGGTTGAATATCGACCAGTTCTTCTTTTATACAGTTACTCTATTCCTTTCATCTTCGTTTGATGCTTCTGGCCTCAGTCGATATTGTTACCATAGAATCTTTCAACTCAAGACTTGAATTTTCTCCCCTTCAGTTCTGTATTCTGAGTGTGTTCTTCTGGTTTTCAAACAATAGGTCTTTGCACATTTCATTGTCTTCTTGAGCTGCCCTTCGAAGTTTTCTGTTCAGTTCTTTCACTGTTTTGTTTCTTACATTTGCCTTTGCTACTCTATGATTAAAACCAAGTTTCAGATTGTCGTCTGGTCTTTCCTGTCTTTTTTATTGACCTTTTTCTTTCTACACGTGTGATGTTCTTTATGGCATCACACATCAGGACTTCTGTCATTAGTGTTCAATGAGTCAAATCTGTTCTTGAGGTGTTCTCACATTTCAGGTGGGACATACTCAAGGTCACATTTTGGCCCATGTAGACTTGTTTAAATTTTCTCCAGCTTCAACCTGAACTTAGATTTGAAAAACTGATGGTCTGTTCTACACTCAACACTTGGCATTATTTTAGCTCTAGATACTGAGCTTGTTCCTTGTCTTTTCCCACAGATGTGGTCGATTTGATTTCTGTGTATAAAGTGAGAGCAGTTCATGCATACAATCCTTGTAAATGTGGTATTAGAAGAGGTATTTGTGATGAAAAAGTCATCAGGTTTTCAAAATCCTGTCTTGTGATCGCAAGCTTCATTTTTATCACCAAGGCTCTAGTTTTCAACTACTGTTCCTTCCCCGTTGTTTCTAACTTTCACATTCCAGTTGTCAATAATTATCAAAGCATTCGGATTGTGTGCTTGAAGAATTTCAGGCTGAAGAAGTTGGTAGATTTCTTCAATTTCTTCATCACTTGTTCTAGTGGATGGTGCATACATTTTAATAATAGTTTTATTAACAGGATTCCTTTGTATCTTATCACATACAGCATTGTACTCCAAGTAATAGCTTGAAATAGTCTTTTTGACAATGAATGTGTCGCTCTTATTCGTAAATTTCTCATTCACTGTATGGTCAACAACGATTGTCCAATTCAACATGGCTAATAGCAATTCATTTCCGCTCAGTGATGGTTAAGATTTCTATTTGTATGTGCTCCATTTAATTTTTAATGATTTCAGTTTTTGTGGATTTGTACTTCATACAATCCATGTTCCAGCTATTAATGAATATTTTTTCAACTATCACCCCTCATTTTAGATCATGCACCATCATTAAATGAATAGTCCTAAAGCTTTGTCATTAAGATAAAATCTAGTTTGAGAAGGGAGCTCTTACCCAGTCCTATATTGAGCACCTTCCTGAGGGCTTTATCCTCTGGCACAATACCAGACATTATTCATTAGGTTTCGGTGGCTAATCCCTCCGAAGTGAGCTGCCTTTTCCTTCTTCCTAATCTGTACTTAGTTTGGGAGCTCTGGTGAAACCTGTGCACTGCAGGTGAGTCTTCTGGTGTTTGAAACATTCACGCACTACAGCAAAACACAAGCCACCTCACTATGACAAACATGCCTGCAGGTGATGGATTTTTTAGGATAGTGGGCTTAATTCTTCATCCCTGGGCTTAGCCAGGTGGCTTATTTTTGCCAATAGAATGTAGTTGATTTGATAGAGAATCCTGAAAAGCACTAATACCATTGGGTTCACTCCTTCATGTTCCTCAACCTGCCTATGAGAATGGCGTGTTGAACCAGATGTTCTGACCTCAGGGGAGAGGATGAGAAGATATGTGAAGGAGAATGGTCCTGCGAAGGTGCCCCAGTGGGCCTAGCAAAAACCCTCAGCCAATTCACATGTTAAAATAAATAATGACTAGTTTCTCTAATCAGTGTGTTTTAGAGTAGCTTCTGATGCAGCATTAGCTTAATGCTATAGAAATAAAGGTGACACCTTATGATTGGAGGTTATCTACCCATTCATAGGAGGATGTCTGAAAGTGCTGTGGATCATGAAACCTAAAAAAGCATCCTTTGTGAACCGATAACAAGGAACTATATGTGACCTCCTCCCTGGGGGACAGACAATCAAAAAGTGGGTGAA
>NW_022103951.1:7250579-7290754 GCF_000313985.2 Echinops telfairi
AAAAAAAAAAAAAGCATCCTTTGAGTGAGACTATCATGGTCACTTGTCTAGCAAGAAAGCTGGATTTGCATGTTAAGAGGATAGACAAGGGTGTTCCAGTAAGTTGTGCTAATATGATTGAAGATAATTATGAGGTCAGGGCTGAAAAAAGGAGTCTCTTACTAAGATCACAAGCATTTCCACAGATAGTGAAGTTACTAGAGTTGTGAAGTCTAAGTATTCCATATTTTGATGTGAATAAATGAAGGGGTGAATCCATGCAAGAAACCAAAGTCTCAAGCAAGATCATACTGTAGACTGGTCAAACCAATTGAGCAAGAAAGCCTGGGAAGCCAAGACATGGTTATGAACAGAGGTGGTGGGACTGGTGCCCTGGTAGCGTAATGGTTACTCATTGGGCTGCTAACTGCAAGGCCAGCAATTCTGAACACTGGCCACACAGTGGGGAAAAGAGAGGCAAAAAACTACAGTCTTGGAAACTCACAGGGGCAGTTGTACCCTGGCCTGTAGGGTCACTCTGAGTCAGCATCGACTCTATGGCAGTGAGTTTGAGTTGGGAGAGATGGTGGGGATGGGGATTCAGGTAGTCTCTCAACAGAAATATTACACTTCAGGATAAAGGGTGTACCTAGGAGGGTGCAGGTGATTGTCTATAAAGAAAACATTGTTGTCTGAGGCTTTTATGACTGAATAGCCTGAGGGACTGTCTGAGACATTTTTCTATCTCTAGAGTTATAAAGAGAATAAAGATTATAGCTGAGATCAAATCTAATTTAGACCAAGGATAAATTCTGCCAGGCTGAGTTTTAAAGGAGGCTTACTGCTTTGCTCAGAATCTTTGTCCATTGACATTTTCCATAAAGAGAGAAACTAAAGGTACTGTAAATGAAGAAAGAAGATCTCTCTTGAGAGTGCCTGGGGTCTCTTTGCCAAGGGGGATGCCACTACAAACTGTCAACACTTACATCATCCCCATGTCCATGTTCCTATATTCCTAATGGGAGTTTATCTTTAGCTAACCTTCTTGATGGATGGAGGAAGGGGGTTCCTTACCAAATATTGAGAAAACAAGCCAAAAGTTAGATAGTTCTGCAAGAGGAGATGCCTTTATCCTGGGAATCAATACTTTGCCTTTGAAGATACTTGGGGAAATTGGAGGTGCAGGAGATGGCTAAGGGGAGAATGCACAATGTTAACCCCTTCAAGTTCCTAGTTTGCACATTCTGAGGGGCATGGAAAAAGTGTCCCTCTTGTGCAAAGAGACAGGGATTCACAATAGCTAAAATGCTGCTTACTTGGGGCAAAAAATCTGAGAAGAAAATAGTTTACATGAAGGGAGGGCCCAGCTGGGGATCAAGTAGAAGACATGTTGAGTCTCCCAAAGGAGTTGCTTAGAGGTGACTGACTCCTTTATCAGTGAGGTCTTTGGGAAATATCACTTGCCCACGTTGAGGTTTTAGACAACAAAAGGACTCTTCAGTGAGCAACTACACCATGATTTTAACCAACTTACCAGTGGTGGTCATAATAAGATGCTTTTCCCCCTTTTGATTTCCCTGGCTCAACACATGAGTATGTGTACCCGGCTAAGAAGGGGAAGCTAGGGTCAGGGAGAGTTAGATCATGCCCCCCACGAGCCTGTAGAGTAGCCAATGTCAACTTCATCATGCCCAAAGGCCCTACCTCATTTTTAAAAAGAAATATTTTATAGTCTCCTTTGCTTTACTGACATGAAATTGATGGGTAATATAATCCATATATCTTTTAAAACATGTGTATAATAGTCTTTGATCTAAAGGCTAAACAAAAAGAAAATAATTCATAGTGTATGAACAAAATAATTCATAAAAGAGAAACAAAAAGAAAATATTTCAGATGTATATGTATGACCACACCAGAAAGTCAGGTGCTATTCCTGCTGATAACAATAAATTTGACTTTAAAATAAATAAGATAAACTTGAATGTTGTTGAAACTTGACAATTTTTGACTTTTAAAAATAAAGGCTAAATACTTATATTTATGTAAATTTATATAATTTCCTTAAATGGGGACAGGTGCAAATGCAAACCAATGCAGATGTGTTGTGTATGACACTCAAATATAAATAGCATTACCATTACTGTTGTAAAGTTCCAGATTGGTAAATAATTCCTAGCAAAATTCCAAATAAAATAAGTTTTCTCATTTTTTATGTGTAGCACAGTAGCATTTGCATTCCTGAAAAATACAGTGATTAAAATTATTCAAAATACTTTTTAAAAATTTTAAAAATAGAATCATGTTCTACATTTGATAATGAACAGATTTTATTACCATACTAAATATCCAATGGAGAATTTGAAAGTAATACAGAGAGCAAGATCATTTTTTCATAAATCAAGTTTTCCCCACACACTGTATCTCAGTTCTGGACTCCTCCCACTAAATGTCAATTGTTCCCTGCCATCAAATCAGTTCAATTCATGGCATAAATTAAATAAAATGTTTAGGCCTGTGCCATTCCTATGTCAACATTGTTTTCAGACATTTGTGCATTGGTTCCAATTCAATAGTGTCCCCCAAACATGGGCACTGTACTTCCATGAATTTCCAAAATGCCCCCTTGAGGTTAGCACAGTCTCTACTGAGAACCTCCCTGCCATTGAGTTGATTCAGACCGGTAACAACAATACAGGACAGGGATGAACTGCCCCTGGGGACTTCGGAGTCCTGAACTCCAAAGTTTTTTTAAAAACTTAAAAAAAAAAAGTTTGTAACTTAAAAAAAAATCCATTTATTGAGGGCTTTTACAGTTCTTATAACAATCCATAGAGACTGTAACTTTTACTGAAGTAGAAAGCCTTACCTTTCTCCCACAGAGCAGATGGTGGTTTTTGACTATGGAAACCTTCATTGGGTGAAAGAGGAGAACTTTTGGCCAAGAAAGAGAGTACAATGTAAATAGGAGTAAGGGAATTCGCTTAAATGAGAGTGTTTTAACAATTTGCAATGGCCTAACTATACGGGCGTTAGGCAGTTAAGCATTAAAGAAAACCTTTACTAAGAGGAAGAGGGAGTTTTGATGAAGTACAGTCACTGGGAAAAATGAACTTTCACATTTAGATTCTAGTAAATGAAGACCCTTCCAGACTTGATGGTACGAATCCGTCTAAATGTGCCTATAAAGGACTCAAATGCAATTGAAACCAGCAACCAACTTATTGCTCCGGCACTAAGTGCTCACTGCTCAAGCCCGGGCCAGCACAGCGAGAAGACCCTTTTCACACAATAGGTGCCAACAAATAACATGGTTCAAACATAACAATTGCTAGGATGGTGCAGGGCTGGGCCAGTTGTCCTTTGGTTGTAGATAGGGCTTCTATGACTCAGGACCAACACAGTGACACACTAACAGCAACAAACCCCTAGACAAGTCAATGTCTAGGCCTTGAGAACAAAACTATTCTCCTACATAACCACAATATTGAAATCAGAAAATTCAATATTGATACAATGCTTTTATTTTACCTTTAACCCATATTTCAGTTTTGCCAATTGACCTGATAGTGTCCTCTCTAGTGATGTTTTTAAAGTCGAGGATCCTGCTCAGAATTATGTATTACATTTAATTGTCAAATTGCTTTAGTTTCCTTTAATCTGAAACATTAACATTTTAAAAGACTACAAGGCCATTTTTTAATTAAATGATACTCCATTTTTTTTTCAGTGTCGAAATCTTTTGTGTGTGTGTGTGTGTGTGTGTGTTGCACAATGTTTACAATTATGTAAGCCTGTTTTTATTTTATTTTTTTTAAACATTTTATTAGGGGCTCATACAACTGTTATCCCAATCCATACACACATCAATTGTGTAAAGCGTATTTGTACATCATTTCTCAAAACATTTTCTCTCCATTTAAACCCCCGACATTAGGTCCTCATTTTTCCCCTCCCTCCCCGCTCCCCCCTCCCACATGAGCCCTTGATAGTTTATAAATGGGTATTTTGTCATATCTTGCCCTGTCCGACTTCTCCCTTCATCCACTTTTCGGTTGTCTGTCCCCCAGGGAGGAGGTCACACACAGTTCCATGTAATCGGTTCCCTCTTTCCTACCCATTCTCCCTTTACCCTCCCTGTTTTGCCACTCACACCACTGGTCCTATAGGGCTCATCCATCCTGGATTCCCTGTATTTTCAGTTCCTATCTGTACCAGTGTACCTCCTCTGGTCTAGCCAGTCTTGCAAGATCGAATTCGAGTCATGGTAGTGGGAGCGGGGAGGAAACCTTTAGGAACTAGAGGAAGGTTGTATTTCTCATCATTGTTACATCGCACCCTGACTGGCTCATCTCCTCCCCGAGACCCCTCTGCAAGGGGATCTCCAGTGGCCTACTAATGGGCTTTGGATCTCCACTCCACACTGCCCCCATCAATCACTATGGTAAGATTTTTTGTTCTGATGATGCCTTACACCTGATCCCTTCGACACCTCGTGGTTGCATAGGCTGGTGTGCTTTTTCCATGTGGGCTTTGTTGCTTCTGAGCTTGATGGCCGCTTGATTACCTTCAAGCCTTTAAGACCCCAGACGCTATACCTTTTGATAGCCGGGCACCATCAGCTTTCTTCACCACATTTGCTTATGCACCCATTTGTCTTCAGTGATCCGTTCGACACCCCGTGATCACACAGGTTGATATGTTGTTCCATGTGGGCTTTGTTGCTTCTGAGCTAGATGGCCGCTTGTTTACCTTCAAGCCTTTAAGACCCCAGACGCTATATCTTTTGATAGCCGGGCACCATCAGCTTTCTTCACCACATTTGCTTATTCACCCGCTTTGTCTTCAGCAGTTGTGTCGGGAAGGTGAGCATCATAGAATGCCAATTTAATAGAAGAAAGTATTCTTGTGTTGAGGGAGTACTTGGATACTCCATTTTTATCTGCCAGCTACTTCCTAGTAATTGGATTCAGATTATACATTTTTGGCAGGAACACCCTGCTTGGTGCATACCATCCCTCAGGATGCTTTTTTGTCCCATTATCGGTGATTAGAGGCTATCCTCACTAGGAATAAAAGATCTAGGGAAAGCAAGCTCATGCAAACTAAGAGAAGATAATGTTCAATTTTGGTGTTTTTCATAAGTAAGCTATAACATAGTGGATTTGCCTCGATGCAGTCATTTTTCTAAAAATAAAAAGTCAATCTCTAGTCAAAATCACCTGTGGAACATCACTGTTATTGACAGTGACAGAGAGTTTTGTTGTTGAAGTCAATTATGTTGAAAATGAATGTGCATGGTGATCTATCTTGTCAAACGTCTAGACGGAACTCAGTTGATAGCCAAAGGACATTATGGTTTGGCAGTCAGTCAGTATGTTGGGGTTTCGCACCTACAGGAGGAAAGAGACCCCCTCATGGGACAGTGTATTGGGCTTTGCAAAGGGTAAGCTACACAATGCCTCCCTGTAGCTCAAGGAAATGAAAAGGATGGGCTTAATTTTTCTTTCATTTTGCTTCCATTTGATTTTGCTAGCAAAGTACTTGAAGTAAAACATCTATTAATCTTGGAACAACCACTGAATTTAATTACCATGTCTAATTGTAGCTTGTACAAAGTGTTATAGGGATATGTTTTCTTCCATAAGAAGTACAGTACAATATGTTCTTCTATTTCAAATCCATTTCACTTAAATCTAGTGCTTTGACAGGAAAAAGCAACACTGATGCCGACCTTCATATTCAGGAGGCTTTGTCTCCCTGAACTGCACACCTGAGAAAGATCACTTCCCACTTGCCTTCATCCCAACATGCTGCTAAGAACTATTTCCGTTTGTTCAGCAATGCTCCACCCCCACCCCCACTCCCAGCAAAGAAAAATCAGAATGCAGAGAGCATGAATAATTGTTGCATTCCAAGAGACCGTGCTGAATTTTATTAGTGTACAAACCATATTGCATGAATTTACCAAGGGCCTTTATTCTGAGCTCACATATGTTCTGCAAAGCTGGCACTTTAAACTGCTCATAGCGTGCTGCTGAGTGGCGCGTTCTGTTTCCTTGTATGGCTAGTCACCTTTTCGGGTAGGGTGGTGGGTGGGTATTAAACTCCACATGCTCTGATGGAGTCTATACAAAGTTTATACTTCTCTGTACATTTTTAGGAGAAGTAGAGATGAAAACAGACAGCGATATTGATTCCCTTTGGGAAATTCTTGAGTTTAAAAAGCTATTTCAAACTAGCGATTTCGTCAGTCAAATGTTGGGTAATGGTCCATTTCATGTACATGTAAGACAATCCTATGATGGCTGTATAATGATGACCATCCCCCTTCTTTCAAATAAAAGGAAGAAAAGAAAAAGAAAATGATGTATATCCACGGCCAAGTAGAAAGGGTTTCCAAGGCTGCAATTCTGTACAGGAGCAGACAACCTCACTGGTCTCCCAAGTAACAGCTGGTGGGTTTGAACTGCTGACCTTGCCGTTAGCTACCCACCTCATAACTCACAGTCCCACAGCGCTCCTGCAGTTCAGGCAGAAGAGGAGCTATTTAGGTACCATATTAATGGTACCTCTTTGTGACCCCAATTGTCCACTTTTAAATTTTATTGCTTTTATTTTTTCATTAATGAATGGTATATTGAACAAAGGAGAATTTCTGAAACGTTGCTATGAAATATGCATTTTATGCATATCATATGGTACACATATATCCCTCTAGACCCTGAGGGCAGGATTATGTGGGCTATGTATGTCGGTTTGGCTTCTAGGTTTGATTATATGAGACACATTTTACTCTGGACTTGGAAGAGGGAGTTATATGGGACACATATGTCCCTCTGGCCTCTGCACAGACTTCTAAATAAATTTACAGGTGCATGCAATTTAGGATGTCTGGACATATAGTATTTATGTGAACATGGAATCATTACAAGAGGGACAACTTCCAAAATTTGATCTATTGCCCTCAAGTCGATTCCAACTCACAATGACCCTGTAGGACAGAGTAGAACTGCCCCTTTGGGTTTCTGAGGCTGTAAAATGTCATGGGAGCAGATAGTCTCATATTTTACACATGGAGTCGTTCATTGGTGGGTTCAAAAGGTTGACTTTGGTTAGCAGTCCACTACTTAACTGACATTGTAACCTATGCTACTGAATAACACCCAGGAACCTAGAAATATACTTACAAAACTTATCTTCCATTAATAAAGCCAAAGTAGACAAAAGGTTGCAAAAAAGTACATCTGCAGGATGCATCACTACGTACAACACCCTGCAAGAACAGTCTTTTGAACACACTTAAAAACATTTTAAACAGTTGTACAGGTCCCCTACTGACAGCTGTAGGCACCATCACTGGAAAAACCCAATAAGCCCCAGAAGAGGAAAATAGTGGTAGGCATTAGATGTCTGGTATAACAGTAAAAATAAACGAATGATAATAACTTATTAAGATTTCTCAAACAAGATCTTTGGAGCATGTTAAGAAGAAATCTAAGAAGGCAATCTTTCATATTGTATTTGAAATGTCAGGCATGGAGATGGACTAGCAAGCACCTTGATGTGTTTTTTAGATTTTGAGACATAAGTGCATAGCCTTGCCAAAGAGATGACCAGAAGAGGTCAAACCCAAACCAACGATTTCAAATAAGAAGTCAACCAATCTTGTAATTAACTCTCCAGGCTTTTCATCATGCTTAACCATGGGTCCTCATTAAAATTGATTGCATAATAAAAATATCATTCCTCAGGTTTACTCATCAAACTGTTGTACATTTCTGAAAGAAAATAATTCCAAAAGATAAAAATAAACAAAAATAAAAACGACTTGGGCAACAAGACTAATAATCACCTTTCAATATTTTATATCTTATTATTTAAGTCATCACTCAGATATTTATCAATTGTGCTTTTGTTCTCCAATCGATTTCCTATCTACTCACTTTCATATCCCCTAATTCTCTGCCCATGTCACCAAACCATGTCTTTTGTTCGTTATTGTTTGTGTGCCTTTTTCAGCTGCTGCTCCTTCCATCTCGTAGGTTCTCCCTGTCCTGCCACCACTATTGCTTCTCCACCTCTTCCTAGCTTTAAATCATCTTTATGTCCTTCTTGACCCAAAATAACCTCGTGTTTCTCTATTCTCTCATACTTCTTTAATCCTTTCTTTTGGGTTATACATATTTTGACCTGTGTTTTTGTACGCTTTCTCCATCCACCTGTGTAACAGGGATGGCACAATTGACAGTGAAACCCACCAGCCATTCCAAGTGGGCAAAGTAAAGCTGTCTGCTCCTGGGAAGGCTGACAGTCTTGGAAATGCTGCATAGGGCCGATAGGCATTTGGAAGTACTGAGTGGCACATAACTCACAGGGATGGCTACAAAAGAGGCATGTCATGTGCATCTGCATCCTCTGGAAAGAAACCTAGACGTTAAAGAAATAATTACAAATATGTTGTATTCTATGAAAGAAAAAGGCATGTATTAGAACACTGTTTCTCTTTATAGCTGAATAATATTCCATTCTATGGATATACTACATTTTGCTTATTCATGCATCTGCTGATGATCACTGCGATTGCTTCTATCATTTGACTAGTATGAGCATTGATGTATAAGTTTAAAAAAACAGAAAGAAAGAAAGATAGAAAAAGGCAAAAATATATAGCCATGCATGACAGATTATGTCTCTAGCCTCATCTAAAGGGTAAAAAATGTCTGTCTTTGGTCCAAAGAGTTCAAGCAACATAACATAAGGATTGAATTATATTTTCTTTGGCTTGAATCCCACAAGATGAAAGTAGGTTGTTCTAGAAAGCCCACTTATGAGTACACATTTATCAGAGAATTTCCGAAAACAATTGAAAAAAATGTCAGCAAGCACTGAATTTACAGGGTCTGTATGTAACAAGAGTCAGCCAGCACTCCACGAAGGATTGAAGCTATCTCATTCACAAGACCGGCCTTTCTCGAGTCTCGTGCCAAGTACTAGGGTTACAATGCTGCTCCTTTTCTCCAAGAACCTTGTGGTAGGTATAAAAGACACACGTGTGAGCAAACCATGGCTGATTGAGTCATTCTAGCTCTCCACCTGGCGTAGTGACTCTGGCTTTGTCCTCTGCTTTTGTCCTCTCTTCCCAGATTCCTTCGGTCCCAGATCCTCTCTAGGTACTTCACTAGTGAGGGAGTCCCCCATTATCTTACCCAAGTTTCTATGTGACACTTAGAGATTATGAGCTAATCCTGAGATTTCCCAGACATGGCATGAGTGTTCTAAAAGGTTCTCAAGTTTATCCCTGTCCCTTGAAACAAGGAAGAGCTATTTCATAGTCATATATGTGGGCCTCCTATAAATTACTTTTAGGCCCAAAGAACAAGGCCTATTGCATTTTTCTCTTGGGAGTTCTGTACTATTCAATAGCTGTAATATAGTAATATAACTAGTTCTGCTATTAGAGGGCCTTGGAAGCACAGTGGATTATGAGTTGGGCTGTTAACCTCAAGGTCAACAGTTCGAAACTACTCCGTGGGAGAATGATGAAGCTTTCCTACTCCCATAAAAATCACAGCCTTGAAAACTCACAGGGTACAGTCTATCCTGTTCTAAAGGGGCATTATGACTCAGAGTTGACTAGATGGCAGTGAATTTAGTTTAAAGGTTTTTAGAAGGGCAAATGCAGTCTCATATTTCTCTGTATCTCCTGAACCATTCATTCAGCCTTTTACTCAATACACACTCAATAAAGTGAGTACACGAATGAATGAATAGCTGAATAAACAATTGGTTGCAGAGGTTAAAGAGCAAGACAACTATGATACTTAGAGTCAATGTAAAAAAGTGCAACTTAGAGGCATTATGCCACTTCATTATTTTTCATCAAAATATTTTGTCAGTATTAGCTAATATTCATAATTAATTAAGATCAGATTTATCTATGATCTAAAAAAAATCAATGAATGGCTTTCTATTATGTCTTGCACTACATTCAGGAAAAAAAGATTTTGACTACTCTGTAAACCATAAGAAACTCAACCCAATAAATACACATTTCTAACCCCAAAGACTCTAAGATCTTTTATTTGATGCTATTTCCAGAAGGTATAGCAGTAGAATTAAAATAAAGCCGATAATAACTATTATGCAACCAAAAAGGAGTTGGATAGAGAACCATTTTTCCCCCAAATACGCAAATCATCAGAAAATGAGGACCACAGAAGGCAGGAAGAAATTCTTCCTCCATAGAAAATACTTCTTCTTCTCTAACAAATGTGTCTGTACTCAAAGTCGTGTTGCTAGTTTTCTGACCCTATAGGGCTGACCATGATTTGATAACGTGTAAGAAATCTTACTCTATTTTGGTTTTAAAAATCAGAAGGTTGGGGCATTGAATTCCTTGTAATGGTGGTGGAGCAATTTGGAGAGAGCTAAGAATAATGGTTGTACAACTCAAACAGTCTAATGAATGGCATTAAATTATACATATGGAAGTCGTTGAATTGGTGAATGTTTTGTTGCTTATATGTTTGCCAAAATTGAAAAAAAATTATATTAATAATAATGAGTATAGGGTAAAATAAAATATGCTGAAATTGATTGTGGTAAACATGGTAAAACTCTTCTTGATATGGTTGAACTATTGAATTATAAAACATGTGGATGAAGTGCCAATTAAACTGTTGTTGTTTTTTTTAAATCAAATGTTGGCCTTTTAACTATTAACTAAAAGGGACTTATAAAAAGGATATAACAGAGAAACCTAACTGACAACACTTTGACCAAGTGATCAAGGTTAATCTCACCAGCAAAGGAAATAGTGACATTGTAAGATTCTTGATAAGAAGCATTGAGAAAGGTGTAACGTCACCGCTGCGGTATTATTACAAAATTGTTCATTTCAATCTCATCGTGAGAAAGAATCAAACGCAAATTGAAGGCCATTCTACAGAAGAGCTTATCAGTACTCTTAAATATAAAATTTCAGTAAAGGTCCTTAAAATAAGACAACAATGAAGAAACTCTGAAACTTCTTCTTGAATGGAAACTACCTAAAACAAATGGGGAAAATGACAGATGAGTGCAGAACAGAGGATTTCTAAGGGTCAGTCAATAAGACAAAGTAATCTAATGAAACATGCAAGACGTGGACTTAGAAAACCAACAAAGAAGGACATACTTAGCATTCCTTGAGCTGAAAGAACTGAAGAAAAAATTCAATACTTCAATACAGTTGAGAATCGAAATATTTTATGGGAAACTATTGATAATGCAGGGAGTATCAAAAGAAGATAGAAGAAGAAAAAAGAAGATAGAAGAAACATACAACACTACTGTACCAAAACAATTTTGGCAACATTCAACCATCTCAGGAGGAATCGTATGATTAATAGCCAATGATAATGAAGGGGAAAATCCAAGCTTCACTGAAGACATTAACAAAAATCAAGGGTGTAAAAATTTACAGAATACCAATTAAATTGTTTCCAAAGATTGATGCAGCACTGGAAATACTCACTAGTCTATGCCAAGAAATTTGGGAGACCGCTACCTGGCCAACTAACTGGAAAAGATACATATCAAAGAAACGTGATTCAAAGGTATATGAAAATTATTAAACACTATTGTTGACAACACACAAAAGTAAAATCTGCTGAGGATAACTCAGAGACTATTACATTCAAAAATAGGAAACTGTCATAAATTCAAGCCCATTCAGAAGGGGACTTGGAATGAGGGGTATCATTGCTGACTTCAGATGGATCTTACTGAACGTAAAGAATACCAGAAAGATGTTTACAAGTGTTTCATTAATACGATTTTTACAAGTGTTTGGTTAACAAGATTCAACTCTGTGGATCATAATCAATTATGGATAACATTGAGAAGAATGGGAATTCAGATCACCTAGTTAGGGATTGTTGTAAGAATGGGAATTGCAGAACATGTACTGAGACCAGGGTGAAACACAGGGCTTTCTAGAAACTCCTGTAAAGAGTTACACCCTCAGAAACCTACAGGGGCATTTCTACTCTGTCATACAGGGTCACTATGAGTTAGCATTAGGAGTGAGTTTGTTTTGTTTTGTTACATAGACCAAAAGACAGCTGCTAAAAACAAACAAACAAATGATAAAACAAGGGAATGGTTTAAAATCAGAAAAGGTATGTATCATGGTTGTATATTTCCACCATACTTATCCAATCTGTATGTTGAGCAAATAACCCAAGGCATTGGACTATATGAAGAAGAATATAGCATTAGGATTGACGGAAGGCTCATTAATAACATGTGATATGCAGATGACACAATCTTGCTTGCTAAAAGTGAAGATGACTTGAAATACTTACTGATGAAAATGAAAGATTATTGCCTTCACTATGAATTACACTTCAACACAAAACAAAAGCCAGAATAATCACTCACTTTGGATTCTCAATGAGATGGATCCTCAAAGAGATGACTAAACCAATGGAATCGAATATGACAATGACTGTGAAGCTAGCATAGGAGAGGGTGGCATTTTGTTTAGAGGAATAGAGGATGGCAATGAGTCAGAAGCTAATTGCACCCAACAGCAACTACACTCCTCAAAATTATCAAGATAATGTCAGATGGACAAACTGTCACATAAGGGAGGAGACAAGAGAACAACGGAATGAGATGCAGGATTCTGGGTTGAACTTCAGACCAGAGAAATAACTTTAATGGAAACCTTGGTGACACTGTAAGGAAATCCGGAGTTTAGTTAACAATATTGTGCCAATGTTAATGTCTCAATTTGGATCATATTTTCATTTGGATGTAAAATGTTCATGTTAGGGACTTCTGGGTGAGCAGTATATGGGGACACTATGCTTTTTGCAACTTTTCTATAAGTCTAAAAATTAGCTCAAAATATAAAGCTTAAAAAACATCAGATGGCCCCTCAGTATTAATGGAGACCTTTCAGAGAGACATAAGTGGAAGCACATTGTAAAATTGCCCAAATAGGATTAGTCAGGATGATGTGCCTTAAATATTGTAATCATCCCTATTTCCCCCCATTCAGTCTTAACTAATGGACTCCACTATTAGAATCACTCCGTAGATCTATCCAATCAGTCTGATGGATGCAAAAGTGCTCACTGTCATACAGATCTGAGTTTAGTCATTTTAGTTGGTTATATTACATGGGT
This sequence comes from Echinops telfairi, assembly GCF_000313985.2. Taxonomy (NCBI): domain Eukaryota; kingdom Metazoa; phylum Chordata; class Mammalia; order Afrosoricida; family Tenrecidae; genus Echinops; species Echinops telfairi. Next base: position 7,263,737 of record NW_022103951.1, read on the forward strand.
TTAAAGAAAGCACAGAAAAAGCTCAAAAAGTTTTGAAAGCACTGCCATCTGCTCCTAAAAGTGCTCTATTTCTTTTTTCCCCTGATTTTCAGTCTCTACCAGGCCAAAACTATGTTTCCCATCATCATGTCATTCTAACTTCAGTAGTTCAAAAAGCTTCCCACTTATCAAAAACATCGCTCCGATATTTTTGATATTTAAATATAAGAAATAAGTTGGTCTAACTCCAAATACACATAAAAACCAAACACATCCCCTAACCACACTTCCTCCAATTTGTCTCATCTCTGAGAGAAAAAAATTGCAAACAGTTCTCACCACCAAGTGGAAAATAGTTCTAGTTTCCAATTACCAGTTGCCAGAGACTTGAGGTCTAATTCTGTCAGAACCACCTTAATTTTTGCAAAAGCATTTAAAATATTTCAGATGTAAGGCTAACATTCCTCAGACTGAATAAGATGCCAAAGCTGAAGTGAAAAATCAAGCTAAGTAAGATGCGAGTTTCTTCTGGACTTCTACTAAATGAAAAGGAATTGGAAAATGTGCAGAAAGTCTCTGAAGTGCTTTTAAAACTATAAGATGTTGTTTGCGGATATAAGCAGCCAAATATCAATTTGTCTTAGGCAGTTATTCTCTATTTCTTACAAGGGAATTAGACAACTTTCATATCTCGGTTACGAATCTGTTCATTCTGATTTCTGTAGGTAATTCAAAATTCCTTGAATGGTAGCTTAATCTAGAATTTGTTCCAATTTATATATTTGAATAGAAGGACTTGTACTTTTGCTACCATCTGAAAATTCTATAACCTCACTCATTCATTCTGTTTATACCAACTTCATTCTATTTATAAAACTAACAATTTATATTCTAACAAATATTACTAATGTTATTTTTTTCAATAGTGCTTCAGAATAATATTAAATGTTATTTCCCCTTTGAAAGAATTATTCCTTCTTATCTTCTTTATTATCATCTTCCTTCTCTTCTATTACTCATTTAGACCCTGGTATCATTTCTTCTATATCTGGATCAATGGTCTCTCAATGATTTTGTTCATTTTCTTTGAGAAATATTTTAATTTTATGTTTGACAAATTTACACCAAAAAAACTATCTCAAAGTCAATAGCACTATCAAAACTCCATAATATTTCTAATTCAGACAAATGGCTTATATACAGATTATATAAAGAACTTTCATAACTCAATAAACCAATTAAAAGGGGAAAATATTTGATTGGCATTTATTCAAACAAGATATGTAAATAGTTAATAGCCATATAAAAAGATATTCAACATCATTATTTACTATGAAGGAAGCCAGTAACAAAAGGCCATATATTGTATAAATTCCATTTACATGAAATCTCTAGAAAAAATGTATATGGAAAGAAAACAGATCATTAGTTGCTAGAAGGATGGGAGACAGGGGAGAGAATAGAATGGAGAATTGGAGTTGATTATTAGATTATTAGAGGAGACCCCCTACTTGTTTCAATTCTCATGCTGTGGTGGCTTGTGTGTTACTGTGATGCTGGAAGCTGTCACTGTTAGTTCACATATCAGCAGGATCACGCAAAGTGAATAGATTTCTATGGAGTTCCCACACTAAGAACAGACGATGAAAGAGGAACCAGCTTCTGAAAACCCATTCTAAAGAAAGGTGACCCAGCAGAATGTTCAAATTATAGAACAACATCTTTGATATCACATGCAAGTAAAATTTTACTGAAGATCATCCAACAATGGATCCAGTAGTACATTGACAGGGAACTCATCATCTTACCTTTGGTCCATTGGATTTGAACACCAGCCCACTGTACTGGCTCCCCATCCTGGGAGTCATCAGCAGCCTGCCATTTGACCTGCAGGGCTGCTTATTCACTTCTGCAGCCAGAAGCCTGCTGTCTGATCTGCCAATATTCAGTTCATCGGGCCCTGCAGCTATTTGAGTTAAAACCACCCTCCCACCTGTCATCTGACCCACAGACTGTGAACTTGCCCACATCTACAACTGTATGAGCCATTTCCTTGGCATAAATTTGATAGGGTTAGGTCTGGTTCTGGTTCTGGATCTAGATCTAGAGATAGAGATGTTAGAGAGATAGACACACATATATTAGCTTCACTGTTTTTTCTTCTCTAGAAAACCCAGCCTAAGCCTGGAATAGAAAATAGGTTCAAGGAAGTCAGCTGTAAGTTTTCAAGGTAGGGTGGAGCCAGATTTCATGAAATTTTTGGACATTAGATTGAAGGGCTTTATTGAATAAGAAAATGAAAGTTTTTGATGATCGCAGTGCCATTTTGACAGCTGTGTTTCTAGAAGATTGGCCAGACTAAAGTACATTACTTGACAGGAGTAAAGAGAGTCCACAGGCAGATAAACCAAAGAGAAGACTAATAGAGCATTTTTGGAGATGTCTATTTTTAAATGAGAGAGTAGAAAATGCTAGAGTCCTGTAAGTCATGGGAAGAAAGTTGGTAGCGTAAGGGTTGACAGAGGAGTATCCAGTACTTCTGAGGATAGGGATGCAGAAAGTAGTTCTAGCAGCGTGGTAGGGCCTTAGGTGACAAGGAGTTGGGAAGTCCATGGGTCAAATGACATAGAACCTTGGTAGTACATTGAGTAAGTACTTGGCTACTAATCAAAAGGTCCATGGTTTGAAACAATCAATTGTGCCACAGGAGAAAAGACCTGGAGATCTGTTCCTATAAAGATGACCGCCTAGGAAAGCATGTGGGGCAGTTCTACTTCATCTCTATGAGACAAAGAATTGACTCATTGTTACAGAACAATCAAAATATATAATGAAAAAGTCCCTGCATGGAACAAATAATTAAGCACTTGACCACTAGTAAAAAGATGGGTGGTTTGAATCCACTCAGTGGTGCCTGGACAAACAAGTCTAGAAATTTGCATCTTAAGGGTCATAGTCTTAAAATGAAACCCTGGAACATTCTATTCTGCACACATGGGGTCACCACGGATTGAAATTGAATTGGACTTGAAGGTAAGCACCACCAATAACAACACGCTCTTCAAGAGACTTCCTTCAATGAATGGGAAGGAGCCTACCTTAGAGCAAAAGGGAAAGGCTCATTATTCTGGAATGAGGAACTTGCTGATGCCTTGGGGGTAGTCCTCAGGGGGGTTGTAACAAAGGCTTACTTAGCTAGATCAGTGGGGAGGAGAAAACTTCCTGTCTCTGAGATTGAAGAGAGGGAGCACTTGAAGGCGGATGAGGATCCCGAGACGGAGTGCAGAAGAGGAAAGCTAAGGAAGCTAATGGCACAGGATTCCGCTTCTCTCCCAACAATGGATATGTTGGTAAGGCACAAAGCAGGTCCTCCGTGTGTGCTGGACATCTCTACCTGTATGCCTCTCTCTCCCTGTGTTCCAGGGCTGTTCTCTGAATCCAAAGTTGCATCAAGCCTTCTCTTGGGGAAACTCTGTTAAGGCATCCACCAAAAGGTCAGGAGTTCAGGGCTTATGGGAAATGGGCTGGGTGCTGGGAGATTGGCATTGATATTTGGACAGCTGGAAAACAGAGCACAATAGCCAGAATTCATTATTAGTAGATTCATTATCTAGGCTTTGAGATTTTCTTGAGCCATCATGGGTATATTTATTCATAATGTTCCTGCAATTTTAATATTTCTTTTCTAATGAATTTTAAGCAAGTTTGCATTTACTCGAAGAAATAACCATTGGCATTTTCCCAGCAAAGTCTAAATGATCCCTTTTCAGTCCAGTTTAGTGCTTTTCCGGTCCTCATGTGTACTGTCACTTCCCAGCTGTCGGCCATTGCGCCTGATTTCCTCCCGGCCAAGCTGCATTCATGTGTTGTTTAGATCTTGTACTACTACTCATTCAAGAAAACAGGAATAGTTTTCTTCTTCCCTATGAACAGCAAACAGGCATTCTGAGGGTTTTTTACTTTTTTCTTTTTCTAATGATTTTAGAGACCTCGTTTAATAATACCCTCCCCCCTTGCCCCGAGGCTTGTAATCTTAAAATGAATTGTGGTGGGGTTGGGTGAGGGGGTGGAAGATTAGTGAGATATGAATGTGTCCTTGTTGATTTTGACTTTATCTCAATACCATTTATCTAAATGAAATGTTACTGTTTCTCTTCTCTGGATCTTTGACACAGTCTTTCATGGGATCACTATCCTTGTTGATGACTCTCCAATTACCACTGTTCCCTGTAATACGGATTCTTGTTATTTAGTGCAGCCATAAAAATGACAAGTGGACTCATTTTGTCTTCAGCGATTGTGTTGGGAAGTTAAGCATCTCAGAATTCTGGGTTATTAAAACAAAGTGGTCTTGCATCAAGGGAGTACTTGAGTAGAAGCCCAAAGTCTGTCTGTTACCTTAATACTTAATCTATAAATATATGTACATAGATCTACTTCACTATTGTTAGAGAGCTGATAGTGCCCAGCTATCAAAAATAAAGCCTCTGGGGTCTTAAAGGCTTGAAGATAAACAAGTGGGCATCTAACTGAAAAGCAACAAAGCCCATATGGAAGAATCACACGGGTTTGTGTGATCATGAGGTATCAATGAGATCAACTTATCAGGCATCAAAGACCCAGAAAACAAAAATGATATCAATGTGAATGAGGGAGAGTGCAGAGTGGAGACCCAAAGCCCATCTGTAGACAATTGGACGCCCCCTTACAGAAGGGTTGCGGGGAGGAGACAAGCCAGTCAGAGTATGGCATAGCACCGATGATGGGTGGATTGTGATAAGAGCTGTATGAACCCCCCCATAAAATGATTATTTTTAAAAAGTGACAAGTGGGTGACTTTGACAAATACATATTTACTTGATCATGTTTTAGGCAGCTAGGACCAGCTCTCAGGAAAGACTTCGTTTTTGGTCAGGTCTGGAGGAAGCTCCTCTTCCTGGATGAACACGTGGTGGGGATTCCCCTCCCCATTTGTGTCCTTGCTTCATCTACTCTTTTTCTCTTTCAAAATAGATTTACCTAAAGCACAAATATACTAACCCTTCCTCGCTAAATAAAAAAGACTACCCATTTCCAAATCAGATGATAACCACAGGTATAATCTCCAAACCAAACTCACTGCCAGCAAATCAAATATGACTAACAGTAGCCCTATATAGAGTTTCTGAGACTGTAAATCAACCCACAGTGACCCTTTGTCCAACAATCAAACATTGCCTGGTCCTGCGCCATTCTCTCAATCCATATGTTTGAGCCCATTGTCACAGCCATTGCAGCAATCCACGTCTTTGACAGTCTGCCTGTTTTTGCTGACCTACTTTACCAAGATTGAGGTCCTTTTCCCGGGACTGATCTCTCCCGATAACATGCCCAAAGGAGTATCCTGGCTGTACTTCGTCCAATATAAATTTGTTAGTTCTTCAAGAGTCTTCATTAACACCATAATTCAAATGCACTGATTCTTTTACAGTCCGTATTCCTTGTCCAACATTCACGTGTATATGAGGCAACCTTCACCGGAGCAGTATGCCTCATCCTTCTCCTGTGCAGTGCTTGTGGGTTCTAATTGCTGACCTTGAAGTTGGCATCCCAACATGTCATTCCCTGTGCCATCTATCAGGCCTCCTAAGACAAGCATAGGAGTGACTGTTTGGAGGGGGACAGAATTTAATACATAACAGTCATGCGCTTATACTTCTTAACATCTCCAGGAACCCAAACTCTGAACTATCCTCCTCTGGCTCTATTCTCCCCTTGCCTATCCCTTTATATATACACAGTGCCCTTGGGGCTCACAGGCTTTCCATTCTTTTCCATTCTTCTACCCTGTCATCCTAGTTTCTAGCTAACGACTTAAGTACATAAACCCCACAGTATCATGCTATTGGTGCTTTCTGGTATTCCCACAGCACTAACTATACTCCTGAGAGACACCACTTTTTCTAGTGGGTCCACTGTAATCCATACTATATTGTCTCAGGTAAACCTCAACAGCTATCTAGAAACCCTGCCCATAGCAGAGGTTCTAAAGTGACTCCACAGCACTCCTAGCCTCTGTTCACACTAAGAATCTGACCCTCACACCTCCTTACTAGGAACGCAGTATCCAAATCCCTTTGGGCACAGTATCCAGCTTTGCTTCTCCCCACTTCAGATATTATTTTAGTACCTCAAGTTCTGATTCCTGTTTGTGCCTGAGTAAGAAGCCTCTCGCTTTATTGGCACTCTGAACCTGCCCCAATCCATCATGGAAAAAAACCAACAACATAGATAATCAGTGTTCCTGAAGCACAACATGAGTCCCGTGCACAAAATCTTTCAATGGAAAAAAAAATATTTCAATGGTTCCCCAGTTGTCTGACATTCAAGGGCAGTCCCAATTTACCATTCAAATTTGTCTCCTAGGATGCCCTTACATAATAGGCCTAAATTACCCTTCTCCCAAGATACCTTGTAATCTGCAACTTTGTGTGCCTGAAAGATTTAGGGTGTGGTCTTAGATTTATTCAATGTAAGTGTAAATCTTAATTCTTCCCTTGCCAGCTAGATGGCTTAAGTTAAGCAGACATAGTGACCCTGAGTTTTTTCCTTACCTGTGTGGTGCAATCAAATAGAATTATTGTTGCATCTCTTGTAAAAAATTGCATAATGCCAATAATATGTAGGAACCCTGGTCCTGTAGTAGGTTATGCATTGAGAAGCTCACTGCGTGATCCTTGGTTTGAACTCCACATAAGACAAGACCTGGGGTCTTAAAGGCTTGAAGATAAACAAGCAGCCATCTAGCTGAGAAGCAACAAAGTCCACATGGAAGAAGCACATCAGGCAGCGTGATCATGAGCTGTTGATGGGATCAGGTATCAGGCACCAGAAGACCCGGAACAAAAAAAATCGTATCAACATAAATGAGGTGGAGGGTGGAGTGGAGACCCAAAGCCCATCTGTAGACAATTGGATATCCCCTTACAGAGGAGTCACAAGCTAGTTAGGGTGAAGTATAGTGCCGATGAAACATACAACTTTCCTCTAGTTCTTTAATGCTGCCTCCACCACACACACTATTGTGACTCCAATTCTACCTTACAAATCCTGGTAAACCAGAGCATGTATGCGGGTACAGATCAGAGCTGGAAACACAGGGAATCCAGGACAGATAAACCTCTCAGGACCAATATTGAGAGTAGCAATACCAGGAGGGGAAGGTGGGGGAGAAAGTGGGAACCGATCGCAATGAGCTACATATAAGCCCCTCCGAGGTGGACGGACAACAGAAAAGTGGGCGAAGGGAGACAGCGGTCAGTGTAAGACATGAAAAAATTTATAAATTATCAAGGGTTCATGAGGGAGGGGGGAACGGGAAGGAAAATGTGGAGCTGATACCACAGGCTCAAGTAGAAAGAAAATGTTTTGAAAATGATGATGGCACCAAATGTACAAATGTGCATGACACAAAGGATGGATTGTGATAAGAGTTCTATGAGCCCCCAATAAAACAATTTTAAAAAACAAAGAAAGACGAGGCAACCTGCTCCCCTACAGATTTAGTGTCAGAAACCCAAAGGATCCCTATGAGTCAGAATTGACTCCGTGGCAGTGAGGGAGTTTGGCTTTTCATGATGAGTCAAAAGCAACTCTATGGCGGTGGGATGCGCCCGGGCATCCGTACTACTACCATTCATTTTAAAAGAAAACACTGTAGCTATTCTCGATGCACATGCTCTAATCACAAGGAACAAAATCAACCAGGAGAATCAAAGCATTTTTAAAAAACCAAACAAACAAACCCAAAGGTAAGCTTGTGGTCTAGTCAACATGGTTTATGAAAAACATCATTTGCAGAGAGGTGGATGGTCAGTTTCAGTCCAGAATCCTTCTCTTTTAGATCAGACATCTTTGTTGCTGCTTTTCGGGATACTAAAACCAATTCAGATCAATAGCTTCAACACGGGAATTCTGGGATCTTACGCGAACAAGAGCAGCATCTATTCCTTTCATTCCTTGGTGGGGGGGGGTGAAATCTCTGACTGGAAAAAAATATATAGTACTTAAGTCAACCCATGTCCTGACTCTCTTCCATCCATGTCAGCTGGGACCTGCAGGGAGCAGATTGTATAAGCAAACTTGCAAGGGAACATGGCCTTGTTCAATAGATCACGCCGGGATGGTGGTAGCTCTACCTGGTACAAGAGAAAGCCTTACTGATCATGTGTTGTTTGTTTTGTTTTTATATTTATTCACTAGAGTCATCAATACAAAAAGCACACTCTAAAATGTACATATTCTCCAGGACTGATAGACTTGTGCCAGTGCCAGGGACACGGGGGTTGATTCACACAGAGTTAGAAGTCGGGGTGGGGGTAGGAGGAGTGAGTGGACCGAAAGCTATCCAGTGAACAAGCTGTTTCTCTCTCTCTTTCCTCCACCCCTCTTTTTGTCTTAAATCCAAAATAGAAATTTCAGAGCATAAAAAACTTCAAGACAATTTCATTTAAGCTGCTTCCCATGACTTTCAACACGGAGTGTTCACACCTACATCAGTACTACATTGAGAGCCTCCCACTCAGGGATTGCATTTAGGGAAGAAAGGATGCTGGGGTCTGAGAAGCCAAGGCTTTCAAGATCCTGAGGTCTTAGACAAGTTTGCAACCCAGACTCCAAAGTTCAGCAGATTTAATTCTCACTCTTCCATGGAGAGTCATGTCAACGTTTTCAGGAGGATTTAGGAATGGTTATCAGAGATTTTTTTTAATGCTTATTATAAGATAAATACAGTAAAAGCCCCATGTAACCTATTTACTCGTGCATGTCTCTTGCTTCATGCAATGCATGTGTTCAGATTCCATGTGTTCCCACCTGAAACTTTAGTCTGGGACTCTCCTGCTATCGTCCTAAAGAACCAACATTGCTATTTCTTCCTGCTCTAAGATGCTGAGAGCAATCCAGGCCCATATTCTCTAATGGTGTTTGTACCATTGTTAGTTATAAGGAGTGTGCATTAACTGATCACCCCTTTTCTGAGAAAATAAATTTTCATTTCAGTGTTTAAGCCATAACATGGTCAAATTGCATATCTGGTATATTATTTCACACCCCACCATTTTCATGTTTTTTTAGCTTAAGCCAAGCCAGGTGAGTAGGCGTCATCCAAGATAAAATCTTGCTGACTTCTTTTTTCTCAAAGAAAGCTAGCGAACAGAAGGTGATAAATGCTATGCTTCCTACTCAGACTCTGTCACATAAGATGTCAGTTCTTTATTTTAATTATATTCTTTGCCAGCTCAAAGAGGCAAGTGATTTTGCTGCATATTATTCTGTCTTGGTCAGAGTTCCTTGCAATCTGCGTGGAAGGTCTTTCATTTGCTGTGCTAGAGCTGGTCTTAATATTCAATTCCTAGGCAACCTGAAGAAAGGCTAATGCTGAGATTATTCATTGACAAATAGGCACACCAGACAATTACAACGCAAGCCAGTTATGAAAACCGAAACACCTTTCTGAAACAGTATAGCCATTGGAAGGATTCTCTTACTTTCTTTTAAACAAGGAAATCCTCCCACTTACTCCACTCAAGTAGTGGCATTGACCAAAACGGTGAGCACAGTACAGTTATCAGCAGGAAGATGCTAGAAACAAAGGAGAAACTAAGTATATAAAGGCAAAGTCAAAAAGTATTGCTATGATATAATAAAACCTAGTTTTAACAAAAGTATCAAAATGTGAAGCCATTGTTTCTCTACATATCCTCCATCTAAGTCAGTGGTTCTAAGCCTTCCTAACACCTTGACCTTTTAATACAGTTCCACATGTTGTGGTGACCCCCCTAACCATAAAATTATTTTCATTGCTACTTCATAGCTGTCATTTTGCTACCGTTATGAATCAGGCGACCCCTGTGAAAGGATCATTCGATCCCCAAAGGGGTCGCTCGTGACCCACAGGTTGAGACCAGCTGGTCCCCAAAGAATTGGGCCCTCTTTGATTTGCAACACATCAAAGTAGCAATTTTGACATCCTGGAGAAGCTCCAGCCATGTTCCTCTGAAATGTTCTCCGGGTTTGGAAGAGTAAAGGAATGGTGAAGGGGCAAGCTCCAGGCTGTAGATTGGGTCGAGTCAGGGGTCCCAATGACATTGTCCAAGGACAGCCCTTGCTGCCCTCCAAGAATGAGCAGTTGCATTCTTGCCATGGAATAAAGTTAATCAGCATAACTTTTCTAGCCAATGCAATTTTTTTTCTCACCAATAATTTTCTATTTTCTTAAAATTTCTTCCTAATAAGCCTCTATGACTGGCCTGTGTTCTTTGAGAAAATTCATCTAGATAACCTCTTTGGAGTCCCTCCAAACAGTCACCATAATTTTCTCAGCAGACCAAGCCAGAGAAACAACACATAATTGGTGAGCAGAAGTATTTACCAGGATATATTTCAGACATACACCTACTCATAGTTTATTTGCTGCCATTCAAATCAAACTGTGTGTCCTGTATTTTATCTTACACTCTTACCACACGAAAAAAAAAAAAAGCATGAAGTGGGGAAAATGAGGAACTGACATCAAGGGCTCAAGTAGAAGGAAAATTCTTTGAAAGTGATGACGGCAACACATGTACAAATGGGCTTGACACAACGGATGGTTCTATGGATTGTGATAAGAGTTGTACCAGCCCCCAATAACATGATTAAAAAAAAGAATAAAAAGTGATGATGGCAGCATGTGTACAAATGTGCCTGACATAACAGATGATTGTGTGGATTGTGATAAGAGACGTAAGAGCCCCCAATAAAAGTATTTAATTTTTTTTAAAAAAGAAAGAAAGACAACAGGGTTAATGGGTTGAGGAGGCAAACAGTGATCCCCTTGTCCTCTGCTCTCTTCCCTCCTTACCTGGGTCTTCCACTGCATCACTCGAGTGGTAGAGCTTTGGCTTCTCTGTGACAGGTGGAGGTGGTAGTAAGGTTTTCAAGTTTGTGGAGGTTTGAGGGAGAGGCCTTTGTTACTGGAAAAAAAGACAACCCCTTTTGGTAAATCATTTCATACCAATGTGTAAGCTGGTTTCATTCATGAACATTAATAAGTGCTCACATTTATGCAAGCGAGGTACTCTTTTAGACAATTGACCTGTATTGCTTCCATGACAACTTTATCAAATAGGTCCTAGTATAATCGCTAGTTATGAAACCTATGATGCAGGGACAGGAAGTAGCCCACCCAACACCACATAGAAACGATCTCCAGAATCTGTGCTCTGACTGATCATGCTAAGGGGGGAAGAAGGAATTTTTGTGGAGACGCAGGTAAGAGATTAAACAAACAAGCAAACAAAAACTCAAACATGAGGAATGTTATAAGAAAGATGGAGAAAGGTCTCTGGAAAAGGCATTGGAGCAGGGGAGTCCAGATCCCTTGAATAAACTAGAGAGGGAACACATAACAACAAAACTGCTTCGCATGACACCATAGGAAGAACATTAAGTACTATAAATACACTTACATGGATCCAAATACTCTTATCGCTGTGTGAAAATTATAGACCTTATTTACATAAACACAGTAACATAAATATGAAGAAGAGTTAGCAACATTGTCTTTAAACTCACCTTTTTTGGGTAATTAATGTGAGAAAGCAAACAAGTTGTCAACAAGACATAGAAATAAGATGAAATGAGAGAAGCTATACGATTTTAAGACAAATCTTGAGGATAATAAAGTAGTAGTTTGCTTTTGAACACAAAAATAATTACTAGCTGTAAGTTAATAAGCAATCCGTATCTTCTAAACATCCAAGCTAGGCCTTTGACAAATGATCATGCCCCTAGTAACCAGGCTTGTCACACAGCACTGTGATGCTGCTGGCTGATTGTGGATTTGGGGGGCTTTGATTTTTGTTTGTTTGTTGGGGTCCACTCCTAGCATGGCTGTGAAATAATGGCAAGTAACAGGGACAGACAAAAATCAGCCCAGAAATAGTCACTGAAATATTTTCTGGAATCAAAGGTGTCAGAAAATCTGGGAAAGAAAGAGGTAAAACTGCAGATAACATCTTCCAATGGCCAGTAGAGACACAGAGAACAAGAGAGCTCACAACTAAACATCATGGCACAGAAGGCACAAACTCCAAACACTCACTGTCATCTTGTTAATTCCAAGTCATAACGACCCCTATAGGACAGAGGAGAACTGCTCCTATGGGTCTCCAAGACTGCCACTCTTTAAGTGATAGAAAACCTCACCTGTCTCCTGTGGAGACACTGGTAGTTTTGAACTGCTGACCTTTGGTTAGCAGCCCAGCGCATAGCCCATTACACCACAAGAGCTCCCACAGCTGCAAATTCATCTCTGCTTCCGCTATCCAGAGGAGTAATGAAACTATCAAAATGAGCTTTTTATTTTTTAAAACATATTTTCTTTTTTTCTTTTTTTATCATTTTATTAGGGGTGAATACAACTCTTATCACAATCCATACATATATCCATTGTGTAAAGCACATTTGTACATTCATTGTCCTCATCATTCTCAAAACATTTGCTCTCTATTTAAGCCCTTGGCATCAGCTCCTCATTTTCCCCTCCCTCCCTCTCCGTTACCCCCTCCCTCATGAACCCTTGATAATTTATAAATTATTATTTTGTCATATCTTGCACTGTCAGGGTGCAGTGTAGCAATGATGAAACACACTACTTTCCTCTAATTCTTAAATGCTTCCTCCTCCCCATTATCATGATCCCAATTCTACCTTACAAATCTGGCTAGACCAGAGGATGTACACTGGTACAGATAGAAACTGGAAACACAGGGAATCCAGGACAGATGATCCCTTCAGGACCAGTGGTGAGAGTGGCAATACTGGGAGGGTGGAGGTAGGAAACTGATTACAGGGACCTACATATGACCTCCTCCTTGGGGGACGGACAACAGAAAAGTGGGTGAAGGGAGACATCGGAAAGATATTTTCCAGCTCTGTCCACTGCAGTGGTCTGGAGACAATGACGCTTGGTGGCAGTGAGCATACCTCATTTCGAGATTTGATGTTTAAATATAATCTTCATCTGAGAGGAAACAGGGCTTCCTAAAGAATTGGGTGATTGCAAGGTCTGAGGCAGGGAGAGTAGGAGAGTGGATCGGACCTACTTTACCAAGCTAGAAAGCACAAGAGCACTCAGAGACTAATGGCACTGGATTGGAAGGACAGAGAAGCCAACTCAAAGTAGCTCCTACTCAGAAAATGTGAGTATCAGAATAATATGGTTAGAAATGATTATAAACGGAGGAAGGTAACATCCATGTGTCCACGTGCTGCTTAGGGAAAAGTCAACGAGGAGACAAAGAACGATTCCTTTCTACAGAAGAATGCCAGCTCTGCAGTTAATCATTGCATTGTACAAGAATGTTAACACCACTGAGTGAAGGGCTATTGGGAATAAGAAGTTTGGATGAGATGGCATCACCCTCTATTGATTAGTAATTGCAAAGGGAATATGTTTTCTTTTCATTGGAATGAGATGGTGGACCCAACGCAGTGCTCACCTATAAGACATATGTAATAATAGCTACTTCAGAGGGTTGTTGTGAAGACTGAGTAAGCCAATTCATGTAAAATATATACCATAATACACAGTAAGGGTTCAATAAGTGAACACTACTACAACAACAAAGATTATGATTTCTATTTTTCGTATTATTATTTTACCTAAGCTGAAGTCCAACTCAAGGCTTAGCATCAAAGTAGGGAAAATAGTAACACTTTTTTTTCTTTAATTTTCCATACAGACCCTAGCAAAATTTCAGATCTTACTACCTGGATAGCCAATATCAAGAGGTGGAAATGACAAGAACATGAAATCTAGAAGCAGAGAATTTCCCAATATCTAGAGAGAACTTAGATAGACAGCTTACTCCTGACCTTTTTAGAGGTAGGTTGTTCCTAAACTCTCTGCCAAAGATTTGCAGCCTTTTCACCCTCTGATTTCCCCCAGTCACCTCACTAATAATTTATTTCTGCCAAAATCCTTATCTCTATGGATGAACACAAATTAAGACATCCAGCAAAACCAAAATTACAATTTATAGAAACTCCAGACAAGGAATTCCAGAACACTTAATTATGCTCATACAGAACCTGTCCATAGACCAGAAGGCATTTGTGAGACCCTAACAAGGGGATAGTGCATGGTTTTAAATCAGGGAAAGTATGTCAGAGTTCTATCTTGTTACCATATTTATTCAATCTGTATGCTAAACAAATAATTCAAGACGTTGAACTATATAAAGAAGAACGACAAATCAGGATTGGATTGGAGGAAAACTCATTAACAAGCTCTGATATGTGGAGTTACAAGACCTTGTTTGCTGCAAGTCCAGAGGATTTGAAGCACTTGCTGATAAAGGTCAAAAGGCTACAAGCTTCAGTATGGGTTATTCAATATACAGAAAACAGAAATCCTCACAACTGGACCAATAAGCAACATCATTATAAAATTTAAAAAGGGTTGAAGTTGTCAAGGATTTCATTTTATTTGTATCCATAATCAAGCCCAATGGAAGCAGTAGTCAAGAAACCAAATGACATATTGCATTGGAGAAATCTGTTATAAAATATCTCCTTAAAGTACTAAAAAGTAAATGTGTCACTTTGAAGCCTAAGGTGTGCCCACCTCAACCCATAGTATTTTTAATCCCTCCATGTGTGATGAAAAGTGGGCAGTGAACGAGGAAAGCCGAAGCCAAGTTCATACAGTTGCATTAAGGTGTTGGTGAAGAAACAGATGGCCAGGTGCACAAACACCTATGAAGATCGACAGCCAGAATGCTTCTAGAAATGAGAACGGTGAGATGTGATCCCACGTATTTTGAGGGACCACTCTCTAGAGGAATACCTCGTACTTTCTAGAGGTGAGTAGAAAGGAGGAGATCTGCCAGGAGAGGGGGTGGCAGTGGCTGCAGGCAGAGTCTCACACAGAGCAACGAGTGTGAGAATGGCACAGCACTAGGCAGTCTCCTTTGGTTGCATAACACAATACTGTGTTTTTAAAACAAATTAAAGATGTGTGACGACCCTCCCTGGAGACCTGGTTGCATAGTGGTTATGAATTGGGCTGTGATCCAAAAGGTCGTCAGTTTGAAATCACCAGCTGCTCCAAGGGAGAAAAATGGGGCTTTTTAGGCCTGTGAACAGTTAACACCTCAGAAAGCCACAGGACAGTTCCACCCTCTTCTGCAGCATTGCTATGAGTCATCTTCAACTCGATGGCAGTGAGTTTGTTTTCTATTTGGTTTGTCCATCGTCCTGTGGAGAAAGTCTACCAGCACCATTTCATGTGGTCACTTCATGGCTCTATGTCACAGTTGGGTAATGCTCACAGTATTTCAAACTCTTCATAATGTTGCACACTTAACAGACTTTGGTATAATATTAAGATACTTGGGAACCAAAAATTTGTTTAATTCACTTATTTTGAAATTAGTGTTATTGTGATGGTCTGAAATGGAACCCCCAATATCTCTGAACTATTCCTGTACATAGACTTGCTATGAGTCAGAACCAACTCTTGGCATGAAACACAAGTAAGCTGCGTGAAGCTATCACTCATGAGGGACTATTATAACACGAATTGACAAAAGCTAAAACTATAGACATTTAAAATGCCAATGTATAATCTGAGAGAAGTGGGGAACCCCCAGGGCATGTCTCCAGCTCCCTCCTGATCCTCTATCTGTTTACGTGAATGGCTAAGAGTAGTTCGTGTAAGATCATCTATCTGGGGCATCAGTAGGCTCCTTATATGAGATGAGAGGCCCTGTGGTTTAGTGGGCTAAGTGATGGACTGCTAACCAAAAGGTTAGTAGTTCAAACCCACAAGAGAGAGATGTGGCTTTCTGTGCTTACAAAGATCTCCGGTCTCAGAAACCCTATGGATCAGGTCTACTTCTGTCCTATAGAGTTGTTCAGAGTCAGAATCATCTCAGTGGCAGGGGAATTTTATTCCCTAAGGGGTTATTTATATGAGATGATATTCAAAGCCTTTACCAACTGATACAGCACAAGCTTTAGAGAAGAGTCCTGGACCCCTGTGCTGTGCTAGGAATTTGGCCCTTAGATACTGAAATGGAGAGATGTTAGAAGTGGTGGAACCAAGACTGAAACAATCATAGGTCTCTGGACTGTGCCCAGTTCCTAACCAGTAGGAAAATCTGTCACTATTTTAACAATTAGCCCAGCGCTGTCAGTCTGAAGCTCTGTTCCCATAAAGGTTTGCGGTCTCAGATTTGCAGCTCCACTCTGTCCTCTAGGGTTGCTGTGAATCAGAATCAACGCCGCATTAATCAGTAGGCGGTGGACCAGGGTGTATACCGAACACCAGTTCCATTCTTAGGTCATGAAATTTTTTAATGATATTTAGATACATGAGAGATCTTTGAGGTTAAAGATGATAACCTTACTATGGTACCACCTCAAGAATAACTATAGATGATAGTGAAGTATATTTTCTCATATAGAATGTAGTCTGAGACTTGAGTGCTTTAACATCATTGCAAACTTTATAGATGATCAATTTTAAAGGAATTATCCCACAAAATATATTGAGTACTAAAACTGAAAGTAACACATTGTGATTTTTTTTTGTCTTCAAGATGACCTGAGGGCCATTATTCTAAGCACCAATTTTCATTGTTTGGAAAAGCAATTGTAGAACATCTGATACCATGCTACACAAGCCAGTTTTTACAGAATAATTACAATAAAACAGCTATATAACGCAGAAAGGCACTTTGTAATGCAATTGCTTTTCTTTTAATAGTTACAAACACAAGGGGATTTTTTTTCAAACCTGAAAGATCTGTTTTAAACGCATCTTTTACAAAGTTGCCAATAAACGTATAATTTCAAAAGGAGGGCTATTCCTATAAGCTACATAGGTACTGCTTCCACATGTGCCTATGAATACTGGTAGGCAAATGTCAGAATGCAGGATATCAGAAAGACCTGTTCCTTTTTATGACTGGTCTATACAGAAGCCTCAAAAAGTCTAACTACATAGAAGTTGAGTAACAGTTTGGTTCTAAGAAAAATGAGGACCTAATGCCAGGAGCTTAAGTGGAGAGGAAATGTTTTGATGAAGCAATGAATGTACAAATGTGCTTTACACAATTGATGTATGTATGGATTGTGATAAGAGTTGTATGATCCCCTGATAAAACAATTAAAAAAAAGAATTATTTTCAAGTAAGGCAGTTATCAAAAACTAAAATGAAAAATGATTTTCTAATATTTTACCATACAACCGAATATGAGGAGTATTCAGGACAAAAGTACTGATAAACATCAAAGGACTATAGTCTAATAGTTATATAATTATACAAATAGTCTCGGGTAACATGAGATAAAAACAATTTGAGAAAAGAACTTTGACTCGGAGATCTCCATCAACAGTATTCTCTGCGCTTCTACAAAAGATGTGACATGAGGTCAAATGTTGAATCCTTCTTTTTGTTTCCTATGTCTCCTATCTCTTCTATGTTTCTTTTTTCTCTTTCTTCTTTTGGATCAATAAAATATGTTTATTATTTTCTTCTAATTTGAAGAACAAACCGATCGTTTGTGGAAGAAGTACAGCCAGAGTGCTCCCCTGAGGAAGGATGGCGAGACTTCATCTTACAGACTATGGGCAGATTGTCAGGAGAGACTAGTCGCTGGGGAAGCACATCATGTTTGATAAAATAGCAGGGGGTAACAAGGAGAGGGAGCTCCTCCATGAGATGGATGGACACAGTGGCTGTGACAATGGGTTCAAGCACAGGAACCATTGAGAAGTTGGAGCAAGACTGAGCAGTGTTTCGTTTTGTTGTGCATAAGGTCGCTATGGGTCAGAACTGACTTGCTGGCACCTAAAACAATAACAATATTCTCTTCCTCCTTTCCTTTGTGATTTCAGTCATGCATATTTGAAACTATTTCACTGTGTTCCATATGTTTTTTATGCTCTTGTGTATTTTCCATTCTTCTTTTTTCCATGCCTCACCATAGATATTTTCTTCAGATCTAGCTTGCAGTTTATTAGTTTATTTACAGCTGCTTTTAATGTGCTATCAAATCTCCCTATAGAGCTCTCAATTTAAGATGTTGCATGTTTCATCTCTAAAATCCCCATATGATTACATTTTGCTGGAATTCTTCTTGTCATTTAAATTATTACACATATTCATATCAACTATTTAACCATGTCTGGTCATACCATTTTCTAATGTGTTTATTTTTCTATAGGTTCTTATTCAATTTATGTTGTTGCATATGTTTGCTTATCCGTTCATCCAAACTTTAACATATTTTAGCGATAATTTGAGATTCTGAGTGATGTTATCTCCTTGGAGGAGTGGTTGACTCTTGTTCCCAAAAGTCAGTTTGTGTATGAAAGGCCACTTTAATCAAAGGTATGGCTGATTCAAAGATGAACTTCAGATTTTGTGAGAGTTCATCTATTTCCGCTTTACACCTTCAGGTGTAGCCTGTGGGGTGCAAAACTGCAGACCCGAAGTGTTTACCTAGGCTAACCCCCAGTGTGTCCCCTAAACTCTAATTTTTCGGGGTCTCCTAAATGACTACAAATTCTATTTAACTTCCTTCTCTGGGCTTCTATTTTCTCTGCAATCTTGATTCTGGGTGTCATTGTTGTCTTGGTGATGTCGTTTGCTTAAAAAAGATGTTTCTCATATTTCATTCAGGTTTGTAAGCTCATCTCTAAAAGAGGGTTTTCTGAAACAACCTAGTCAATCCATTCTGGAAACAGAACCCTGCTCAGTTAACTTTTTAGTCTCATTGTAAAAATATGGAGACAACAAAATTTGCCTATTCCTACTAACTGAAATGTGGAAAAGTGAGATTAAAATGAATAAACTCAAAAAATGCAACCTGATTAAAACATACACTATGCAAATCATATAAAAATTCAATAAATTATCTTAATATCCTTAAAGAGATAAGAGATGACATCGTACTTATGGAATAAAGAAGTATACAAAATAAATTATAAAACAATCTTTAAAAGTATAAAAGATCAACTTGCAAAATGAAAAGATTAAAAATAAAGGAAGTTAGCCTATTTACTGGAACTTTTCAGATCAAACATCTTGAGACCCTAAAAAAAGGCATAAGCATATATAAGGTTTGAAAGCCATCTGGCTGGAATAAAATATTCACCATGTCTTGACTTTTACAGCCTTGGAGAGAGAATCAGGACAAAATTAAGCAATGGATTTTAAAGGTTAGTGATCAAAAGTAGAGAAAAATATCAAGATATAATAAATGTATGCTTATCATTTTAGTTGGTAATCATAGTAAATATTATTAGAACAAGTTATTTGTTATTAAATATAAACCCTTGCTATCTGGGATTTTTAAAACTAGATATGCCCATTTTTAAACTCTTAGTTGTGAACTGGTTGAAGATCATCTGTATTACATTCACCAATTCATATGCAATTTGTTTCATCTCATCCATTGCAATCCTAAGTGTGCTCTCACTATCTGACTTCCTTGCTGTTTCCATTCCTCATTTTTTCTGAGCCCTCCTGAATTTTGTCCTTGGATTAATTCCACCCTTTCAAGGTCATTTAAGAAATGACCCTTCTTGATTTGGAAATTTCTTCTGGTGAGAACTTTTCCAAAATTTGGTCTTTGTGGTGTCTAAGCAAATATGGATGTAAGTAGAAGAAATAAAGCATTACTACAAAATCAAAGAACCCGTTATTAAATTTGAAGTCATTGTTTCTTTACATATTCTAGGTCTGTACACATCTGAAGTTGGTGTTCCCATCTCTGTAAGCCTTCCCTTAAGAAGTCTGCATTCTTCAAACTGGCAATTCTGGCATCTTTAAGGGACTCAAGCCATGTTCCTTTGAAGTGTTCTTTGAGTTTTGGGAACAAAAAAGAGATCTGAAGGAGGAGCATAGGGTTGTAGGTGGATGGAGTAAATTTTCCTAATGGAATTCTCATAGGACAGCCTCCAATAATAAGCAGGTACATTGTTGTGAAAGAAAGAAAACATCCTCTGCACAACTTCTCTGGCATTTTTCTTACCAACGCAATTGTCAATGTTTTAAAAACATCTTCCTAATAAGCCTCGTGATCGTCCTGTGTCCTGTAAGAAAATCTGTTCTCAAGATGACCTCTTCTCACTGCCCTTGAGTCAATGCTGACTCCTAGTGGCCCTATAGTACAGGATAGAACTTCCCCTGTGGGTTTCTGAGACTAACTCTTTAGAGAAGAAGAATGTCCCATCTTTCTCCCATGAAGCGGGCTGCTGCCTTCTGCCTGCCTTGCCTGAGGGAAAACTCTGCTGTCTGCTTCCTTGACCTTGGACTTGGCAGCCTACCTGAGTTGAAGGACTTCTAGTATATTAAATGTTCCACAAAAGTGAGTTGAACTGAGCCCTCTGTGTGGACTAATTAGCTGTTACATTCCTTCTCGCTGTATAAACCTATCCTCTTATATATGCATAATCATAAGTGTCCTGTTTTGTTTTGTTTCTCTCGAGGACCATGCCTAACACAGGACACAATGCTTGGTAAAGTAGTTTGTCAAAAGAAAGACTATCAACAATATGGGCTGACTACCACAATAGGCTACAATGGACTACAACAGTGAACTCAAACATAATAAGAATCATGAGGATGGTGTCATATCAAGCAGGGTTTTGTTGTTTTGTATATACAATTGTTATGAACTGGAACCAACTTGAGATAGGTTTATTGTGCCAACTAAGACAATAGGAACATGTTGGAGGAGTTTAATCAGGTCACAGCTTGATTGGAGGATGACCAAAATAAATAAAGACAGCCAGCATCCCATCTCCCTCTTCCTCCCTAGTGACTGGACCAGCATACTGCTGGCTTTAACTAGCTCTCTGTCTCAACCTGTGTGCTACACTACTTGTGGGACTAGCCAACCCATGGATCATGTTGCTAGAGCTTGAGGCTCCTTCAAGACCTGCTTTTCCACATTGCTGGTATATACATTGCTTGAACTTGAGGCTGGTGAATCTGGTCGCTGTGCTTGAATTATGAGTCTGACTTGAATATCTGGCAGTCCTCTGTGGATGTACTGCTGCATCCAATTTTAAATTATCTTCAGCAAAATTTTTCTCGCATGTAGAATAAATTTTTACTCATCTTAATATAACAGCTACCTAAATAGTAAATTTTAAAGTCCTAAATTATAAAATGAATACACATTTCAAAAACTTATACTAATCATTTGTACTTAATCAGGTGGTTATGCAGCTAACAATATTTTGATCACAGCTACAACATTATTTGAGACAAACAAAATGCAAACTTTGATGGTCAAAATATCAAGAGAGACTTTCAGATCAGTAATTTATTTTTCCATTTAAGTTTTGACTACTAATCATAGAGCCTGTAGTGTTCAAGGGAAAAATACAAAGAAAGAGATCACTATTTGAAGCAAGCCCTTAATCTATAGCATTTTGAAATCACATGATATAATATGATAATTAATAAGTGCATATTCTAAACTCATCACCTAACCATTGCCCCCAAATTGAATTATTTCATATTTATGTGCCATATCATCTCCAAATATGTTCCTTTTCTTACAAATTAAAATGGGAAGAGGAATTATATTATCATCTTCATCTTCTGCCACCCTCGGCAGGCTGTAATAAGCCTCAAGTCTCTCCTCCTCCTTTGCTACGGCATGATGACTCACCTGGAGTTATATAACCCTCATTTTCTAGGAATCCAAAGCTCTAATTTACCCTTTAATCTGAAAAGTGTATATTGCTTAAAGCAAAAGAGTTTAAAGGAATTATTATAAAGGAAACTGCATAAATAAGTGAGGCTGCAAGGAACTATAGAATATGTGATTTAAATACAATTTGTTAAACAAAACAACCTTAGCACCTTCAAAATACTCTCCATTACACAGAATACATTAGTCAAACCTGTGATTGCATTCTTGGAAACATTTTTCAAACTCATCTGTTTGGATGATTGACAGCACCTCCCTCGTTTTTTCCTTCACCTCTTCTACATTGTCAAACCACTGTCTTTTCATGTCCTTCTGCATTGATGGAAACAAAAAGTAGTCGCTCAGAGTAAGGACAGGTGAGTAAGATGCATAGGGCAAGAGAGGCATGCTGGGGGGTTTTGCCAAAAACTGGCACACTGAGATCACGGAAAGCTGTATTGTCATGGTGGCAAAACCAATGCCCAGTCGCACACTGCTATGCCATCTTTTCAGAGCCTCTAAATAAAAACTTGATTAACAGTCTGACCTGGTGTAAAGAACTCCAAAAGTACCACTACCACCACCCCTACATAAAAAATGGGCTTTATCTTGATCTTTGTTTTCTCTTGAGCATTTTGTGCGTGTGTGAGGTGATGATGGCGTCTTCCACTGGCTTGATTGATGTTTGCTTTTGGTGTCATGCGGATAGCACCATGTCTCCTGGTCAGTCAGAACCAGAGGCACAAATTTCGCAGCAATCCTTCTCATTCTCAAATCTTCCTCTAAAATTCGCTGAACTGAGCCCCAAGATAGTCCAGATAACTTCCTTATCTCTTTAATAGTCTGTCCTTGGTCCTGAGCACAAGAGCACAGATTTTGTCAACATTTTCAACTTCTTGGGAAGTTGATGAACATCCACAATGAGGTTTGTCATTAATCAACATTTCACTTTTGAAACAAACCACTCGAGTGTTTCCCATAGCGCTGTGTTTGTAAGCTGTGTTGAGCATCACAACAGTTTCTGTGGCATTTTTCCTGACCAGGAAACAACATTTCATAGCCACACACTGTTCTCTTAAATTGGCCATCACAAAAAAATAAGGTTCTAGTGAGACTGCTTTTATGAAAAATGTCACTGTGACCAGAGAGAACCTTCTCAAGCGAAGGCACTGGGTGCACTAACTCAGAGCGAGTTGCTGGATGCTTGCCTAGCGGGGGAAGGGGGGAATGGGTGTTATGAAAGCTCCATCCAGAGGAGCGTTTTTCTGTTTTTTGGGGGGATAACCCCTCGTATTTCCATTGATATTGACTCTGTTATATTTTTCTCATCTGTCAACTCCCTCACACTCACTCACACTACCCTAGTTTAATGCCTCATTACTTCTTGCCTAGACTTGCAATAGCCTTCAGATACCCCTACCCTTTCCAATTTCTTTTTCATTTTTGTCAGAAATGTGTTTCTTAAAAAATAAACTAATTAATTCCCTGGTTAGAAATTTCTTTTGAAGGCCTGTTGCATGTAAGGAAGAGTCCTAACTCATTAGTCTAGTTTGCAGGATCTATCATTACCTGGCCCCCCAAAAATTTCCCAAGAGATTTTTGAAATCGGGGTAGCATTTACATAATGAGAAATGCACAGATATTATAGTTACAGTGTGATAAGTTTTGACAAATGTCTATACCCAGGTAGCCAAGACCCCAATCAAAATATAGAATATTTTCATCATTTTAGAAAACACCCTGATGCCCCCTTTCAGTATCCACATTTCCATAGCAAACCACTGCTTCAATTTTTATCCTCATTGATATATTCTCTTCTGAGCAAAATATACTCTCTTTTTCCATTTAACAATGTTTTTGAGATTCACTCATGTTGCTTTATGTATCAATAGTCCACTATTTTTATTGCTCCTATAAGATAATACCATAAATTTGGATTTCTCCCAGATTTAGGCTATGATGATCAATATTACTGTATATTATTATTGTAAATAATAACTATTGTATACAAATATATTTGAGGTGATAATCTTTCTTTTCTTTCATAAATATATAGGAATGGGATTGCCGAGTTATATGGTAAGTTAAATATATTTTTTTAATTGTTAAAGAACTTTTCTTTCCCATTCCTCCCAGCAATGTCTGAGTTGTTCCGTATTCACCACAAAATTTAGTGTTGTGAATCTTTTCAATGTCAGCCATTCTATTGATTGAATAGTGGTAGCTCATTGTGGTTTTAAATTTCATTTTCCTCATAACTAATGAATTTAAACATTTTTCCCATGTGCCTTTAGGAGCCCCGGTGGTGTAGTGGTTGCATTGGGCTACAATCCGCAAGGCCAGCAGTTCTAAAGCATCAGCCACTCCTTGGAAGAAAAACAGGTTTTCTTCTCCTGTAAGAGATACAGTCTCAGAAACTCACAGGGGTAGTTCTACCCAATCCTATAGAATTGCTATGAGTCAGCATGGATTTGATGGCAGGAACTATAGCTTGGTTTGGTTTGGGGTATTGAGTATTTGTATATCTTTCCTTCTTAAGTGTCTCTCAAGTATTTTCACCATTTTTAATTTGCTTGAGTGCCTTTATATTATTGCAGTAAAAGTATTCTTTGCAAGTCACGATGCAGGGAGAGGAGCATCTATGTATTGGAGGAGGCAATTACATTTTGGGGGTGTAAATGAGGCGGAGCAACTACCCATAAGGAAAAAAAGCTTAATGCTTACATAGAAACCAAGGGGAGAAGAAGCCCGGTACTATGTTCCTAATGAGACACTTTTGACTTAGTTCCTATTCAGTCCTGGTGACCAAGGCCATGTGCTATAAACTACCATGACCTTACACTCTGTCTTTCCAAGGAACACAACATCCTTCTTAGGCCACATCATAAGGGCTCCATGTGGAAATCCCACGAAATGAACTATGTATAGCTGTTGGGCTTGAGACTGATACTCCCTGGTAGAAAAAGAAACAGATGACTGCCACCTCAAAGCTATGGAATTGGCCGTCACTGGACTTTGATTCAGATCCCTTACTTTGTGGGTGCTAAATGAAAGGTGGTTCAAGACTACCATATACTTACTATTTTAATGCCCCACTTGCTTTTACACTGACATGTACTAATCTGATAGGCAAGGTTCTACTCTTGTCAATGAATATTACTGGAAATGTTACCCTATCACCAACATCCATGGTCAAGAAAAATAGTACTTCAACATTTAGGAGTTGAATCTGTACAAATTAACAATCCATGGATTGCAGTTTAGAGCTGGCCTATACTTGTATAACTTCCTTTTCTCAACAGTATATTGAAGTCTATACCATTAGATAATTAATGCCAATATCAATAAAATTACATTATGCCCCAGGCATATGATTGGTGATATTCTCTATCATAAAATGATAATGAGCCCTCTAAAGTGAACCAAAGACATAGATAAACCATAGATATATGAATGGATTGGGGGCTTGCACTTAATTCTAGCCCAATCTAAGAATTAGTTCTTATGGCATGGCCCCTGCGCAATGCTTGCCATCATGAAGAGATTACTGATGATATTGGTGCTATAGCTAACTGTGGTGAAGAAAGTAAATGTTGCCTAACAATGAAAATGAATAGCTTCTGGAGTCTTGTCTTCAAAAAAGCAGCCATCTAAGTGAGGCAACAACTAAGTACACATGGAAGAAGCACACCAATCTATGTGACCCAAGAATGATAAATAATAAAATCCAAATCTGAAGGAGGGAATAGTATCAAAGCTTAAATTGTGAACACCTGATTTGCAAAAGGCTATCAAGGACAGTGGGAGCCCAAAATCCATCTGAAGGATCCCAAGATGGATTAAGGCCTCTGGTGAAACTCCTCTGGCCATAGTCTATCAGGCAGAAGGTATTATAAACTCAATTGTGGCAGATGTAATTAGGTTAAAATGTAGTACCTGATCATTTGATATCCTTTTTGACCCATTTTAAATTTGTTCTAGTTTTCAATATTTCCTGGGATTTTTTTTCTGGATTGAAGTTTTACCTCTCATTTATTTTGATACCGTTGTTTGCCTTAAAAACAAACAAATACATATTTACTGTTTTTGTTATTTTGGTGTGTTTTGAGTATATGAAATCCAGGATACAATACTAAAGGTACAATAACTAGAGTAATGGCTTATTGTGGAAACAGTAGGTGGGGCAGGGTTGGAGGGAAAAGGAGACTTAATGATGAATAAAAGAAGGAAGAAAATGTTCTAGAATTGATTATAGTGATGATTATACAACTCTTTTTAATAGGACTGAACTATGGAAATATACAATATGTGAATTGTATCTCAATAAAATTATTTAAAAGTATTCTTTGCATATATGTTCCAAAACCATTCTATTGGGAGCTAAACCTGATATTATATCATTCCATAGTTCAATCACATCAAGCAGTATGGTACCATTGCTACCCAAACCAGTTTCAAAACATTCTCCTCCTTCCTGAATTGCTTGACATCAGTTCCCCTTTACCCCCTTCTCCCCTCTTACCCCCTACCCTTCTTCTACTTGCTCTCTCTCTAGGTTCATCAATCCTGGGTTTAATATACTGAAAATCAGAAAGACATATAACAAAAAAGAAAGAAAGCACACAAAATTTCAAGGTTACCCCCAATGACAAAATACATCTGAGATAACCCCAATACAGGAGAGAGAGAGAGAGAGAGAGAGAGAGAGAGAGAGTTAGTTAGTTGAAAACCAGATTAAGAATCAGAGGGGATCAATTGATGATAAGATTTTAACCATTCAAGATAGGCTTATCGTTTTGATCTCCTATAGCCATCTCTTCCAATGCACTCTGTTTGGTAACCAGTTTCTTCCCCTCCTTCTATTGTGGATAGAGGGAAATCATTAAAGGCTGATTTCCTATGTAGATCACCCAAATATATCTTGGGCTCCCACTGTCATCCACAGCCTTTTGCAAACCAGAATATCACAATTTAGACTCTGATACTATTCCCTCATTTGGCTTCTGATTATATGATTTATAATCCAGCAGTCACTGATGTTGATATGTTTGTTCCATGTGGACTTAGTTGACATCTCACTTAAATTGCATATTCTTACCATAAGTCCTTTATCAGATTGTATTGTGAATGTTTTCTCCTGGTATATGACTTACTTCTGTATTTCTCAACTGTCTATCTTAACAAACAAAAGTGATAAATACTAATTAAGTCTAATTTATGATTTTTTCTTTTAAATTTATTGCTTTGGATAGGCCTGTCTGGATAGGACAGGCTGGATGAACAATCTGGAGGAGAAAA
>NW_022103951.1:7292141-7293645 GCF_000313985.2 Echinops telfairi
GGGGGAGCGTGGAGGGAGGGGAAAAATGAGGACCTAATGTCGGGGGTTTAAGTGGAGAGAAAATGTTTTGAGAATGATGTACAAATACACTTTACGCAATTGATGTGTGTATGGATTGCAATAACAGTTGTATGAGCCCCTAATAAAATGTTTTAAAAAAATTAGTGAATTTTAACAATGAAAACAAACAAACAAAAAGAAGTATTTGCCTACTTTCTGATAACATAAATATTCTCTGATATCTTTTTTCTAGGGGCTTTATATATTCTATTTTGTTTTTACAGCTATGACACAATTTGAGTAGATGTCTGTGCTCATTATTTTCCATGACTATCTAATTAGCACATCATATATTGAGAAGAAAGTTTTTCTCCACCGAGTTACTTTGGTTCCTATATTAAAATGATTGGACCTTGTAAGTATAGATTTAGCTCTGCAGTCTCTATTCTGCTCTATTTATTTATTTATATGTATGCTCATGAAAATGTGACACCAACCTTGTTTAATAAAACTTTATTAAGTTTTCAAGTTAGGTGGTGTAGGAGGCCAAGTTTTTCTGTCTTTTACTAGATGATTTAGATTATTCTAGGTCCCTTGCCTTCCTATATAAATTTTAGAATCATCTTGTCAAATTGTATGTTTAAAAGCTTGCTAGAATTAGGATTGAGGCTGTACCCAACCTATAGATCCAATTGCGGAGAATTTACATCCTAACAATATTTAATTTTCCAATCCTTTTAATATGGTGTATGGTTTAATTTACTTAATCTTTTAAATTTTTTCCAATATTATTCTGTAGTATGGGTATAGAGCTTTAGCATGTATTTATGAAATATACTCATCTGTAGTTATATTCTGGCACTTTTATAAATGAAACTTAACATTTTTCAACATCCAAGTGTTTGCTATGAGCATTTAGAATTACAAATAGACTGTTATATTGACCTTATATCTTGTTTTCTCAATAGAGTCACTAATTATTCTGAGTAGTGGTTTTCATGTTCTTTAGTATTTAAATTTAAAAATCATGCTGCCTGCAAATAAAATAGTTTTATTTTTTCTTTCTAATATGTATGCATTTTTCCTTGCCATGTTGCGCTGGTTAAGACTTCTAATACGTTACTGAAGGGAGGGGGTGAAAGAGTTCTTAAGTTTCTTCCCAAGTTTATGATGGGAAAAAAGCTCACTACCATTGAGTCGATTCAAAGGCAGCGACCCTACAGGACAGGGTAGAACTTCCTCTGTGAGTTTATGACACTGTAACTCTTCATGGAAGTACAAAGCCTCTCTCTCCGGAGAGAAACACAAGGCTGGTTAGCAGCCCAACACATAACCAATATATCAACATCAACTATGATATTAACTGTAGGAATTTGTAGATACCCTTCATCAAGTTGAAAAAGTCTTTATCATGACTAGCTTTGCATTTTTGTCAAATGTTTTCTGCCTTTATGCAATAATCATATGGCTTTCGTGTGAAGAATTTGGGTTAAAAATTCCATTT
>NW_022103951.1:7294436-7296087 GCF_000313985.2 Echinops telfairi
AAAAAAAATAGATTTAGTACAACTCATATTTTCTATTTCTTCCCCAATAAAACAACAGCAACAAAGAACTCAACTCACTGCCATCCAGGCAGCTTTGAAATTCCAGTCCTAGCAACCATATTAGACAGGGGAGAAGTGCTCGTGGGGGTTTCTGAGTCGTCTGTGGAAATCTTTATGGGAGTAGAGAGCTTCATCTACATCTCCCAGCGGAGGTTTTAAACTGTTGGCCTGGCAGTTGGCAGCCCAACGCTACACTGAAGCTGCCAGGGCTTCTTTCTTCTCTAGTCAAGTTTTTAATTTGTATGTTGAGGAATGTGTTCAATGTATTAAAAAGGTTTAGTTTATTGAAATAAATGTATACATAATATTGCTTTAACAAAAATGACACTCATGGCCATCAAGTTGAATGTCAACTCATAGCAACCCTGTAGGACAGTGTAGAATTATCCCTTAGGGTTTCCTAGGCTGTAAATCTTTATGTAAAAATCTTTATGATAGCATGCTAATAAAAGCTTCCTCTGAGGACCAACTGGTTAGTTCAAAGCACTGACCTATCAGCAGCATCTGATTAGAGCAGCACTAGGGCTATGCTAGTTTTCCTTGCTATCCTTTTTAATGTTCGTAATATCTTTAGTAATGTCCCTTTTTTTCATTCATGATATAAGCAATTTGTGTATCTTGTGTGTTTTTTTCTTAATATACTCCTAGATATTTTTTCAATTTTACTTTTCCAAAGAACCAACTTTTGGGCTTGGTTACTATGTCTGTGTTTTCTAGTTTGTCTATCTTTGTGCCTTAATATTCATTATTTTCTGTTTTTTCTGTTTTAATCTTTATTGTTTCCTTTCTTCTATTGGTTTTAGACTTAATTTTCATTTTAAAGGGAAAATTTTGATCATTAGTTTTGAAGCTTTCTCATTTCAAGTACCGTATGCACTTGTGTGTAAGCCAAGTTTTTCAGCACATTAAAAATATCATTTTATTGGGGACTCATACAACTCTTATCACAATCCATCCATCCCCTGTGTCAAGCACATTTGTACATTTGTTGCCTTCATCATTCTCAAAACATTTACTTTCTACTTTAGCCCTTAATATCAGCTTCTCTTCTTTCTCCCTCCCTCCCTGTTCCCCTCCCTCATGAACCCTTGATAATTTATAAGTTATTATTTTGTCATATCTTACACTGTCTGACGTCTCCCTTCACTGACTTTTCTATTGTCCATCCCCCAGGGAGGAGGCTACATGTAGAGCCTTGTAACCGGTTTCCCCTTTCTACCTCACCTTCCCTCCACCCTCCAGGTATCACCAGTCTCACCACTGGTCCCGAAGGGGTCATCTGTCCTGGATTCCCTGTGTTTCCAGTTCCTACCCGTACCAATGTACATCCTCTGGTCTAGCCAGATTTGTAAGGTAGAATTGGGATCATGATAGTGGGGGGAGGAAGCATTTAAGAACTAGAGGAAAGTTGTGTGTTTCATTGTTGCTATCCTGTACCCTGACTGGCTCATCTCCTCTCAGCAACCCTTCAGTAAGTGGGTGTCCAGTTGCCTACAGATGGACTTTGGGTTTCCAGTCTGCACTCACCCTCATTTACAATAACATGATTTTTTGTTCTTTGATGCCTGATACCTGATCCCTTCGACACCTC
>NW_022103951.1:7297023-7306102 GCF_000313985.2 Echinops telfairi
GATATGAGCTGGAACCAACTCAACACCACCTAACAACTACTAACCTAACAACGTGGTCATATAATATACGATGTAGGTGTGGTAGTTACACAATCTCCTGTCAACTTGAGGGTATTAAGAGTGAAGGGGTTGAGTTCAGTTTGCCAATCAGGTCACAGTTTGATGATGCCTACTTGAGGGCCTGGCCTTCTTATGAAGATTCTGAGAACTTCCTTTCTCTCTCTGCTTCACCTTTCTGTTGAAGAGCCACACTCGAGAGCTGGAGGAGACATGTGGAGACCCATGCCAGCCCTGGAGAAGCTTCCACCACCAGAGGACTCACAAGGCATTGCAGCCACTGGCCTTTAATCTTCCTGCATTTTGCATCATTGCATGGACTGTGTGAGTTGGAAGAAGGATTTATGGCATACCACTGGACTTATAGACTAACCTCAGACATATGCACTTGATTTGGACTGGTCTGAGACATTTTCTTAGTATAAAGTACTCTTGATATAAAGCTCTTTCTTACACATATCTGTGCTCCTGGGTTTGTTTCTCTAGTCAACCCTATATAACACAGTAGGATTTCAGTTTTTCAAAATAAATTAGGACTAATTTCATGGCCCGGCACATGGTGTACCTTGATGAATATTTCAGACACAGGAAAATAATGTGTATTCTACAGTTTTGGAGTACAAATTTTTTAAATTGGTTGGCAGATTTGTCCATATCTTTTAGTTACCTACTGATTTTTGGTCTACTTAGTCTACAAGTTCAAAAAAAAAGTATCAATTCCTCCTCTTCTGAGAGTGAACTTGTCACTTTCTCTAGTTTGCTGGTTCTTACTTCATATATTTTTAAAGCCCTGTCAATTAGGATTTTATTAATTGGCATTATCATCCTGAAATGACTTTCTGCTAATACTCCCAGTACAGTATTGAAGTTTTCTCTCTCTCTTATAGTTTCTCTTGGTGTCAAACAAATACAGTAGCTTCCCCTACTCTTCCAACTTCTTTAGAGTTGGAATTGACCTTGTAGGTGGTGTTACATAGTCGCCCACAGAAAATGTCATTTTATTTTTTAAAACCTTTAATTGTGAAGTAAGTAGTGGTTTACAAATCAGATCATAGTTTTACAATAAATAATTCATACAAATTCCAATTCAATTCATCCATGGAAATCCCCTCAAGGTACTTATCCCACTTGCCACACTGTGTTTCCTGACTGGGGCAGTCCTATCCTGTCTCATAGGGTCACTATGAGCCAGCACCAACTCATTGGCAGTGAGCTTTAATTTTCTAAGCAGGTAAAGTTGCAGAATATCATGAATAGAAACCATTGCCTAGACATTCCCAAGAGTCTCTCTGCATTAAATAGCAACACGGCTGCTATTTTCTCTTAGGGAGTTTTTGGACCTAAGTATGCTGGATAGAGGTAAGAGAGTTGACTAAGAAAACCCTCTCATGACTTCAATGTTTAGAAATTTTGATGCAAATTGCACCCCTATTATGTTTCAAGAACCCCAAGATTTCCCAAGGTGAAGATATAAACTGGATATAAAAATAATCCTAGTCACATGTTTACACTTTTGTTTCTGTGGATTTTTTAAAAATTACATTCCTTCCATTAGATTGCAGTTTCCCAGAGGGACGATGTTGAGTCTATCCTTTAACTGACAAGCTCCTGTCCTTATTAGTTCACTAGGCCACTGATATACAGTTACATGTTTGAGGCAATGTAACTTGCCCAGCTTTGGACAGCATGCTTTTTTCTACTGTTGTTGTACACCATTCGAAATGCCATACAATCATTTCTAGATTAAAATTATTTTAAAAACAAAAACATGGCCTGCAGAACTTTATTCTTTGTGATAGTGTTTCTTCACTCCATTAAATGATTCATCATTATAAAAGAGAACCTCAGATTTCCTCAGAAATATATTCAGCCGCAAGATATATTTCAAGTGGCATAGAAATAGATATTCAAGTACAGGGGAATGATTTTACTATCTCCACCTGGGTTTGAATTCCAGTTTCATGTCTTATTAGTAATATGCCCTGAGAAAAGATGGGAATGCTTGAAATGCCTGTTTTCTCATCCTCCAAATGAAGACTCATCTCCAGCAAGTCGATGTCAATGCATTGTGACCCTACAGGACAATACAGAACTGCCTTTAGGAGTTCCTGAGACTGTATCTCTTTACAGAAGTAGAAAGCATGTATTTCTCAAGTGCAGAGGATGGTGGGTTTGAACTACTGACCTTGCAGTTATCAGTTCATCGCATAAGTACTACACCATCGGGGCTCCTCAGTACTTCTTGACTTTCTATTTTGTTTCAAAAATTAAATAAGAGGTGTATATAAAATATAGTATATGATCTTCAGTCAGATTATGGATCTCTAGTAGATTAATTGTTTTCAATTATCTGGTTCAGCTGGTTAGCATTATGAACTAGAGCCATTCTGTTGAAGAAAAGGAATAGGATGGTACAATATTGAGATCATGTGTGCAGAGAGGTTAAATAGATAAAATGAACCTGAAGATTCCAGGAATTGCCCATAATTTTGACTTCACAATCATCCATGGATTTGTGTCTAATCAGGATAGTTGAATGGATTTAAAGGGTAATTGTGGAAAAGTACATTTTCCAAATTATTTAGAATTTTTTAGTGTTGTTGCTATGCTTAATCGGATCTCAAGTTTTGGAGCTCACATGTAACTTCCTTATCAATTAATGTTAGCAAGAGCAATTTTCTCCCCTCTTTCCAATTACAATGGAAATGAATCCAGCAATCACATAGCGTTATCATTGAGTGACACTATGTGAAGTAATTCAAATTTCTGAGCTGCAACCAACTTCAAAACATCAAAAAGAAGACAAACTTCTGAAGCCTTGAAAATTAACCTAGTTATTTGTAAATTTCTTCATGACTATACATTTGATTTTCCGTTCAACAAAAGTGTCTACATTAAAGCAGTTAGCTCCAATGCTCAATGGATAGAAAATTAAAACTTAGAGTCCATGTGTTAGACAGGGTTCTCTAGAGAAACAAAACCAAAATGCTAATACTTTTATGTACATTTATACAGATAGCTAGATATATAACATAAGAAATAAACAGTTAACTAAATTATAAAGCAGTACAAATGGCTCAGTGCAACTCACTCCCGTGAGACAGTTGTGAGACAGTTGTGAGACACTGGCAGTCCTTCAAGTCTTGAGGGCCACCAGGTAGTCCTCTGTAGATCAATTCAAGATATCAGGGCATGGGCAGAAAACAGCAAGGCAGGTCACCAACAGTCAGCCAGATGACAGGGTCTGACAGTCCCCAGCTCAAGAGAAGTAATGTTGTGGAGAAGCAAGTATTGAAAGAACCTCAAATTACAGTGACACAGTCCACGGGATAGGTGTCCCACAGGTAGTATAGCTTTCAAATTGAGGCACAGAATAAGCAAGGCAGCCGCACACTGGTCCGATGATCAAAGAGCAAGAGACAAGAAAGGGCGAGGCTCTCCGAGCCATTTATCTCTCTGCCCTTCAATTAATCTCACATGTGTTTATCGGCCAGGTTGGCACAATAAACTAACTACCCCAGTCCACCTTATAAAATAAGATCTCTGAGTCAATCTAAAACAACAAAAATTAGTTTAACCTCAATACATATTAAGATTTTTGAGCTGGTAAGGATATATAAAATACAACAAATTATAAATTTATATAAATCTCATCTATTGAGTTCTTCTTCCGTTTTATCATTTCCAATTGATTTTTACAGCTTCTAGTCTCTTTTGAAAGTCTTCACCTTGTCGTAGAATTTCTTGAACATATTAGTCAAAGAAAATTTAGAATATATAGTTAACAACTCAACAAGGTTATCTCCAGTAGGTATGTTTCTAGTTCCTATACTTATTCCTTTACTAAATTTTCATCTTTTGTCATTATGGCTAGTTTTACTAATTGAATACGGTATATTATCCTGTTTCAAAAATGTAAGAATATTTAGAGAACAAGCTTTCTCCGGAGATTATCTACGTTTTGACATTAGAATAGAGACAGATGATCTTAATTTTACCCGGGATTGAATCTTTGTGAGGACTGGTCCACTACCAATTAACTCTTATATTTAGGGTGTAGTTTTTCAAGAGTTCCAAACAAAAGTCAAGGTCCCATTATCCTTAGGTGAGGAGCATTGATGGCTAGTGGATTACAGTTTGGGGCAAGGAGGAAACTTTCAGTCATGGGAGAAAGATGAGGCTACCTACTCCCATAAAGAATTAGAATCTCAGAAACCCACATGGGAAATTCTACTTTGCCCTAAAATGTTGTTACGGGTTAGAATTGGTTTTGTTTTTTGAATTCTCCTTAGAGAGCCCCAAACTCTAGCTTTTGTCAGAATCAATTCAATGGCAGTGTGTTTGAGTTTAACCCATGAGGTTTTCAAATCTGTTCTCAGCCTCTCAATTCCTTCCTTAAAATAGGCAAATGTTTTAAAGATTCTTGATAAATCACTTACCCTTTCTGAATCCCTATTTCCTCATCTATAAAAGTCAGCTAACATCACAGACCTTACAGTGTTATTGGACATTTGGATGAAGTAACATGTAAAGCAAAAAAACACAATGCTTAATAAATAATCCATGTTCAATCCATATCATTCTTATTCCCACATTTTGTGAATCTAAACCTTACTTTCAAAGTGTTCAAGGAGAAACTTCAATGCTCATCATATGGCATTTGTTCTAGATAGTGTTTAAAAGAAATAAAGCATATTCTCATTGACTTTCATAGAAGATGGAGACTAGCACATTATGCTGATCTAGTATGTGGAATTCAGCAGCACTGTTCACCTTTTGATTTTTCATCAGTGTCATTCAAAAGCTGCACACATTATTTAGAGGTAAAGGACCTGATTCAGGACACACTATTTATTATCTAATTTGAATTTCATATGAAGAAAAAAGCTAGCATTTTGCTTACCCATGGAAAAAATAAAATGTGTAGCCTGTGCATAAATAGTATTAGAGGGTAAAGGGCATGTATGAGCTGGGGGATGCATGCAGTTAGTTATTCTTCCAGTCCACAGGAAAAATGGTAAGAAAATATAAACACTGGACATTACTTGAGAGAACCCTGGGCTACATCACATAGACTGCTTCTTTTATTTTTCATTCAAAACATGAGTTTCTTCCCCGATTCAAAAGCTGGGGATTTTTTTGTACCAGGTATCCAAAAAGCAATGCTATACTGCAGTGGTTCTCAACCTTCCTAATGCCACGACCCTTTAATACAGTTCCTCATGTTGTGGTGACACTCTAACCATAAAATTTTTTTTGTTGCTACTTCATAACTGTCATTTGGCTACTGTTATGTATCAGGTGACCCCTGTGAAAGGGTCGCTCGACCCCTGTGAAAGGGTCGCTCAACCCCCAAAGGAGTCGCGACCCACAGGTTAAGAACTCCTGCTATAACGTAAAGTCCTTTTCTTTGTAATAGCTTCTTGCCTAAAGTATAATGTGATACTTCTCACATAAAAGCAAATTGCGGGTGACTTTTCTGAGATTGGGATGGAGACAAGCATGTTTTCAAGATCAAGCACTAAGTACCAGTCTCCTGTAGCCTGCTGTATTTTCTGCACAGTGGATACCATATTTGAAAGAGCTGAAGTCACAGGTACCACTACTTTATTTAGGCCTCGATAGTCTACTGTCTATCTCCATGAACCATCTACCTTTTTCCAAGGCACCAACACTCCAGACTTTAAGCAGGTCTTTAATCAAAGCAATAATCTCCCTTTATCCACTATGTATCCTATATGGCTTAGATTAAAATCTGAGTGGATTCAGGCCATTATAATGGTTCTTACTTAGCATGTCCAATCTATACCAGCCTGAGGACATATTTACATGTTTTCAATGTTATAATATCATTTAGAGCAGTGGTTCTCAATCTGTGGGTTGTAACCCCTTTGGGGTCGAATGACCCTTTCACATATTTCTGATGGTCTTAGGAACCGAGACACCGTTCCTGTATCTGTCTTCAGGCGGGTCCACCCACATGCAGATATACCCACATACGAGTCCCCAGAGTGAAGACTAAACATGCTAGACCATGCTTCAAGACAAATTTTCATTTATTTGTCATGAGAAATAAATAT
Organism: Echinops telfairi; assembly: GCF_000313985.2. Lineage (NCBI taxonomy): Eukaryota > Metazoa > Chordata > Mammalia > Afrosoricida > Tenrecidae > Echinops > Echinops telfairi. Next base: position 7,303,161 of record NW_022103951.1, read on the forward strand.
TTCACAAGATATAATTACATATTGTTTTGTGATCAATCACTGTCTTAATTATGTTCAATTTGTAACAATGAAATATATCTTGCATATCAGATATTTACATTATAATCTATAACAGTAGCAAAATGACAGTTATGAAGTAGCAACAAAAATAATTTTATGGTTGGGGGGGTCACCATAACATGAGGAACTATCAAAAGTTGAGAACCACTGATGTAGAGGGAGTACTCCTCAATTACAGTAGACATTATACCCACACCAAGAATATATTCAGGTCAGGAAGAGGCAACTACTTGATACAAAATCTGTTAAAATTTTCCAAATTACATCTACATTTTTGCTTTAGTCCCATCACCTGTTGCATTTCCATATCCCCGAGTCTGATCTTAGGTCCCTTTAATATTTTATTGGCAGGTTTGGGAACTACAATGCATTGGGATCTGGTGTCTAGGAGCCCTTAGAAGGTGTCTTCCCTAACTCCAGGCCATATTACCCACACATCTGATAGGATGCTGTGTCCTTGAGCAGCCAGCAAAAGGTCAAGGTCCTTTGCATTACTTCCAGCCATTTCAGGTAAGAATTGCCTAGGATAATAGTGAAAAAATCAAAATTCTTACTTCCCATGCCCCTTTGTTTCTTTCTTACAAATTTACACACTGGGGCCATTGCAAAGAATTCCATTTCTGATGCCAATGGTGGTAAAGTGACCATCGATTTGGATGTACCTGACCTCCTCTGGCTTCCCTATTGCCACGAGGCAGGGGTCAAACATGTTTCCATGCTCCATCCTTCTTCACTTATTCTGACACCAACCATTCCTCCCACGCCACTCTACATTTCTGTTGGGTTGGATAATTCATTTCAATGACCACACAAAAACCACAGACATACTCACAGTTAAGGGTTTTTATTAGAGAAGTCAACAAGCTACCATAAATCAGGGCTAGCCAACAGTAAGGATACAGCCATTGGTCTCCTCACCCAGCAACCCAGTCTCTCTCTAGTTCTCATTCTCTCAGCTACATGGTCCCTTGGCCTTTGTCCCCATGGGCCAGGAAGCCAGTCCACCAGGTGCTCTGTATCACAGTCCCATAGTCTTAGGCCATGTGAGGAGAAGGTACCCCATAATATTGGCCCTGCTCCTCTGAGTCTCTGTGCCACAATCTCTGGTGCCTCTAGATTTGGGCTCTGCCATTTCAGATAGAGATCTGGAACATGCTCTTTCAATGATCCTGGCTTTCTTTCTCTACAGCTGCTTCCCTGAGGGCTCATCTTTATACCCAGAGGTGGAGTGGTGGTGGGGGTAACGAAAACTGTCCAATCACCTCTATTACTGTTACACATGCCCTGTTTGGATAATCCCACCCCATCATTTGGTGGAGGTTACAGAGACTTGGGTAGAAGAACCATATTAAGAAATTTCATTCCATAACAGCTTCATTAATTTATAATTTACATGCAATAAACTGTACCTATTTAAAGTATACAATATCGTGGATAGTTACAATGTGTACACACATGAAACCACAACCAGAATCAAAATACGGATCATGTGCACTTCTCCTTCCCTAACCCCCTACAAAAATTCCTTGTACACCTGTGCAGTCCTTCCACCTGCAGTCCCAGGTACATCCGGATCTCCTTTCTGTCTCTATAGATCAAGTTGCATATATGTTTCAGTATGTGATTTCTAAACTTTTATATAACTGCAATTACAAAATATAACTTGCTGTTATCTAGCTTCATTCACTCATCATGATGCATTTGGAGCCCATCCATATTGTCAAATGTATCAATACTGTAGTGCATTTCTTTGTTTTGCTGTATAATATCTACTATATATACTAGCACTTATCTGATTACTTGTTGATGGAAATGTACATTCTTTCTAGTTTGTTTCCATTTTGCAAAAAAACCTTTTGTAGATGTGTTTTCATGTCTCTTGGGTAAATACCTAGGAGTGGAATGATTAGGACATGTGATAAGACTATGCTTAACTTTGGGAGTCCCTGGGTAATATCAACAGTTAGCACTGTTGGGAAAATTTGGAGGATTGAGGCAATTCAGGGGTGCTTTGGAAAATAAGCCCGGCACTCCATGTCTGCAAATCCCATAGAACACAGTCCTGCAGACTTGGAGTCCTCATGAGTCAGAGGGGACTGGATGGCAACTAGCTGCTGATGTTTCACACAGGATATCCATTCAACCCAAAACGTATCATATACCTACACTGAGAAGATGAGGAGAAGGAAAGTGTGGCTAGCTGTCAAAGTATTCAATTTTGACCCTCCACTGTAGAAAGTGCCTGGATAAGGTGCACTGTTGTTGCTAATTGGCATTGAGTCCATTCTGACTCATGACCACATCTTGTGCAAAACAGATAAAAAAATTCCCTATCCTCTGAGGGGCCAGCCCCAATCCCAACTACGTGGACACCTGCCCCTCCCCCCCAGAAGAATTTACTTCAGAGGACAGCACTGAAGCTGCAGCTCCAGGAGAGAGACATGTCTGATCAGAGCACACAGGAGCAAATGAAGGGGGAGGAAGAGAGAGTGGAGCACATCCTGGTCCACCAAGCCTTGACAATGATATTCCTGCTCAGAGCAGCCAATCCACATAGAAGACCATATGACCGGCCCCACTATGAGACACGACATCCCTCACTGATCCATAACCCTACTGGACACACAGTGTGGGGATTCCACCTTATCTGATGCCACTACACCGAGGCAAAACACTGAGGGCGTGGAACAGAACAGCAAGGGGAACAGAACAACGAAGTCCCCAGGGAACACCAAAAATAGACTTTGGGGCCAGGGCTTGGCACCCCATCAGACTCGACCAGAAATCACTCCTAAGGGCCAACAAACAGTCCCTGAACTAACTACAAGCTTTTCTTTCTTGTTGTGGTGTTTTGTTTCATTTTTGTCATTGGCTTGTTGTTG
>NW_022103951.1:7306816-7323094 GCF_000313985.2 Echinops telfairi
AAGGGATCAGGTATGAGGCATCATCAGAACAATGAATCATATCATTGTGAATGAGGGGTAGTGTGGAATGGAGACCCAAAGTTCATCTGTAGGAAATTGGACATCCCCTTACGGAAGGGTCACAAGGAGGAGACCAGCCAGTCAGGGTACAGTGTAAAAACAATGAACCATACGACTTTCCTCTACTTCCTAAATGCTTCCTCCTCCCCCACTATCATGATCCCAATTCTACCTTACAAATCTGGCTAGACCAGAGGATGTACACTGATACAGATAGGAACTGGAAACAGGGAATCCAGGGCAGATGATCCCTTCAGAACCAGTGGTGAGAGTGGAGAAACCAGGAGGGTGGAGGGAGGGTGGGGTGGAAAGAGGGAACTGATTAGAAGAATCTACATTTAACTTCCTCCCTGGGAGATGGAAAACAGAAAAGTGGGTGAAGGGAGATGTCGGACAGTGCAAGACACGACAAAATAATAATTTATAAATTATCAAGGCTTCATGAGGGAGTGGGGAGCGGGGAGGGAGGGGAAAAAAGAGTAGCTGATACCAGGGTCTTAAGTGGAGAGCAAATATTTTTAGAATGACGAGGGCAATGAATGTACAAATGTGCTTTACACAATTGATGTATGTATGGATTGTGATAAGAGCTAAATGAGCCCCAAATAAAATTTTAAAAAATAAAATAAAATGTGAATGGAAACTAAAAAAAAATTCTCTGTCCGCATTTTGTTCATATCACTATGTAGACAAATCACAGAAGTAATAGCTAAGAATTAAAAATATTTCCTCTGATGAATGATTCTTAGGGAAATGAATTGGTAGAGCTCTGGAGTACATGTGTGTTTCTTTTTGTTTTAATGAAATACAACTATTGATTTAAACCACCACTCCTCTGTTAGTTTGTCTTTGTGGTGACTGGCATGATGCTGTGATGCTGGAAGCTATGCCACAATTACTTAAAATACCAGTAGGATAACCCATAGTGGAAAGTTTGAAGCAGGATTTTAGTCCAAGACAGCCTAGGAAGAAGGTGACCACATATGAAAAACTGACCTCCAAAATATTATGAATAGCAGAGAAACATTGCTTTGTACAGTGCCAGAAGATGAATCCCTCAGGTTGGAAGGCATTTAAATTCCAAATAAGAGCCACCTCCTCAAACTAGAGTTGATCTTAATGACTTGGATAGAGCAAAACTTTTAGTATCTTTATTTGCTGGTATGAGATGATTGAAAATAAGAAGAAACAGCTGAGTATCCATCAATAATTGGAATGTGGGGCTGTACAAAGTAGGACTATAGGAAAATTGGAGGCTATAAAAATGAAATGGAACACATAACTATTAATATGCTAGACAGTAGTAAGCTGAAATGAACTATTATTGGCCACTATTATTGGAATGAACTATTTATTGGAATATGGCAACTCATATTGTTTATAATACTAGGAATGGCAAATTGAAGAAGAATAACACCATATTCATGGTTAAGAGCACCATTTAAAGATCTATCTTGAAATACAATGTAGTCTGTGTTAGAATATTCATGTGCCTACAAAGAAGACCAGTTAGTGCAAGTATTACTCAAACTTATGTACCAACCACTAAAGCCAGAGAAGAAGAAATTGAAGCATTCTACCAACATCTTCAGTCTGAAATTGATCAACCATTCCATTAAGATATCTTGATAGTTACTGGTTATTGGAATGCAAAAGGTTGCATCAAAGAAAAACGATTGGTAATTGAGCAACATTGCTTTGCTGATAGAAATTGTGCTAAAGGTCACATGATAGAATTTTGCAAGACCAACCACTTATTCATTGCAAATCCCTGTTTTCAACAATGTGAACAGTGACTATCCACATGGGTCTCACCAAATGGAATACACACAAATCAACTATAGCCAAAGAAAGACATTATGGAGAACTTCAATATTATTAACCAGAACAAGGCCAGGAGCCAACTGTGGAACATTGGTTTAATTGCTCAAGAAGTTTCAGGAAAGTCTATGAATATACCTCATCTGAATTTACAGACCATTGCAGTAACAGGCTTGAATCATCGAACACTAACAATGAGGTGTGGGATGATCAATAATGTCATATATGAAGGAAAAATGTTATTAAAAAGACAGGTAAGGCCAAAAAATAAAGATCAAAATTGATGTTGGAGAGACTCTGAAAGGTAATTCTTGAATAAGGGCAGCTCAAGAGTACAAAGTAAAATATTACAGTGAAATATACAAAGACCTGGGTTTAGAAAGCTAAAAATGAAGAATGTATTCAGCATTTCTCAAGACAAAAGAACTGGGAAAAAATTCAAGGCTGAAATTGAAATATTTAAGGATTCTATGGGAAAGCATATTGAACCAATGTAATATGGAAGGAATATACAATCACAGTACCAAAAAATAATTAGTAGATGTTCAATTATTTCAAGAGGTAGCATATGATCAAAAACTAATGGTATTGAAGGAAGAAGTCAAGGGGTGCTGAAGACATTAGTAAAAAACAAAGCTCCAGAAATTGCCATGTATCAATGGAAATGTTTCAAAAATACTGATGCAGTACGGGAAGTACTCAGTAGACTTTGCAAAGAAACTTGGAAATTTGAACAACCAAATGGAAGAAATGCATATACTTGCTCATTCCAAAGAAAGGTGATATCATGTAATGCAGAAATTATGTAAAATATCATTAATATGCAATTAAAATGTTGCTGAAGAGAGTTCAAAAACGGTTGCAGCAGTATATCAATAGGAAATTATCAGAAATTCAAGCTGTATTGAGAAGAGGACTTAAAACAAAAGATATCAAAAGATGTCAGATGGATATAGGCTAAAAACAGAATACCACAAAGAGGTTGATTTTTATTTTATTTACTATGTAAAGGGATCCAACTGTATGAATCATAGCAAAACATGGATAATGTTATGAAGAATAGAAATGCCATAACACTTCATTGTGCTCATGTAGAGCCTATATAAAGATAAAAATATAGTTGTATGGAAATAGCAAGGAAATACTGCCTGGTTTAAAATTAGGACAGGTATATGCTTATATGATGGGCAAGTAATCTGGTAAGCTGGACCATATAAAGAATGTGACATCAGTATTGGAAGAATACTCATTAATTGAAGACGTCATAACTTTGCTTTCTGAAAGTGAATAGGACTTGATATACTTAATGGTGGAGAACACAGAGTATAGCCTTGAGTATGTATTACCTCTCAGGATAACGAAAACAATAATCCTCATAACTAGAATAATAAGGAACATCATGAAAAACAGAGAAAAGATCAAAGTTCTTTGGGATTTTATTCTACGTGGATCCACAATCAAGGCCAGTAGAAGCAGAGTCAACAAATCAAATGATGTTCATTGCGGCACAGTTCACAATTGGATTGTGATAAGAGTTGTATGAGCTCCTAATAAAAGGATATAAACAAACAAACAAAATGTTAGAAAGTTCAAAAAAGTGATGAAAGATCCCACAATAAAAGTATTATAAAAAAGAGGGGAAAAAAGAAAGAAAGAAGGATGACAAGACTTCATTTCATATACTGTGACTATATTATCAGAGAGGCAGTGCCAGGAGAACTCTATCACTGGGTAAAATACAGGACCTGTGAAAAAGGAAAACCCTGAACAAAATTGACACAGAACCTGCAAAAAATGGTTCAAAACATAGTGAAGATGATGCTGGACCTGACAGTGTTTCATTCTGTTGTATATAAACTAACTCTGAGTCAGAATTAACTTAAGGACTGTGATGCTAGAAGCTGTGTCACTGTCATTTCAAGAGTCAACAGGGTCACCCATAGTGAACAGGTTTCAGTGGAGCTTCCAGACTAACAGCAGGCAATGACGGACTCTGTTCCCCAGTTCTGAGGAAGGAGCCACTGGAAACCTTATGCATAGCTTGGAAATATTGTCAAATATGGAAGGCCTAATGAATGAAAGAAGAACATTGCTGGAGATAGTGCTGGAAGATGGACCCCTCGGGTTGGAGGGGACTCAAAATTTGACTGAGGATGAGCTAATTTCTCAGAATGGAGTCAACTATGGTGATGGGAGTTGATTCAAGCCTGTGGGACTGGAACCTTCAGGATCTTCATTTGCTCATAGGGCATGACTGAAGGTAAGGGAAATAAAGCTGCAAAATGTCTGTTAATGATTTGAACTTGGTATGTGAGAAGTATGAATCTAGGAAATTGGAAGTCATCCACAATGAAATGGAATGCATAAAGATCTATATCCTGGGCACAAGTGAACTGAAACGAAATAATAGTGGCCATTTTGAATCAAAAATCATATGATTTACTATGCCAGAAATAACACAATAACGAGGAATGACATGGCATTCATTGTCAAAGGGACATTGCCAAATCCATCAGGAAGTATAATGCTATCTGTGATAAGATTATATCTATCCACCTTCAAGGAAATCTAATTAATACAGTTATTAAAATTTATGCACCAACCACAAATGCTAGTGATGAAGATATTGAAAGACTCTACCAATAACTTCTATCTGAAATTGGTCAAACATGAGATCAAATGCATCTATAATTATTGGCAATTAGAATGTAAAAGTTGGAGACAAAGAGTAGTTGGAAAATTAGGTCTTGGTGCTACAAATGAAGTTGAACATCCCATGATAGAATTTTGCAACAGTAAGAATTTGTTCACAGCAAATATTTTTTTTCCAACAACAGAAATGGCAACTACACACATGAATTTCTTCAGAGGGAATACACAGAAATAAAATTGACTACATTTGTGGGAAGAGTTGTTGAAGAACCTCAATATTAGCAGTAAAACACAGACCTGGGGTTGACTGTGGAACAGACCAACAATTGCTGATATGTAAGTTCAGGATGCAAATTAAAGCTAATGCATGACAGCCAAACTATTACCTTGCATCTATCTACCTGAAATTCGAGAAACATCTGGAGAAGAGATTTGCTGTATTTAACATGAATGGCAGAAGACCTGAGAAGCTGAGGGAAGATATCAAGAACATTCACAAAGAAAGCAAAAGGTCATTACAAAGACAAGGAAAAAAAACCAAAGTAGATGTCAGAAGAGACTCTGAACCTTGCTCAAGTAGCTAAAGCAAATGAAAGAATTTATGAAGTCAAAGAGCTGAATAGAAAATTTCAAAAGGCAGCTCGAGAAGACAAAGCCAAATATTATAATGAAATGTGAAAAGGCCTAGAATTAGAAAAACAAAGGCTAACATGCTCAGCATGTCTGAAATTGAAAGAACTCAAGAAAAAAACCAAGCCTTGAGTAGCAATGTTGATAGATTATATGGACAAAATACTGAATGATGCAGGAAGCACCACAAGAAAAAGGAAAAAACACAGAGGAGTCACTGTACCAAAGAGAACTAGTGAACGTTCCGCCATTTCAAGACATAGAATATGAGCAAGAGCCAATGGTGCTGAAAGAAGAAATCCAAGCAGCACTGAAAACATTGGGCAAAAAAATGTGGATCCAGGAATTGATGAAATACCAATTGAAAAAATTCTACAAGCTGATGAAGCACTGGAAGCACTCATTCATCTATGCCAGGAAATTTGGAAGACAGCCACTTGTCCAACTAACTGGAAGAAACCCATATTTGTACCAATTCCAAAGAAAGGTGACTCATCAGAATGCTCAAACTATAGAACAATATCACTGATATCACATGCAAGAAAAATTTTGCTGAAGATTGTCCAACAATGGTGGCAGCAGTCAATTGACAAAGTAGCTGCCAGAGATTGAGGCTGGATTCAGAAGAGGGTTTGAACAAGGGATATTATTGCTGATGTTAGATGGATCTTGACTGAAAGCAGAGAATATCAGAACCGTGTTTACTGATGTTTATTGACTACACAAAGGCATTTGACTGTGTGGATCATAATGAATTACTAATAACCTTCAGAAGAATGGAAATTTCAAAACACTTCATTGTACTCATGAGGAACTTGTACATGGAATGAGAGGCAGTTGTGTGAACAGAACATGGGAATATTTTGTGGTTTAAAATGAGGAAAGGTGTGTGTGTCTGGGTTGTATCCTCTCACCATACTGATTCAATTTATATGATGAGCAAATAATCAGAGATGTTGGCTTATATGAATAAGAATGTGGCATCAGAATTGGAAAAAGGCTTATCAACAACCTTTGATATACAGATGACACAACCTTGCTTGTTGAAAGCAAGGAATACTTGAAGTGCTTGCTGATGAAGATCAAGTATTGCAGCCTTCGGTATGCACAATTCAATGTAAATAAAACTAAAATCCTCACAACTAGACCAATAGGTAACATTATGATAACTGGTGAAGAGCGTGAAGTTGACAAGCATTTTGGCACCACAATCAATGTTCATGGAAGCAGCAAACAGGAGATCAAAAGACGTCTTGCATTAGGTAAATCTACTTCACAAGACATCTTTAGAGTACTGAACATGAAGGATGTTACTTTGAGAACTAAGGTAAGCCTGACCCAAGCCACGGCATTTTCCATTTCCTCTTCTGCATATGAAAGTTGGACATTGAATAAGGAAGATTGAGGAAGAACCAATGCATTTGAATTGTGCCAGGGAAGACTACTGAAATACCATGCACTGACAGAAGGAGAAACCAATCTGTCTTGGAAGAAGTAAGGCCAACATGCTCCTTAGAGGCACGGATGGTGAGACTTCATCTTACAGACTTTGGGCCTATTGTCAGGAGAGATCAGTCCCTGGAGAAGAACATCACGTTTGCTGAAGTAGAGGGGCAAAGAAAAGGAGAAGGCCTTCCACAAGATGGATTGACACCGATGCTGAAACTCAGGCACGGGCAACAATTGCGCTGATGGCGAAGGAACCGGTGGTGCTTTGGTCAGTTGTTCATAGGGTCTCTGTGGGTTGGAACAGACTCGATGGCACCTAATAACAACAGGCAACAATGATGATTTTCAAATGAAAAGTTCAAGTACATCAATAAACGACTTCTCCCAGAAATGTTCTTCTAAAACTTAAATGCTAAATTTTGCTCTTTCACTCTCATTACCTTTCCCTTTCTGATTGTATCCTGAATAGATTTATTGCTTGTTAAGACATTTTAGGAATGGAGATCAAGTGATGGCTATATTTGTGGTGAGCCCAATACCCCTGCAACCATATCATAGTATTCTAGTTTCATAAAATGGGCTGTGATAGATTGTCAGTGTGTGTATTTGGGAACATTGCAACTTTAAGGCTTCCAACCCGGGTCGCTGTTCTTGAACAAAGAAATATGGCAACAGGATTAATGCTGAAAATCAAGCCAAGGACATTTTAGTAGGAGTTGTGGGCCTACAAGTAGAATGAGAATCAGATGGCTTGAATAAAGAAATATAGGCCATGAAGTTAGGCCTCAATGTCATGATCATTTAGAAATCTTACTTTCCTATCAAGAAACATTGCCAGTTTCATCTGAGGCAAGAGGCCATCTTCCTCCAGGCATTTCAGGACACATCAGGTGGAAGGGCACAGATCCAGAGCGAGTCACACTGGGCCAACAGCCACCTGGGCAGAAGAGAGCCAGCCCTTCAGTTTTGATTACTTGTTATCCTGACTTAGTGGCTCTTCCGCCATTTTAGTGGCAGCCAGGAGCAGTGACTAGTGGAGCATTCAGTCAACAAATGTTATCATCACTGCCATAATAATCATGTCATCATCCATCATAATGGTGTTTGTTCTAAGAGGCGACTCAGAAGGCTTAGAGTTGCCATTTAGGGGAAACCAAGAAGAAGAAAGAGTTATAACAAGATGGATATGGCAGTGGTGATAAAGGAGGGTGTGTTGAATTAAGAGATATAACAAGATGGATATGGCAGTGGTGGTAAAGGAGGGTGTGTTGAGTTAAGAGATATAACAAGATGGATATGGCAGTGGTGGTAAAGGAGGGTGTGTTGAATTAAGAGTGGGCTACAGGGATAAAAGAGAAATGACAGTGGAGGAAAAAGACACAGCTGTACAAGAAGAGCTAGAAATAAAGAAACTGGTTTCACAGAGAATTGAGAATCAGAAAGAGGTCACAGTGAAGTTTCATCTATCCAATAATGTGTTCATTATTCAGCTGCACATCCCATTGGGAATATTTTCAATTAATAGCAGATGCTGTCCATGTTCTACCCCCATCCCCTCTGATCTCGTTGCACACCTGCCTGACCTCCAATGGCTTGTATACATGAGCTTTTGCCAGGGATCTGACTATGGGCTGCTGAAACCAATTATGCCCTTACACACACACACACACACACACACACACACACACACTCTAGCATACATACTTCAGATCCTGGGCTCCTTGGGTGGGTTATGAAAATGTTCCACACACTTTGTGAGGATCCTTTATATTCTACCAATTTCTAGATTCTCAAAGGGAGTAAACTTTCATTATCTATTGTGATAGCTGGTCTTTTAAAAGTACCTCTCAGGGGAGGGAAGGTGAGGGAGAAAGGGAGAACAGATTACAAGGATCTACATATACCCTCCTCCCTGGGGGATGGACAGCAGAGAAGTGAATGAAAGGAGACGTTGGATGGTGTAATATATTACAAAATAATAATTTATAAATTATCAAGGGTTCATGGGGGAGGGGGGAGGGAGGGGAAAAATGAGTTGCTGATACCAAGGGCTCGAGTAGAAAGCAAATGTTTTGGGAATGATGACGGCAACATATGTACAAATGTGCTTGACACAATGGATGGATGGATGGATTGTGATACGAGTTGTACGAGCCCCAAATAAAAGGATTTTTTTTAAAGTACCTCTCATTAGCTGCCTGTATCACTTCCCCTCTCGCAGTCAGTGCTCTTGTACCTTCCTAATGCCCAATGCACACTCAATTCTTGTCTTAGAACCTCAACTCTTGTCTTACTTCTTGCATCTGGGAGAACCAAACTAAGACAAAGGCCTATCATTTTCACACCCAGCCAGCATCAAGATGGTAGAGCTTCAGTGTGTTATGTGGCAGTTAACTGCAATAGGGTCAAGGATATCCCTGATAAGGGACGAAGGATGGCTAGTAACTATATTTCCTTCTTCAGCTATAACTCTTCCGTGAGAAGAGTCTTCTTTTCTATCTGATGGGGCAAGTAAGTTCAGAATAAACAATCAAGAAAATGTAAGCCAACGAAGAGTATCTCTAGTTGTGATGATATGCCCAAAGATATTTATAAGCTTCTTAACTGGAAAGAACAATAAGAGTTCATATTTTATGTAAACTTTTATTTTACTCTCACAGTTCAAAGCAACATATTGCATGCCAACCATGGTATGGTATTTATAAAATTAAATGTATAAAGAGTAAGAAGATGACCCTACTTCATAAAGGACAAATATCATAATTTATATTAAAGGGCTAAGCCCTATCATTTAGTCATTATTTGTAATGTATAATGAGTATTACAAATTTATGACATATAATTGCTATCACATAGGTCATTATGTTAATGTCTGGAATCTGGAATGCCATCAGAGAGGGGTCCCTTGGTGACCTTTGTTTGATGACCTGACTACCCTCATGGAAAGATCATTGTTGAAATACAGAACCTGGAGGGAAGTTCCAATTTCTCCTGAAAAGTAACAAGGACCAAGAACAACTCCTGAAACCACCAGAATTAGGGATTTTTTGCAGGAAAATAATTTCAGTCTAATAAAAGAGAGTTTAAGGTATGTCCTTAGCCCCATAAGAGTAGATGCAGTCCAATGGGCAAAAACCAAGGAGACCTCATAGCAGACTAACGCTCAGAATGTTCTCAGAATATCTACCTTTCATTGGGACCTGACCAGAAACCAGGAGCCCGTGAAAGGACAACATAGTAGAGCATGAATGAGACAACAAAGTTAATTCTCTGGTATGACTCTAAAAGCCTCTGAAAATAATTCAGAATTCCTTTATGACATAATAAAAATATACCCTAGGTGGGGTTGGGCACATGCTTCCATTTTAGTTCAATGACTGGTGCAGCTACAGTTACATCGCTAATGAACAGTAAAGAGGATGGACGTAACCTCTCCCCTAATTCCATACATGTTTTTGAACATACACATATGAGGGTTACTTAAAAAATAGTGCTACTAGGTTTCCAGTTCACACATATGTGAGTTTATTTAGACAAACACACACACGTGTTTAAACACGTCTCTGTGATCAGTGGGTAGCTGCAGACAAGCTTTTGGTTTTGCAGTAATACACTTGTCTTCATCTCATCCAGGTGCCTTCGACAAAAGTCCCAACCCAAACCATGGCTTCTAGGGGGATCTGCGGGGACAGGTCAATTTAACATGGAGAAGTCATCTCAGACAGTTATAACAACTGTACTAGGTATTTCAATGGGGCTAATCTTGATTGTTTTTTTTATCAAAAGGTACACAATGATCGTGGTGGATTATTATAAAGAAGCATGAAGAAAGTTGAAAAGTGCACTGATGAGAAAACAGAAACAGAAAGCTGTGCTGAGGAATGATTTTCTCCACCACAGCAATGCACCTGCTCATTCTTTGAGGATAGCGAAGGTTTCCTTATGAAAATTTCAGCAGGAATGTGTACTCCACCGACCCTACAGCCCTGACCTTTCCCTTTCAGACTTAAAAAACCCCAAATCAAACAACAAAACCCCTTCAGATATCATTGAAACAAAACACAATTAAATTTGCTCAAGGATGCCCAAATTACCATTTTGACATGATGTAAATTAAAGAAACACTTCCTTCAGAAGTACGTAGACCTATAGGGGGGTATGATGAGAAAAAATATATATATATATAATTTTAATAAAGGTTTCTATTATTTTCAGGAACACTGTTTTACTTACCCTTGCAAAAAGTCAGGTGCTAAGCTAATTCCAATGATATCATTATTAGTAATGAAATTGCTGACCCCTCAAATGATGCTTGCAATATGCCAGGCGCTGTTCTACTTCATAAGATTTGTACAACACACCCTATTTTAGAGATGGGGCAAAGAGTTTAAGTGGCATGCCCTAGGTCACAAATTGGTGGCATTTGAACTCCGAAATATATATCTTCTCAAGCCCCTGTTTCTTTGAAGAGTGTACATTCTGGTGAGTAAAAGAGGCTTTATACAAGACATCAATCATATTTTAAATCATTTAATTTTCATTTTAATCCAGACGTTCTGAGAAGTGCTATGTACGAGGTGTCCTGTGCATGCTCACTAGCTTATTTGCTTGACAAATACCCACTGATTGCTAAGTCTGCATCAGGTTCTGTGGGGGAGATGGGTGGTTTGATGATGAGAAAAACAGACTTCTCTTGTCTAGAGAAGAAAGGGGCATGCAGTATTTGAATAATGGCACATGTTTATATGTGATTACACAGGTGATACATGCTCTTAAGGAAAGCGCTAATAGTCATGAGAACATATAATAGGAGGACTTTGACATTTAAAATGAGATACGAAGATGAGTAACTGTTACCCTGGTGAAGAGACGAGGAAAATACTTTGCAGTGAGGCATGTGCCAAGGTTCTGAGTAAGAAAAAGCAAATCTGAAGACAGCCAGAGGAACTGATTGATTGCAGAGAGAAACAAAGCAATGATGCAAGGGTGGTTGGGCAGGACTCAAAGATGTATCACCCAAACCAAGAGACATCTGACAGTGCAAATGCCAAAGAATGAATAAAGAAAGCCAAGTATTGAACTGGGTAAACTGTGAAAGATAGTGACTCTAATTGAGGCCTGATAAAGGCATTGTTCTTTACCCTAAGAGAAGTAGGATACCACCGAAAGATTTTAAGTGAGCAATGGGAATGGTATAATCATATTTTGTTACTGTTATTATTGAAAAATACTCTACTTGTAGTACAGAGTCTAGATAAGAAGGCAGTCAGTGAATTCAGGGAAATGAATAAGGCCATCATAATAATAATCCAAGGGAGAAATGCTGAGGATTAGAACAAGGGTGGAAGTCGTGAAGATAAAAAGACGCAGATGGAGTCAAGTGATGGTGAATCATATAATTGGACAACTTGGAAACTGATTAGACTTGGTTAGTGCAGGATGACACAGGAGCAACCTAAAAATGGCTTACTAGAGCAGGAGAAGGAAGGCAGGCTAAAGAACGGAGAAGAAAAGGAAGACTCAAACAGAATGGCTGCTGTGCAATCTGATGCCACACAAAGAATCTGAAAGGATCTAAGAAACTTGTGGAGCCCTGGTGGCTCTGTAGGATAAGCATTGGGTTGTTTACCAAAAGATCTGTAGTTCAAATACACCATCCATTCCTTGAGAGAAAGGTGAGGCTATCTGTTCCTAAAAAGATTTATAGCCTCAGAAAACCTATATACAGCACTGCTTTGATTGGAATAGATACCACAGCAGTGAGTCCCAAAATCTGCAATCTCAATGTGGTGGGCAACTTCTCCCGCATGGCTCAGGTTTACAAACCTATGCAGGTGTATCTGGAAGATCTAAAACTAAGTGTGCAGCAGGAGAAAGGGTATCGTATTCAAAGATGGCAATCAGAGAGAAAGTGTACCTTAAAAAATGGTTTAGAAGAGAAGTAATCTGGCTTAACAAAGAGTGGGTATTCCAAATATACAATTGGCCTAAATGAAAAAACAATCCAGTGATGTGTTAATAGATCTCCCAAATTATAACCATGTAGGATTGAACAATACTTTTTTTACAAAAAATTAAAAGTAGAAATTTAAGAGATTACCCTAAAGTTTCCCTTCCAAATTATCCATTTCATTTTACTCCAACTGAAATGATAAAATGGGGAATTTCAGTTCAAAACCCACCGATTTTCCATGTGAATAAGTGACGTCAGAGCATAATGTTCTCTTAGCAAGCCTTGACATGCTGTTTTTCTGTTGTTATTGATTTTACTTATATCTGAAGCTGATCAAATAAACTGTATTTAAAACAGCTCTAAACACACGATACTTTTATGTTACTGATTCTAATCAAAATTTAAACAATATATAGCTGTTTTATCTTCCCAAAATTATAATCCTCATTTTCACTTGACATATATATATATATATATGCAAGGATATATATACATATATATATGCAAGGATAAACAGAAAGCTTAATTATTATTGATATTTCTATAATGTCTCTATTTTCATATTTATCTGCATTGTGTCAGGCTGCTATTTCACTCTATCCAGAGGGTTTTGCTATTTTTTTTGTGAGGGTGAATGGTGGCAATAATGCTTCATAATAGTTGTCTTTACTAGAGGATTGATGAATATTTCCAAGTTAAATATTTTAGCCGTGGAGTGAAATATAGAGAGTAGTCCTACTTTCTTAGTTTTGCAGACATGAAAACTAAAGCCCTAAAATGATGTGCCCCAAATTTTATAGCATAATCAGAACAGAAACTTGATTTCTTGACCCTCTTTCTGCCACATTGATAATCCTAAACCTTGGATGGGCATTAAGCCAGTAGTGTGAAAATAAATATGGTATTTTCAGAAAGAAATGTTGATCTTTTTAATATCAATGTTCAATTTCTTCTTCCTTTCTTTAACATGAACCCAACTACAACTTCTCTGGGTAATTACATTGAACTGAGAAACACTCTTCTATAGTGGAATAGAGCTAATTTGATGAAAACCTCACAATTCTAATCGTAGTTACATTCCCATTTAACCTTCATTCAGATTTAAATAAGAGGAACCAACTTTCTCTGAAGCAATAAAAAATAATAAAGAATGTGTGTCATAGTGAATGATGGGGGGAGTGCGGAGTGGAGACCCAAAGCCCTTTAGTAGGGTCTCGGGAAGGAGATGAGCCAGTCAGGGTGCGATGTAGCAATGATGAAACATACAACTTTCCTCTAGTTCCTAAATGCTTCCTCTCAGCCCCTCCCCCCCCCATGATCCCAATTCTACCTTACAGGTCTGACTAGACCAGAGGATGTACACTGGTACAGATAGGAACTGGAAACAGGGAATCCAGGGCGGATGATCCCTTCAGGACCAGTGGTGTGAGTGGCGATACTGGCAGAGTGGGTTGGAATGAGGGAACTGATTACAAGGATCTATGTGTGACCTCCTCCCTGGGGGACAGACAGCAGAAAAGTGGGTGAAGGGAGACGTCGGACAGGGCAAAATATGACAAAATAATAATTTATAGATTATCAAGGGCTCATGAGGGAGGGGGGAGGGGAAAATGAGGACCTGATGCCGGGGGCTTAAGTGGAGAGCAAATGTTTTGAGAATGACGAGGGCAATGAATGCGCAGATGTGTTTTGCACAATTGATGTATGTGTGGATTGTGATGGGAGTTGTATGAGCTCCTAATAAAATGATTTTTTTAAAAAAGAATGTGTGTGTGAGTGTGTGTGTGTGTGTGTATACAGTGGTAAGATTCAAATAATTTAACAGCCAAATTGTTGCCCTAATGACCATTTTAAGAATAAAAAAGCCATATACCAAAAGGTAGTTTATTATTTCATACAGTTAATATTTAAATAAGAACAATAAATGAGGCACACAAAACTAATACGTTTTTAAATATGAATACAAAATATTAAATAATACCTGATAGAAAACAATGCAACTGTTATGTAAGATAGTTTCATACTGATTCCTGATTGGTGTTCTCACTTGCAATCTTCTTCACTTTTATCCAGGGATCATTGGCTGTGTGAAGTATCCTTAACCATCTTTTTGCTGTAGGAGTAGGATCCCATTCCTTTAGAGATAGGCCCATTAGACAATAGTTATTGTGTTTGATATATTAGAAACAAGAAACTTTTCTTCTCTCAACATATCATGTTCATCTTTGAAAAACCGCTTTCTGCTTCTGCTGAACCGACAGCAATTGTTCTGACAATAATTTTAGCCCATTGCATACTTTCAGGAATGGCATAATGCACTCATAAGATCTCATGGGAATTTGGGGCATCACACAAAGCCGGAACAAATGTCAGTGTGTCAACCTCTGGTTGTTTGGCACTTTTTCTCTTCGCATTCTATGTGGGCTTACTGAAGTGAAAAATGTAAGGGGGAAATGTAGTCGTCCATCAAAAGTATAACAAATTTTATAAAATGAATAAATGAATGTTATAAGCATACTTCCACCTATTTGTTTATACCGATGGGTGGAATGAACATTGCTATGGGTGCTCAGAATGCGTTTAAAAACAGTACAGAATGTAAATGTGTGATTTCCACATTGAGCAGCTGCCCAGTCACCCACATTAGAGAGAACCTTACAAGTTCCATTTTAACAGCTAGTTCACCAAACCCCACAAAAAAACCTGATATTCGTTCTGCCAAACCAATGTGAACGTCGTGTGTAGATGATTGATGATAGCTAGATAGCTAAATAGATAGATAGATGATAGATAGATAGACAGATAGGTAGATAAGCTCACTTGTACTTTATTGGTTATGCGAAGGCGCTCAACTATGTGGATCACAACAAACTATGGTTACCATTGAGAAGAATGGGAATTCAAGAACCCTTCATTGTGCTCATGTAGAATGTGTCCATGGACGAAGAAGCCTTCATTGGAACAAAGTAAGGGCATGCTGTATAGTAAAGTCATGTATGGTATGTGTTAGAGTTGTGTCCTCTCCTCATACTTACTTCCTCTCTATGCTGAACAAATAATGAGAGAAGCTAGACTGTATTTAGAAGAATGCAGCATCGGGCTTGGAGGAAGGCTTGTGAGCAACCTGTGGTACGCAGATGACACACCCTTGCCTCCTGATATGAGGAGAACCTGAAGCACTTGCTGATGACAATAAAGGACTGGAGCCTTCAATATGGATGACAAATGTAAAGAAAACCCAAATCCTCGCAACTGAAATGATGGGTAATACAAATGGCTGGTGACTCAAATTACTTCTATCTCTCTTTTTAATTAAACAATATTCTATTGACATATTTTACTCATTCCCTTCCCTTCCCATACCGTTCTCTTGTTCAGTCCCATCAGGTGGGGTTATACAATCAGCAGTGCTATCACCTTCCCTTTCCCCTCTCCCCCCATCACTTTCTGTACCCTCAGGGAACCCTTACTCTTGTCACTATCTCTGAGGGGTCATCTCTCTCTCCTTTGTTTCTCAGTTGCATATCCTTAATTATCCTAACAAAACTCTTTCAGCTCTCCTATAAGGTTAAACTTCCATCCTGTCTCATTTTTTTTAAATCAAACACCTTAGGAGAACACCTTCTCCCGTTCACTTCCACTTCTTAACCAATTTTTAAAATCATTTTATTGGGGGATCATACAACTCTTAGCACAATCCGTACATACATCCA
>NW_022103951.1:7323409-7326189 GCF_000313985.2 Echinops telfairi
ATTCCCTGTGTTTCCAGTTCCTATCTGTACCAGTGTACATCCTCTGGTCTAGCCAGATTGGTAAGGTAGAATTGGGATCATGATAGTGGGGGGTGGGGTGGGGAGGAAGCATTAAAGAATGAGAGGAATGTTCTATTTCTTAACCAATTTTTAACAACTACCTCCATTCAAACTGTGTTCTTTCTCCTGATACTAACCAAATGCCTTGATCCTTTTTAAATCATTATTTTTATGGCACTTCCCACAATACTTGATATTGCTAATATTGATATTGACCCTTGCCATAGAGGATGCTAAATTCCTCTGGTTCCTTCATTCTCTTGAGTCAAGAACACTGATCCTAAGGGAAGCCACAAGGCCTTTCATTTTGAATGGAAAAGCATCACTGTTAGTGGAAGTAAAATGAAATAAGACAGATTTAGGGAAAAGTATTTTGGTGAATGAGACTTTAGGGATAGGCAGACAAAACGATAGAAGAGAAATGGAGTTTAAACAAATAGAGTTAAGGTCTCATTAAAGCTGAAACTGAGCATGCACTAAAGCCATGCTCTGGCACTGGAGTCCCCACCCCACATTTCAATAATTATAATATCACATTGATTTTTTTCCATATAGACATTAAAATAATTAGAAATATAGGCATAGGGCATTTGGAAGTAGTTTGGGGAAGGGCTTGTGCCTCAAAGGATGAGATCATGTGAGGTAAAAATTAGTGTAAAAAGATTACCCTGCACTGCAAACTTGTAATACCCTTTGGGTTGGCAAAGTCAGTGTTGATAAAGCATCATCTGCCAGAATATTCTTCTGTTCTGTGCATTGGCCTAGCTGCCTAAAAAGAATTGCAGTCTAGACAAAAAGACCAACCACACCAAATCAGACTCACTGCCATCGAGTGGATGTCAGCTCATAGCAACCCTGTAGGACAGGGTAGAACTGCCCCTGTAGGTTTCTGTGACTGGCCCTCTTTATGGGAGTAGAAAGCCTCCTCTTTCTTCCATGAAGCAACTGGTGGTTTTCAATTGTTCACCTTTTGGTTAGCAGCCCAGTGAGGAACCACTACGCCACCAAGGCGCCTAGAAAAAAAGACAGAAGGACACTTTCCAGACTAGAATCTGAGCCCCTGGAAGGGTTCCCCTCAAACAGTTCTTCCGGCCCAATAACCCATCCTCAGGGCTGGCTCTGCCAGACCAGGAAGTAAACTCCTTCTTCTGCTGCTTCTTCTTGTCTCATTCCTTTCCTTCTTTTTACCACCTCTCCTTTACACTCTACTCCCTCGCACCCACATTTTGCTCTTCAATAAACATTTATATAATAAACATAGAGCAAATGCTATTTACTCTGCTAGATAGAAAACGCACAAAAATTAAGACTTGTGTCCACACTGATGTAGTTTTTAGAGGGAGCTTGAAGGTGAGAGACCGGAGATAATATGATTCTGGAAGCAGAGATGGAAACATTACAGAGATGGAAA
The DNA here is from genome assembly GCF_000313985.2 of Echinops telfairi. NCBI lineage: Eukaryota > Metazoa > Chordata > Mammalia > Afrosoricida > Tenrecidae > Echinops > Echinops telfairi. The sequence goes on from NW_022103951.1 coordinate 7,324,881, forward strand.
TTAGGAAATCAAGTATCAATTAAAACAGGCATCCTCTAAAAGCTGGACGATGCCAAGAACAGATTCTCCTCTGGAGCCTCCAGAAAAATCTAGTGCTGTCAACACCTGATTTGGGCCCTGTAAGACTCATATCCGACTTCTAAACTTCAGAATTCAGGTAAGAGCTTCGCTGCAAACAGAAAGGATGGTGGTTTGAGCCCATTCGGTGGCTGCGCAGGAGAAGGACAAGGTGATCTGTCCCCGTAATCATTTTACCTTAGAAAACCCTCCCCTGTCCTGTGGGGCCCCCCCGTGAGTCAAAATGGACTAGAGAGCACCTAACAACAAATAATACATGTTGCATCTTTTTAAGCCACTAACTTTGTGGCAATGTGTTCCAAGAGCAATCGAAACCAAATACAATTTGTCAGCTATTACTACATGAATAACAACTACAAACTCTCAGTTGCATACCAATGCATGCATTTATTTCCAAGTCACAGCACGTCTCTGGACTCTACTGATCTCGGGCAGGTTTTTCTGAGCTTGGCTCCTGACTTTGGGTTCTATTCACGCTTAATTTATGCATCTCTCATTCTCTTGGGAATAGTAGGTTGTCCGGGGAATATTATTCTCATGGTGATAGGAAGAGGGGCCAAAGCACAAGCCTAAAATGAAAGTACATTCCAAGCATTTAATTGTTTATATCTCATCTGCTGATATCTCACTTGCCAAAGCAAGTCACCTGGCCAAATTGAGCATCAATTCACCTATGCTGAGCATTGACCCAAAAGGAACTTTAGAAAAAACAAACAAACAAACAAACAAACAAACAAACAAACAGGACACCTTCCCAGACTAAGATCAGAGTATCCTCAGAAAGCTCTTCCTTCCCTAGTAACTTCCCAGTCTCCGCTGGGAGAAACTTCAGTGTCTCAAAGCCAAGGATTTGGATAAAGAATGGTTGAAAAAAATGGTAATGATAATGCAGTGTCCCAAGTGGGTATGATAATAGGTCAGCATTTTTTTTTTTAAGAGCCAACAGAAAAAGCAAGCCTTGATCCTGCCAGCATGGCTGATTTTGAGCTGCCAACATGAAATTCCTAAACAGAGTTAGGACAAGATGCATACAGTGGGTTCCCAGAGCCAGGACCAGCCAGCTCCAGTGTAGCCCCGTTGTACGTATCATTTAATCCAGTCCTAACCTATTGCTCCTGATGGTACAGGAGGAAAGTCAAGGGAAATAGAGGAAAGAGCTGGGAGGCAAAGGGCATTTATAGAGGTCTAGATAAAGATATGTACATATGCAAATATATTTATATGAGGATGG
>NW_022103951.1:7327470-7332396 GCF_000313985.2 Echinops telfairi
CCAATGCCACTTTTAGCTCAAAACTTCAGTGTTTTCCTTAAGAGAAGTAATTACTCGTAGCACTTTTGGGGTGGTGGTGGTGGTGGTGTTATTTTCGCTGTTTTCTGAAATATCTGCTGTGCTTTTCTTTACCAGAGGACCACAAGGTACTCGATGTCCCTGACTTCTAACACGTCTTGAGATCCTGCAATGCCTTGCACCTAACTGGAATATAACCACTGTCCAGTGGTGGAATGAATGAATGCACCAGACAGAAAAGGAGCAAGCATGTTAATTATACTTAATTGCACAGGTAATGGTCTGGCAGGACAAAGCCCTCTGCAAGAAACAGACCAACTGGGAATCACTGGAGAACAAATGACCCAATCCCAGAGCAATATGAAACTTGTGAGGGTGTGCAGTGGGTGAGATTTGTCATTCTAACCTATTCAGAGCTGTGTATTTGAAAGCCCACACACATACAAAACCCATTCTGACAAAACAAAACATTCTCTTCTCTACCATTAGAAAACAGAAGCTCTGACACCCACAGAGAATTTGGAAGCCCTCAATGAAGGACTGGAAAATAAGGCTGCTTCATAATCCATCTCCGCTTTGCAAAAATTCTCCATTTTTATCATCAGGAGGAAGCCACAGCTGTTACCCCCTGGCAGCTGTCAGAACCTGGGAATTCAAATTGGTGGAACCAAGCTAGTTTCCTGTGGAAAATACCTTTCTCAATCCTATCATGAAACTCCTCGTCACAAATGAGTCTCTCTTCTAATCTCAGGGCAAAACACATGATGGTGTCTACCTGGAATTGAGGTCATCATAGCTGAGGCAATTTCTAGAGTTTTTGATTCAGACACAGTCATAGTCCAAGGACGGACAATGCGTGGGCCTTGGGGCTGGACCCGGTTGTCACGTTTCTGGAACAGAAAATGAAAACTTCCACTTCTTCTGCTTTTGATCTTAATTAAAGTCCAGGCATTGGGAGAAAGGGGCTTTCTAAAACATTAAAAGCAGATCTTTTTCTCTCAAACAAAGCAGCTTTGGTACAGATAGTAAGGTATCTGGTTCATAAAATATGCACAAGTATCGTCATCACTTTCTTCATTAAGAATCAGAAATAGCTCTAACTGTGTACACAGAAATCTTGCATAGCCATACAAAAGTCTTTCTAGAGTGAAGTAAATGTATTTTGCAGAAAAATAGATCTCTTCATTGGTGGGCCATATGAATAATCCCCCTTCCTGCATAACATGAAATTTCCACAGTCACAATAGCTTCCAAAATTCTCAGCGAGTTAAGCAATTGCTTCAAAGAGTAGCAATTAAAAGGTGTGTTCACTCATCTTTCAATTAACAACCACTTCGTGTACACACCTCCGATGTTTCTGACATGATGTTTGGCATTCATTTGTCCCTTACATACATATAAGTCCCATGGGCAGCAATAACAAAGGATATAGCAATTAACTAAAAAGGAATCCTTATTCGTTTTTGTTAATTAGCTTATGAGTCACAAAAGATTTTGAGTCTGTTTCAATGTTATGCTTCCTCCTTTGATAACCACTGAGACCAGTATTTAAGTTGGATGGATAAGGAATCTGGATGTTTTTTAAAGCTGTGGTCCTTCGCATTTTAAACTTAAAATGTGTATTATTTTTTTGCTTTCATTTGGGAACTATAACACAAAGAAAAAAAACTATAGATAGTGGCAGAATAGTGACACCCTGCCAGTAAGCCCCAAACCCCACCTTCTTTTCTTCTTGTTCTTGTTCTTCTTCCTCTTCCTCCTCCTCCTCCTCCTCCTCCTCCTGCACCTCTTCTTCTCTTTTTCTTTTCCCATCCACCCTCCCTCCTTCCCTGCCTATCCCTTCCCTGCCTCCCTCCTCTCCCCAGCCCTGTCATCTTCATGGTCTTCAAAGTCTTTTCTTTTGATGTGAAAACTATTTTTTCATCCTTTATATAATGGGGTCATGAAATATCTATCTTTATGAGTTTGACGAACTTTGCTGAACATAATACCCTCTAATTTTGTCCATGTCGTGTGGTGTTTCACAGACTCATCATTGATTTTTAAGGATGCATAATATTCCATTGTGTGTATCGACCAGAGTTTGTTTATCCATTCCTATCTAGATGGGGGGTTTTATTGTTTCCAATTGTTTGCTGCTATAGACACTGCTGCGATAAACATGGGTGTGAATATATCTGTTGGAGTTTTGTTCTTTGTTTCTTGAGCATATATACCAAGGAGAGAGTTTCCGGGATCATACGGTACTTGTATTCGCATTTGTTTAAGGAAGTGCCATACTGCTTTCCACAGTGATTGTACAATTCTACAATCCCACCAGCAATGTATGAGTGTTCCAATCTCTCCACATCCCCTCAAGAATATATTTTCTCTTTTAATTTTTCTAAGAGCTTCAGTGTGGCCTGGTATCTCATTGATGTTTTGATTTGTGTTTCCTTCTGGCTAATGAACTTGAGCATTGCTTCATATGATTGTGGAGGAATCCTTATTCTTAAGGAGCTTAAGGTCAGGAAGAAAAAGGAACATAAATAGTTAGAACTTAGGAGACCTGGTGGCACAAAAGTTAAAGTTCTTGACTGTGAACAAAAAAGTTGGTGCTTTGAATCCACCCAGTAGTTCTGCAGGAAAGAGACCCAGACATCTGCTCCCATAAAAAATAAAACCAGGACGGATGAGCCCTATAGGACCAGTGGTGTGAGTGGCAAAACAGGGAGGGTAAAGGGAGAATGGGTAGGAAAGAGGGAACCGATTACATGGAACTGTGTGTGACCTCCTCCCTGGGGGACAGACAACCGAAAAGTGGGTGAAGGGAGACGTCGGACAGGGCAAGATATGACAAAATACCCATTTATAAACTATCAAGGGCTCATAAGGGAAGGGGGAGTGGGAAGGGAGGGGAAAAATGAGGACCTAATGTCGGGGGTTTAAGTGGAGAGAAAATGTTTTGAGAAACGATGTACAAATGCGCTTTACACAATTGATGTGTGTATGGATTGGGATAACAGTTGTATGAGCCCCTAATAAAATGTTAAAAAAAAGAAAACAGAAAAAAAAACCTGAAAAAAAATTCCTATGGGGAATTTTAACTGTCACAGAAGTTCTGCTATGAGTCAAAATTGATTGAACAGCACCTAACCATAATTTGGAGACTTAGATATCCTCCCATCTGATCAGACACATGTACTCAAAATGTGTTATTAAAGAGTGAATCCAGGATTCAAAGGAAGCTACATTAACGGCTGCATAGGTTCCACCATGAAGAGCCTCGGATTCTTTCAAAGTCTGCAATGAAACCCTCTCGACATCCCTGTGGGGAAATCTCGCATGTGCTAGTACAGTTACACACTCTCACCAAGAATGATTGCATCCTATTCCAATGATCTGGTATTCTCATGGTAGCTACTTAACAGCTGTGTTAGGCCAGGTGGACTAGAGAAACAAACCCAGAGACACTCGTAAGTGTGTAAGAGAGAGCTTTACATCAAAGAGCAATTGTATATTGTATATTGAGAAAACATCCCAGCCCAGTCCAGAGCAAATCCATAAGTCCAATATTAGCCCATCTGTCCGATACTAGTCCATCAATTCCTCTTCACACTCATGCAGCACACGCAATGATGCCGAATGCAGGAAGATCACAAGCCAGTTGGTGAAAAGTCTTGTGGATTCAATGCCAGTGGAAGCATCTCAGCGCTGGCTCCTCCAGCTCTCTGAGTGTCTCCTCCACAGGAAGGTAGATAGAGAGCGTGACCCACCTCCAGGGAGAAGAAAGGAAGTTCCTCATGAGAAGCTCACGCCCACCCGGAGGCATCATCAGGCTGTGACCCGATTGACAGGCTAGATTCCACCTCTTCACTCTATTTATCAAGTGACCATGAAATTATGTACCTACCTACCCTTTGGGATGATATTGGGTGGGAATCTGACTTCTCTAATGCCAGGCAGACATTTTTCACTTTCCAATATTTCCAGTCTGCTGCCTATAATACTTATATGAGTGTAGGGGAGAAATAAATGGCAAACGCCATGCTATGCTCAAGACCTCCATGCCCTTGGAAGACCAAAACGATTACTACTGAGCCCCCTTGGGGCCTACCTTCTTCCTTCTGTGGCAGTTGAGTCACAAGCTGGCCTCCTCGCCAATGGGTAGACATGACCAGGCATATCTGTAAAGGTCCAAGACTCAGGCTGAGAGCTTCGGTCCTCTTGCAATATGTAAGCAGTTGGTCTGATGCAGGTTCATGGAAGAACCAGAGAAAGCACCCTGTAAGAAACCGCATATAGGCTGAGGGCTAAAGGATGAAACAAGATTTTTCCAAATTGTCTTGTAGTGCACATGTCAGGCAAGTGTTTTGTTTCTGGTCTTGTACAATAGCACACCATATTGTGAACAGATTGATTCACATTGAATTTTTTCCCCATATGCTGAAGTATCATTGTAATATTCCTAGTTGACTATTTATTGTAGGTAACAGTGATGCATATGTAAATTATAATTGGTAATTAAGTTCAAATACTTTATTATTTCATTATAATTATTTAAGTATAGCTAAACTATTTTTCTAATTCAAAAAGAAAATGATGGACAAATTTTAAATTTTAAAATGAAGATCTAACACTGATGCAAAATTGCTTGGAGACGGGGAAACCAGTATGTAACTAGTACAGGCACGGATCAAAGGGAAGATGTCACAAAGAATGGCAAATGTAATTTGCTGCAGCCAAGCAAAATAAAGCCAAACAAAAAGCTATTGGTTGTGTGAGACCCTTTAGAAACTAATAAAGTGGACAATATTAAGAACCATTTCTAGCAAATACCTGGTGAAGTTGATAAGAAAATTTGTATCAACAGTCACAAAGAATCAGTGATATTGGTCACCTGAAATCAAAATGAAATGTTCAATACAT
>NW_022103951.1:7332496-7342273 GCF_000313985.2 Echinops telfairi
ATTTATGGAAATTGGGCTGGAAATTATCATGAAATAATAAAAGTGATATTTCACACAAAAATGAAAGATTGCCAATTATGTTCCCAAAACATGGCCCACAGAATATGAAATAACTTTATAACAACTGTAAAAATCAATTAATTCAAAATTTGAAAAATTGCTTGCATTATTTGGTAACCTTAAATGAGTCATTTGTTATAAATGATACTGCTCAATTACTAGTTTGGATACATTTGGTCTCAAAGGGCATATAAATTTACAAAGAAATAGTGTCAATCAGTGGCATAAAAATCAAATTATAAGTGTAGCTATATCTGAATTCTTCAAAAAAGAATTCCATCTAGATATGAAAACATTAGTTTCTATCTTAATGGATGGCTCTCCAACTCTGTTAATTTCTAGATTCAGATTTATTGGATTTTTTTTAACAAAAGACGGATGTTTCTATTATTGCCTTGTTCCGCTGTATAATGCATATTGAAAATATTTGTGCTCAGTTTTATGAAGCAGACCTATGAAAAGTGTCATGGATACAGTTATTAAAATTGTTCAGTACACATGCAAATGCTGTGACTCATCACCAGTTTATGAAACTGTTGACAGAAATAGAAGACAATGATTGCCTGTTCTTTGCCAGTGCTTATTGGTTGAATTCCGGAAGAGTTCTGCAAAAATTTACTGCAAAGCACTATTAAATTAAATTCAAGATTTTCTTAAAACAAAAGAATACTTGCCAAGTATTCAAAGTCAAAGACAAAACTGACAGATTTTACATTTTTTAACCTACGTTACTTTGTGCATGAATGATCTGAAATGTTATAATAGCTTTATTGAAATATAGGAGCCCTGGTTGCATAGTGGTTATGCCTTGGGCTGCTAAACCTAAGGTCAGTAGTTCAAAACCATCAGCTGCTCCTCAGGATAAAGATGAGACTTTCTACTCTCAAAAGAGTTGCAGTTGGGGAAACTCACAGGGGCAGTTCTACGCTGTCCTTTAGGGTCGCTCGCTATGAGTCAGAATCGATTCAATGGCAGTGAGTTGAGTTCATTAAAATATAATTCACATACTATAATTTAACGGTTGTTACCATATTCACAGCCTTGTGCAATTGTCATAATCAATTTTAGAACATTTCGTCATCCCCAAACGGTTCTCAACCTGTGGGTCTCAACCCCTTTGGGGATCAAAAGACCCTTTCACAGGGGTCACCTAAGACCATCAAAAGACATAAATATTTCACAATATAAAATTACATTTTATTTTGTGAATAATCACTATGCTTTATGTTTTTGTTCAATTTGTAACAACAAGAATACATCCTGCATATCAGATATTTACATTATGATTCTTAACAATAGCAAAATGACAGTGATGAAGTAGCAACGAAAATAATTTTATGGTTGGGGGGTCACCACAACACGCGGAACTATATGAAAGGGTCCGGCATTAGGAAGGTTGAGAACCACTGCACTAGAACCATTAGTGCTCACTTCTCATTTCTTCTTAACCCCCTCAGTCCCCACAACCCTAGACAACCACCTTATGGGTTTGCCTGCTCCGGATAGATAATATAAATGAAACCACACGTATGCCCTGACTTCAAGATCAACCATATATAAACACGTCAATAATTTTTATTGCTGAATAGCAATCTTTTGTCTGGAGAGTGTTCTGGTTGTTTGCCATGAAGCCGATTTGGACTCATAGTGACCCCTCAAGAGCAGAGGAAAACCTTCCAGAAGCAGATATTTTCTACTGAGGTGGGTTTTAACCACCAATCCTTTGGTTAGTAGTTGAATGCTTAACTCTGTGCCACCCATCAGGGGTTTTCTTTCTCACCTTTATTTTTATAAACAATGCTGCTGTCAACATTTGTGTACAAGTTTTGGTATAAACGTAGGTTTTCCTCTTGCTCGTGTATATGCTAAGTGGGAATTTATGAGTCATATGGAAACTCTGGTTAGCCAAAGTGGTTGCACCAGTTTACATACGCATCAGTAATAGATGAAGGTTCCAATTTCTCCATCTCCCTGCCCACATGTTATTATCTTTTTTTATTACAGCCCATCCTACTGCTTGAGAAGTGCTATCTCTTTGTGGTTCTGATTTGCATTTCTCTAATGATATTGAAAAAAATGAGCTAAAGCCGAAGGTGCAAGTGAAGGAAAAGCTTATTTGTGAGCTAGACAGGTACAGGAATTTCAGTGGAAATTGAAACTTTTCATAATAGAAATCAGTAATAATGGCTTTTCACATTTTTCCAACAGGAAATAAAATGGAAAAGATCTAAATTACATTGACAGCATAGTATAAGTTGGCTTCATACACTACAGGAAATATTAGAAGAATATTTTTATTTTTATATATATGAATTATTTTTCCATTTATGCAATACCTTTGAGTACTCGATCCAAATCACACTGAGCTGACGCAAGATGTAGGGACCTAGCTTAATATGCACAGATATAACTTTTGAAACTGATATGCTTTTCTATTCCAAGTTAAATGAATTTTTCTGAAGCAATAAGCATGTTTTGCTAATGTTGATATAAGTTTTAAAGGAAGATAACTTTTTGTTAGTTGATTGAAATATTGGCAACTGATTAAGTATATTTGTAACACTTGGATATTTGAATCCACTTTTTTCAGCAGAAAACGACGTGAAATTTAAATTCCAATCAAGTGGTCTACCCACATGGAGTTTTTTTTTTAATCAGATTTCAAAGACTCAGTGTGGAAAAATGTTCAGAGCATTATAGAACTTCCTTGCAAGACGCTGAGCAACATTACAAAAGGCAACACAAGAAACTCATTTTTTTAATCATTTTATTGGAGGCTCATACAAATCTTATTGCAATCCACGCATACATACATTGTGTCGAGCACACTTGTACATTCATTGCCCTCATCATCCTCAAAACATTTGCTTTCAAATCGAGCCCTTGGTATGAGCTCCTCATGTTTTCCCTTCCCTCCCTGCTACCCCCGCCCTCATGAACCCTTGATAATTTATAAATTATTATTTTATCATGTCTTACACTGTCCGACGTCTCCCTTCACCCACTTTTCTGTTGTCCGTCCCCCAGGGAGGAGGTTATATGTAGATCCTTATAATCTGTTCCACCTTCCCTCTATCCTCTCAGTATCACCACTCACACCACTGGTCCTGAAGGGAGCATCTGTCCTGGATTCCCTGTGGTTCCAGTTCCTATCTGTACCAGTGTACATCCTCTGTTCTGGCCAGATTTGTAAGGTAAAATTGGGATCACGATAGTGGGGAGAAGGAAGCATTTAAGAACTAGAGGAAAGTCATATGGTTCATCGTTGCTATACTGCACCCTGACTGGCTCATCTCCTCCCCACAACTCTTCTGTAAGGGGATGTCCCATAACCTAGAGATGGGCTTTGGGTCTCCAATCTTCACTCCCCCTCATTTACAATGATATTACTTTTTGTTCTTTGATGCCTGATACCTGATTCCTTCAATGCCTTGTGGTCAAACAGGCTGGTGTGCTTCTTCCACATGGGCTTTGTTGCTTCTGGGCTAAATGGCTGCCTGTTTACCTTCAAGCCTTTAGGAGCCCAGACGCTATATCTTTTGATAGCCAGGCACCATCTGCTCATTTCCTGCTATGTAATCTCTAATAGTTATATCACATGACTTTGCTGTAGCATAAGCTTCCTCAACTACTACCACCACAGTGGAAGATTTTAGATGATGTCGTGGTGCCTTCTGATGAATTTAAATTTCTTCACCTTCCTCCCTGGAATCCCTATTTTCGCCTTCCTCCCTTGAATCCCCGTGGCCTCTTAAATGACATGAGATCTATTTTAAAAATATTGATGTAATTGTCTATTGTTAAGGAAAGCAAGAAACTGTCTTCATGTGTGTATACAAAATGTGAAATATCTATTCTTTGTCATTTTCATTTCCTTTTGAGATGATGATATCTGTAAATAAAATGTTACTTTAATTAATTTTATCTATTCTTCTTCATACAAATTAATTTGACCTGTTTTCTTTTTCCCTTTACAGAGATTCATTTCATTGTCCAACTATATAGTTAAGGGACACTGCAAGCAAAAAGAAACCATATTGAACCATAAAGAACCATATTGAACCGAAACAAAAGGATAAGTCTGTTACCATGAAGTTAAGCTGCCCAAACTGCATTGAAGAAGCTGATTCACTGGCTTTCCTAGATGCAGTGCAGTCCAACTTAGCAAAATCCTCATGCAGATAAGAAGTGAGTAAAATATTAACCATGGGAATGTATTTAAGAACAGTTTACGGTGTATATTCCTTGGTGTTTAAAGATGTCAGATCATGTTTGAGACATGTAAACTATTGAGGAAAATCTTTGTAAGAGACTAAGTAATACACCCAACTTGAACGACTGACCAGAATAACATTGCAAAGAACAGTCTAGAAATTTTAGTAGAGAAATCACCTGATTAGTAAGTGAAAGAAAAGTAAACTGCAAAGCAGATTGTCAAGAACTATTCCAATTTTATTATATACACATACATACCATGGTTAGATATATGTATAGATTTAAAGTATGCATTTAAAAGTACGTATGTGTATGTAAATATGCTCTTGTTCTTAGGTGCCATGGGTCAGTTTTAAGACCTATGGGCCTGATGTACAATAGAACAAAGCACTGCCCTCCCTCACAATGGCTCCTGGGTTTGAACTCATTGTTGCAGCCACTTTAAAGACCTACCTTTAAATGATAGAGGTCTTCCTGTTTTTGCTGACTCTCTACACAACCATGATGTCTTTCGCCTAGTAACATATACAATGTGCATGAGATCATGTCTCACTATCCTCCATTCTAAGGATACTAGCTGTACTTCTTTTGATAGATTTCTTCATTTTGGGGGCCCCACAACCCAACTACTGCTATGGAGTAAATTCTGACTCATCGCTACCCTATATAGGTTTCTGAGGCTGAATCTTTACAGGAGCAGATAGCCTCCTCTTTCCCTTGAAGGGCAGCTGGTGGGTTTGAACCTTTGACTTTGCAGTTGGCAGTCCAATGTTTACACAACAGTGACATCACACTATATTCAATATTCTTCTTCACCAACACCCTACTACAAAGGTATCAAGTCTTCAATAGGTTTCTTTACTCATTGTACAGATTTTGCATGCATAGGAGGCCACTGAAAAAGCCCTGGTTTGGGGTCAGGTGCACCTTAGTTCTGTGTTTTTTATCTCTTCAAAGACATCTTTGCATCAGGGTTGCCCAATGCAATACAACATATGATCATTACTTGACTGCTGCCTCCATGGGTGTTCATTGTGGAGCCAAGTAAAAATAAATCCTTGAAGACACCGATCTTTTCCTCCATTTATCAGAATATTGCTTATTGGGGCAGTTGAGAGGGTTTTTGCTTTCTTTTATGTTGAAGTGTAATTCATACTGAATGCTGTACTCTGTGATCATCATCAGTAAGTGTTTCTGGTTCGCTTCAATTTCAGAAAGCAAGACCATGTCCTCTGTATACAAAAAGTTGTTCATGAGTCTTCCTCCCATCCTAAAATCACATTCCTCTCCATATAATCCACCTTCTCAGATTGTTTGCTCAGCAGACAGAGTATGGTGGAATGGTGCAACCCTGAAACACACTTTTCCTGGTTTTAAATCATGCAGTATTCCTTTGCTTTGTTGGAAGATCACTCGGTCTATGTACAGGTTTTTCATGAGTACAATGAAGTGTTTTAAAATTCACATTCTACTCAACGTTATCCATAGTTTGTTATGATCCATACATTTTAATGCCTTTGCATAGCCAATAAAGCACAAGTAATCATGCTTCTGGTATTCTCTGCTTTTAGCCAAGATCCATGTCATCAGCAATGATATCCTGGGTTCCACAGTCTCTTCTGAATTTGACTTGAATGCCTGGCAGTTTCCGGTTGATGCTCTGCTGCAATGGCTTTTTAATTATCTTCAGCAAAAATTTTTCTTGTGTGTGTTATTAACGATATTGTTCAATCATTTTTGCATTCTGTTGAACATGGAATGATGTATAACCCAATATGCACAGTGGTTATCTCTGAAAGTAGAATTATAAATTATTTGTATCCTTTTCTTTTTGCTTGACTGTTTTATACATTATCCCCAATAAATATGTATTCTTTCTGTACTACGAAAATGTCTTTTTAAATTTGAAAGCTCCCTACCAGTGTAATTGAAAGCTGTAGACATGTGAGCACAGTCAAACGAGAAATGGTCAAAATGACAAGGAAAAAATAATCATCGCCTCCCCTCAAAACACAGCATAATAATGAAAAGAGCTTCCAACAGCCACTTGTGGCTCAGCAGAAAAGCACATGCTTTCCTTTTCTTGCTAGGCTAAAGATGTCTGATCACAGGCTTCCAGAAGTGAGGTGATCCTGGACTCTTCCTGGCTCACCCAGGACACAGTTCTTTGTGTGGGAAGCATAGTAGGTATGGTTAAGCTTTGTGGGACATCCTTCACTGACTCTGCTTACAGCAACACATGAAAGCTTCTTAAATTTGCCTCCAGGGCCCTGATTTTTCACATGAACTATTCTGTAAACCTCAAAGGTGGTGGATTTCTTTGGGGGAATAAAATGCTTAGAAAGTACCTTAGTGTCAGAGGTGGAGGGCAGGGGATTCAGTTGAAGGGCTTGAAAATTTATATTTCCATGGCCAACTGCACTCTAAAGAATTTGCCCAAGTGTCTTTCTGGGTTATAGAGCTGTTGGCTATCAACTCCAAGTATACCCTTCTCTGTTTGGCTTTCTTTTCTCAAAACCATTTTACTAAGAGATAATCCAGACAACATACCATTCCATAGTTCATTCATATCAAGCACTGTTATACAATCTGTACCACAATCAGTTTTAAAATATTTTCTTCCTTCTTGAACCCCTTGATATCTGCTCCCCTTTACCCTCCCCCCACACACACATCGTACTCCCCAGGAACCCTTATTCTACCTATTTTCTTGATAGATTAATCTATCTTGGGTTTCGTATACCAAAAAACAAAGAAAACCACACAACAGGGAGTCAAGAAGGCTCCCAACCATGACAAAACACAACAGAGACAAACCCCAATATAAATGTTAAAAACCAGAAAAGATTAAAACCAGATCAAGCACAATGTGTATCAACAGGAAGATTAAGTGACAAGCTTTGAACTGGTCAAGTCAGATTTATCATTTACTCTACTGTATTCGTCTCTCTGATTCTCTCTATCTGATCACCAGATTATTCCCATCCCTCAAATGTGGTTAAAGGGAAATCACCGGAAGCTTATTCCCTGTGTAGATCTTGAAAATATATTTTGGGCTTCCACTGTCATCCATAACTTTCTGAACACCAGAATCTCACAATTTAAGCTCTGGTACTATTCCTCCCTTCTGATTGAGATTCTATAATTTATAATCTTTGGATCACCAATGTTGGTGTTCTTCTTCCATGTGGGCTTAGCTAAGATCTCATTTAGATGGATACTTGTTTGAAAACATGTCTTGTTGATCCCAGGCACTATTCTTTCTATTTGTCTTTCTTTTTAATCTTAAATCTTTTATTAAGGATATTATGAAGGTTCAAGTAGAAATAAGAAAGCAGTGAGCATTTAAATTACCTTCCCATTATTTTTATTTATAATTAATTTGGTGTTCATACATATATATTATATTATTCCATAGATCATATTATTCCATAGTTCAATCACATCCAGCAGAAATTCCTGGAACTCTGCCAACTACAGGCTTGCTTTGCCAGCTGTTCCTGTAAGACTTTACCAATAGGGGCCACAAGAGAGGGCTCATAAATGGCAGGATGAAGAAGGGATTTTCTCATGCCCTCACTCATTGACCCCACCTCCCAACAGTGATATTTGTTCCCTCAGAGAAAATGAGCACAAGCTGAGCATCCCCCCTTCTCCTGTTGTCTAAGTTGTATCAGTCCCAACCCTTTTTGTGTGTGTTTTCTCCAGCCCGAGAGGTAAGAACAGGTTCCTTCACTTATAACCTCTACCGTATCTCTAGGTTGCCCTTTTGCCTCTTTGGATCTCTAATATCAGGTTAATAATTCATAAATTATCTCTGTTAAGACAGTAAACTAGTATGGTGACTATATCCTGACTAGACCTGACAGTGAGACAATTAGGTATCAAAATGGTGAGGAGCACATTATTAACAGGAAATACTAAGCAACTGTCTTCTCTTCTAAAAATTGGACTTGTAACTGAGAAGAGCAAGCAAATAAATACGACTATCTCTATTCACAATACATACACATTCCCAAGTCCAGGTCTACATACTTTTTAAGAATCGGTGCCAGCTGTGGCTAGACTAATCTAAGCCCTTTGTTAGTACAAGAAAACTTCAAGAAGGAAATTAACATTAGGGGTGAGGGATATAACCTCTCAGAGCGGAAGGAAGGTTATTTCTGGTGTGGGCAATAACATTTACATAGGCTCAAATGGTAGAACAAATGAATCACCAGTACAAAGAAATTAGGACAAAACAGTCTCCGTCATCAACCCCCTTTTCTGCAAATAACACAGAGCCTTAGAAACTCAGTGATCGATAAATGTTTGCTTAGTTATTGAACTGAATAATTTGTTTTGCTGTATGGAGAGGTTAGGTAATATTCTGCTAAAAAGCCTTGCTTGTGAGTTACAATTAAGAAGTGTTGTACCCATGCCGGCTTGGAGTAGGGAACCAGTGGAGCGTTCTGAGGGGCCGGCCCCAATCTGAACTACTACGTGGATACCTGCCCCTCCCCCCAGAAGAATTTATTTCAAGGGACAGCACTGAATATGCAGCTCCGGGAGAGGGACATATCTGATCAGAGCACACAGGAGCAGATGAAGGGGGAGGAAGAGAGAGTGGAGCACATCCTAGCCCACCAAGCTTGAGGACGATGTTCCTGATTAGAGCAGTCAGTCCACAGAGAGGACCACATGGCTGGCCCACTATGAGACACGATGTTCTTCACTGACCCATAGCCCTACAGGGGACAACTGGAGACAGTGTGGGAATTGCACCCCATCTGATCCCACCACACCGAGGCAAAATACTAAGGGGGTGCCACAGAACAGCAAGGGAATGGAGCGGGGAGGTCCCCAGGGAATGCCAAAGGTGGAAATTGGGGACTGGAAAACACTCCTAAAGGCCAACAAACAGTCCTTGAACTAACTACAAGCTTTTCTTTCTTGTTGTGCTTTGTTTTGATTTCTGTCATTGGTTTGTTGTTGTTTTATTGTATATTGTTACTTGGTTTTGCTCTGTCTTGTTTTTGTGCATGTTATTATTTCCACAGGTCTGTCTAAGTAAGATAGGCTGAATGAAGAATCTGGAGGAGAAAACCAAGGGACCAACAGTTCCAGGGGGACATGGGAGAGTGGGAGTTGGGGGGAAAGGGAGTGGTGTTAACAAACCCAGGGACAAGGGAAGAAAAAGTGATTCAAATCGGTGGTGAGGAGGGTACAGAAGGCCTGGTAGGGTGTGATCAAGGGCAATGTAACCAAGAGGAATTACTGAAACCCAAATGAAGACTGAGCATGATAGTGGGACAAGAGTAAAGTCAAAGGAAATAGAGGAAAGATCTAAGAGGCAAAGAGCATTTACAGAGGTCGAAATAAAGGCTTGTACATATGTAAATATATTTATATATGAGGATGGGGAAACAGATCTATGTGCATATAATTATAGGTTCAGTATATAAAGTAGCAGATGGACATTGGGCTTCCACTCAAGTACTCCCTCAATGCAAGAATGCGTTC
>NW_022103951.1:7343229-7350750 GCF_000313985.2 Echinops telfairi
AAATTATCAAGGGCTCATGAGGGAGAGAGGAGCAGGGAGTGAGGGGAAAAATGAGGAGCTGATGCCAGGGGCTTAGGTGGAGAGTAAATGTTTTGAGAATGATGAGGGCAATGAATGTACAAATGTGCTTTACACAACTGATGTATGTATGGATTGTGATAAGAGTTGAATGAGCCCTAATAAAATGATATATATAAAAAAGAAGTGTTGTACCAAAAAAAAGCAAACTCATTGCATTGATTCCAATGCATAGCAAACCTATTGGACAAGGTAGAACCCCCTTCCCCATGAGCTTCCAAGAATGCAAATCTTTACAGGAGTAGAAAGCATCATCTTTCTCCCTCAGAATAGCTGGTGGTTTCAAACTACTCACCTTGTTGTTAGCAGTCCAACGTGTGATCCACTGCACCACCAGGTTTATAATAGTAGGACCTAGGGTATAGAAGAAGATTTCTTCCGTACTGTGTAAAGTATAGTAGGAGAATTGGAAGTTGGGAGACAGTCAGGAATTATTGCCAGAATGCAGAAATCACCCCAACCTCACTGCAAACTATGGAAATAACAAGGAAATGGAAGAGAGAATAAATATGAGGGGAAATTGGAAGTACTTAGAAATGCACTGAAGAACAGAGGAAGGGAAACCAGACCATCAACTCCAATGTGAGAATTCTCAGGTGGCTGAAAGCCTTCGTTGAGAACGCATAGGATTTGAGAAACAAATCCGAATTCTCCAAGCTCAGTACTTAAGTTCAATGTGTTGATAGAATGTCTTAATGAAGACTGTCTAGAGACAGAATGGAAAATGATAGGAAATGAAAGGAAAACAGATAATGTCCAGAAATAAAGGTAGACAACCCCCATATACATGTATATGATGAGCCTTCTAAAAGTCCGTAGAAAATGCATATTTTGAAAAAAATATGCATGGATTTCAATTTTTTAGCACCCAAATCAACTCATACTAATTTATTATTGCATGTCTGAATAGGATCTAGTTTGTTGCACTAAGGAGGATAATACATCCGTCTGCAAAGCGCTCCTACTGGAGCAAAATGAATTTGGTTGAAATTGAAACAAGGCAAACATCAAATCTATGGTGAAGCTTGGGTGGGAGAATGGTGAACTCCATTAGTGCTTTATGGAAAATGTATGTTGACAATGCCTGAGTAAGTAACCAGGGGCCATGCCTGACCTCCCCTAGCTACACAAAAGGGGAGCAGAATCCAACTCCATACGAGCCACGAGACAGAAATCAGACATGCCTCTACCTTCCATACTTTTTGATTCAATCCTGACATCAATCACCCCTCCCAAGGCACTCAATTTCTTTGCTAGTTTGACAATCAGTTGCAATGGCAACACAGAACTGACAGGCATGACTCATGATTATGGTGGCTTATTAGGGAAGTTAACAAGGGTAAGGGTACACAGTGAACCCTCGCCACTTCGCGCTTCGACTTCCGCGGCTTCACTCTATCGCGGTTTTTGCGTAACAGCGCATGCTCTGTCATTACTGCCACTGATTGGCTCATACTGTACACGCTTGATGCCATAAATAATATAATAAATAATAAATGATAATTGTAACGTCCAAAATGTTTTACTGTATTTTCCCTTTTTCGTTTAATAAATTGGGTAATATGAGTGTAATGGTGACTAAAGGGTGTTTTTTCATGTCCTCTATGCTCTAACTACGAAAATATTTGATTTACAAATAAGGAATCCTACTTCGCGGAATTTCATTTATCACGGTAGGGTCTAGAACCAATTAACCGCGATAAACGAGGGTTCACTGTAGTTCTTTTGACTGCAGCATTGATTCTCAGCCATGCTGGTAGGCATGTCTCTCTGGTCCTCAGCCTGTTAGTCATGTTGCCTCTTGGCCTCTGCCTCCAGGGATCAGGAAACTTGCTTGTCACTCGGCCTCCTGGTCTCAGTACTGCTCCTCTGCCCTGTCTTATGTTGTGGCCTCCAGTGTCTCTGTCACTTCAGGCAGGGGTATCATTCCACTAGTGACTCTTGTTTCTTGGTGGTCATGGGATTTTCTGTTCTTTCTTCTGAGATGGTTCACTCAGAGGAAAGGCAAAACTGACCAGCCTCCTTTAACTGGGAGAAAGACAGGGTTTCTACTCCTGTAATGAGTTCCAATCTCAGAAATTCACAAGGGGAGTGGTTTGAGGGTTTTTTTTTGAGTTTCCCTTTTACTGGATGGGAGTTACAAAAACATGGTAGAAGAGCCATAAGTAAGTAATTTCACTTCACCGCTATGTCCCAAAGAAATCAACAGTTTACCATTTACATTTTTAGAAGGAATAAGACCACATTGACGACAAAACATACAGGCATACCATCCACAACAATTGTGAGGAACAATCTTATTCATGCCCTAATTGAAAGTATCATCAATTATCAGCAGAAACAAAACACAAAACTGGGACATCTCAATTGGACCAGTTTACACCACTCTCTCTGAAATATTAAAGTCGAGCAAACTTTCGGTGCCATGGGTGCCAACATTGCTGTGTCCAGATCCGCTGCAGATTAGAGTAGAGCTTTCAATGGAAATTTTAAGCAAGTGGGATCAAAATCTTCAAACATTTCTTGGAAGAATTATAATAGGTGACAAAACATTGCTTCATCAGTATGATCCTGAGGACAAAGTCCAATCAAAGCAATGGCGACCAAGATGTGTGAAGTGGTCTAGTCAAAGCAAAAGCAGATTGGCTATGAGCAAAATCCATAGCAATGGCTCTTTCTTTCTTTACAAGTTGGGCAGCGAAGCACAGGTCAGCAGATGGAATACACCAGTTTCTCCAAGGGAGAAAGAGGAGGCGTTCTATTCTAGAAAAGAGTCTCAGAAACTCGCAGGGGAAGTTCTGCCCTGTCCTACAGGGTTGCTCTGAGCCAAACTTGACTCCATGGCAGTGAGCTTTTAGAGTTTTGTGAGGATTGAGATGGGAACTCATTAAGCACCCATCTTACAGCCCTGGTTTGACTCCTTATGACTTCTCTTTGTTTCCTAATTAAAAAATCTTAAAATGGCACCCATGTTTCTTCAGTTACAAATGTTAAAAAAAAATCACTGCATTGATATGGTTAAATTTCCAGGACCCCCAGTTCTTGAGTGTTGGACTAAAGGTCTGGTATCATACCTTGACCTTAATGGATGTTGAAAAATAGAGTTTATATTTTTAATTTATATCTTCTAATTCTCTTTTCCACAAACTTTGTGACATCATTTCATAATGTAACTGAGTAGATGGAAAGTCAACAATGTAAAACGAGACAAGAATCCCCCAAAAAGAAGCACTCATATAATTGAAGGACTTCTATATATAATCAAGTTTTCTGCTTGTGGAGTGGGAACAACAATTTTTAAATGACTTTAAATTAAATCTTGATGGAGTTAGATGAAATCCAATATGTGCTTACAAGATTACAGCATCTCCTTTTATAGACTTCTTAAAAAATAAAATTGATTCTTATTTGTCTGTGGTAATGACTGTGGACCTGCATAAAGTTATCGTCCCCAAAAAGTATTATTTGAAATTTCTTCCAGCGGTATGATTGCCTAGAAGAACTTTTAGTCCCTGGGTTAATACACTCTAGGTCATATACAGTGGGAGTCAACTAGAAATCAATTTGCTGAGTCTGAAGTGGGTTTTACCTCAATTGGCCGTGTCATATTTATCTTCTTCAAAGAAATAATAAATGGAAGGAGTGCAGCTTCTCCAATGACTGATGTATCCCTGCTATGTTGCCCTTTACTGACCTGTCCTCAGCAATCTCACTGACTCTGAGCAGCAAAAATGTTTGGAGGCCAAGGATCGGAATAAAGATGCCAACAAGCTTACTTTCGCTCAAAATAATTGAAAATGTGGTACTTTCTACCATCTTCAAAGAAATGCCAACCCTTAACAACACAGGAAATGAGAGATAGCTCTGCACTTCCTTTCACTCCTATGAAAAGGATGTGGAGCAGACTTCTTTTCAATCTTCACAACAACTCAGTGAGATAGAGGTCATCATCATCCCTATGATGCGCATGAAAAAACAAACAAATGGCAGCTAGGGAACCAGGCTTCTGACCCTGAGGCTCTAACTACTGTGTTCTACAGAAAAATTAAGAGCCTATATAGCCTCTCCTCACCTCATACCACTCAATATGGTGGTGGTGATGAATAAGCATAGCAAGAATAATGATGGTAGTTATAGCTCAGTAATTCCCTGACGATATCTTGAGCTATCAGAGAGTATTTTTGTAGATGTTTCCCACGATACACATACACAGATCAGAAACGCTTCACCTTAACTGGTCCATGATCTTTTTAAAGAGAGTTACTTTGTTTTGAGCCTCGGATAGAGACTGAGAAGTTGTGAATTTCAAGTTTCAGCACCATTCCTAACCAGGAGCAGTTTGTCCACCTCATCCTCACTTCCTTCACTTATGAAGGTTTGGAATACCTCCTAGAGTTGTGACATTGACATAAAAGGTATAAGGTCCCACTTTGAAAATCATATAGTGCTAGGCAAACACATTTAAAGTTTGACTGAACTGCATTGTCCCCATCCTGTTTCTGTTGTCAATTCGGACTCGTGGCAAGACCATGTGTGACAAACTAGAACTGTTTTAAAGAGTTATCTTGGCTGTAATCTTTATTGGAGCAGATCACCAGGCGGTTCTTCTGCAACACAGCTAGATGGGGTTGAACAATTAAACGTTAGACTAGTAGTCTAGCACAAACAATCTACATCATCCGGACACCATAACTTCCTCCATATATCGCACAATAAGATAAAAAGTAGTAGTAATTATTGAAGTAGGGAACAGAAGGGTTTTTTTAACGATATGGAAACAATCTGTACATCCTTCCTAGTTTACGGAACAGAACAGGCCCTTCTATTTCCAATGGGACAGTTATAAAATGACAAAGCCAAGGTGGTCGCCCCACCATCTCTAACACATATACACAATATTTAATTCTGAGGGACCTAGAGTATAGCTCTATTTGGAAATAGCTGCTCATGTGTTTTGTAAGAAACTAACTTTGCTTTGTGGTGAAGAAATTAATGGCTTTGTTAGGATCCTTTGGAAAACTGGGTTTTCATTCTCCTTTGCACGGCTTTCCAATGATCAGCCAGCCTTCAACTAAGTTGGACTTCCAACTGCCGTGCACACATTCTGTGTTTTCTAAAGCAGAGGGGAAGAGAAGGAAAATAGGCCTTTTGTTAATAAAGGCAGAGGAAGGATTTATTTTTCATTGAAGAGCCAATGGGAAGCATCCAGACAGGAGCGAGAACAATTAACTAATTCTAAGCTTATCTCTCATATGCACCTGCTTATGACAATCCAGTGAGTGCCGGGGCTGCTGATATTTAATTGGAAGCAGAATCCTCTTTGAGAAGCTCTTTGGGATCTTTCTGGTGTGCAATAACTTAGGAAAATGCATAGACATTTTGTTATTGGACACATGATGGGATCAAGATCAGAAATACTTATAACCTTACTCAAAAGAGTAACACAATATAGATATTCTTGAAAAAAATAGAGATGTTACCAGCCTCTTTTCTCATCATTCCATATTTTAAAATCCCTTGTTCCAAACCCATTCTAAACCCCATAACAAAGATAACTATTGGGAAAAGGATCAGCCAATAGATTATCCCCCAAATCAGAGAGGCCTGAGCCATTCTCTTATCTTCTACTCATGAGCTCTTGACATTATACAACATTCAGAATCCAAAACACCCCAGCACATACACAAGAGAAAATTTGGGATTAATTTAAGATTTTTGCACTAAATATATAAAATCCCTCCTCCTCCATCACCGTATTTGACATCAGTATATTGGATAATACCCAAATTTAATACATAATATAGTAATGTGAGTGTGGGAGAAGAGAGCAAAAGGTCAGGTATCCCAGATTGTGTTAACCAGGGTTCTCTAAAGAAACAAAACCTAAAAACAGATAAATAGATAGATAGGTAGATGATAGATAGATAGATAGATAGATAGATAGATAGATAGATAGATAGATAATAGGTTTATTTTGTGAAAAGGAATACAACAGCTAATTAGTCCATACAGCAGTACAGAGGACTGTCCAACTCAGGGGGAGAGTTAATATACTGAAGGTGGTTGCATGTACAAGGTCAAGGAAGCAGACAGTGAAATGGCCAGCAGGAGGGATGGAGTCTGCCCACAGGCAAGAGGAACAGAGTCGCCTGCAAGCAGCAAATGTGGCAAGGTGGGACAGCAATAGTAGGAAGATGAGATGCAGAGGCGTAGTAGAGGCCAATAGTGCAGCAGCTGCACAGGGAAATGGGTCGCAGTGGAGCCTCAAGACGTGTTGATGCACAGAATGACGACAAGGTCCACCAAGATCCATGGGTTGGTTCTGCCCACACGTAGCACAGCACAGGATTGAGACAAAGCAGCTAACTTAGGCAACAGCATCCTTGTTCCATCCCCAGGGAGAAATAGGAAGAGGCTTGCCCTTGAGAGCCATTTATCTCGATGGCCCTAGAATCAAGCTGCTACCTGACTGGCAGCCTAGACTCCACAAATATGTTCCTACGAGAGGCATGTTGGCACACACATAAAAAAACTATCACACAATTGTAGTAGTTTAACTTGGATGCTAGTAAATCCAATAATACTTTAACAAGTGATTCTTAAAATTTCAATAGCTTAACACCCTAAAATTTAGTTCTGATGTATGTTATTGTCATAGATGTCATTAACTTAATTCTGACTCATAGTGAGCAATGCAGAGCAGAATGCAACACTGTCTAGTCCTGTGCCGTCCTCACAATTGTTGTTACCCACTAGGTCAATCCATCTCATTGAGGGTCTTCCCCTTTTTGCTGTCCCTCTACTTTAGCAAGCCTGATGTCCTTCTCTAGGGACTGGTTTCTCCTACAGATCAAAACAACCAGCCACTCTGCAGGAGAAAGGGGAGGATTTCTAATCCCCTAATGCCGAGACCCTTTAATCCTGTTCCTCATGTTGTGGTGACAACCCCCCACCCCCAACCATAACATTATTTTCATTGCTACTTCATCATTGTCATTTTGCTACTGTTATGAATTGGGAAACCTCTGTGAAAGAGTCATTTGAACCCCCAAGGGGTTGCAATCCACAGGTTGAGAACCACTGCCTTAAAGTTTTACAGTCTTAGAACCCCACAGAGACACATCTGCTCTATCCTATAGGGTCACTAAAAGTTGGAATTGACTTGATGGCAGTGAGTTTTGAACTTTCAGTCTCTCCTGTAACATGGCAAAGTACAGGAAAGAAAGTCAAACATCTCGCTTCTAAGGAACATACTGGCTGCAGTAACTTCAAGATATATTTGCTTATAATTTCGGAAGTCCAGGACTTTTAATATTCTTTGCAAGCACCATAATTCAAATGCATGGATTCTGCTTTGGTCTTTCTTATTCAATGTCCAACTTACACATGAATATGAAGTGATTGAAAATACCATGGCTTCGGTCAGGTGCATGTCAGTCTTCA
>NW_022103951.1:7352124-7366760 GCF_000313985.2 Echinops telfairi
TGCGAATAATGAGGGCAACAAATGTATAGATGTGCTTTACACAATTGATCTATGTATTGTGATGAATTGTATGAGCCCCAATAAATTGATTTAAAAAAAAGAGGTCTCATGCAGTAGACTATCCAAATGAAAGGCAATTCATGCATTGTTTGATCTCTTTACTGCTGCTTCCATGAACATTGATAGTGGATCCAAGGAAGATGAAACCCTTGACAACTTCAATCTTTTCTCCATTTATCATGATGGTCCAGTTATGAAGATTTCTGATTTCTTTATATTGTGCTGTAAATCTCACTGATGTAACAGTCAAATAATAGTGTTCCTCCTAAGCAGCCGGGAGCACTACCCCAAGTGGTCATCCAGGCACCCATGAGGCTTTTAAGGCTCTCTGAATATGAACATCTAGCTATCAGACAAAGGAAAATGAAGAGTCATACTTGGGGGGCTTTTAGAATCAGGCCTAGTAAAGAAACAAGCATTCCACTAGCTGGAACTCATCACCTGGCAACACCTAACTGCAAGGAGGATGGGTAATGTAATCCTTGTGCTCAAAAAATTAAAAGAGGAGCAAGAGAGAGAAAAAACAAAGTTGATAAAAAAAAGTGCAAACTGCTGTCTCTACAACAATTTATAAGAAAATGAAAGTTGACAGATGTGTGTCTAGTCCAGGAGAGCAATATGGAAATAACCTAAACCATCGCACATTGATTCAAAATCCCTACTCCTAAAGCAAAACGCCTAAAAGAGCCCTCCTGTTAACAGTTAGCTATTGCTACGTAATGTACCATTCCAGAATGGAGTGGTTTCAAACAACACCCGTTGGTAATTTACCTGACCTTGGCTGAACTCATCATACATCTACATGTGGCCTGGTCAGATCGTATGACTGTAGTGCATACAGGAGCTCTACTTCAGGCTGCACTCAGCTAAATACTTGGAGCGGCAGCCCTGCTTGACCGCTAGATCTCTTTTGTCCCACCTAAGACCAATGAGATGGCCTGAATATGATAGCAGCAGTGTAAGAGTGATCAGAAGTACAGGAAAGTTTGCAGAAGGACACAAAGCTTCTTGAGAACCACTCTCATCATCCCTAGTGCGTTCTATGCTCTACCAAGGCAAGTCACATGGCTAAGCTCAGACTCAGAGGATTGGGAAATATATTTCGTCTCTTTATTGTGAAGAGCTGCAAAGGTATCTGGAAAAATACATACATACCGAAAAGCGTGAAGCCATTGATGGCATCGATGGAGCCATTGATGCAATCAACCCCACCCTATCCCCTGCCGATTCTAGCTGAAACTACCCGAATAGAGATGATGCTCAAAGGAACACTGAGGGTTGTATTTCTGGTGAGAGTGAGCACACTGACTTCTAATCGCCCTAATATGCTATCTCCACAGCAGACATTCAAACAGGAAAACAACACTGGCTGGTGAGAAATCAACGCTGTCTGTCTATTGCCAAGCATTAGTCATCCCTGCTAACATCAACGCTTGTGCAAATGATGTTGCTGATGCAACTCTAATTAGAAAGAACATTTGCAATGTAGACTTACTCCAAATCTACCTTCAATTTAAGGGAAAGGCTTGCTCTCCTGGGATCAACGTTTCCATAAGCAATTGTCATTACTGGAGGGAGGGAGGCAGTGAGGAATATGGCTCTATGGGAGCATCAGCAGCCACTGAAAGGCACCCAGGAAATTTAAACCAGGCGCACAAAGAGGAAAGCTCCAGTTTGTTTTTCTTGCTTGTGTAGCTTCAAAGCACCAGCGGCTATTAACATTGATCTATCCAGTCTGCATTTATAAAGATCTGTAAACCGATCAGAGGGGAAATTAAATTAGACTGTAATTCTGTGGTACTCTCAAGAACATTAGCTTGCAAGAATACTCAGGAGGGCCAATTAGAAGCATCATGACCTATCTGGCCATGGAATACAAACATGCTCACTCTCCTTCTATGCAGCCTGAAGTGCTACTTGGGTAGTGCCCATCGCATTTGGAGGGTTAGCGCTACTTGTGTCTGGAGGTACTGATCACACATTAAGATTAGGAAATGCCTAAAGTAATCCTGTTAGTGGAGCTGGGCTGGGGAATAGAGCGAGCTCAGTGATGCAGCTAGGATTAATGTCAGAGAACTGGTAACATGGGCTCCAGTGGGGAAAGAAGGCAGAGCTCTGTCAATTGGCCACTGGGAGCCGGGAAATAAGCAAGACAAAAGCAGCAGGACCAGGACCTCTCAGCAGCCCCTGGTCACCCAGTTCAAGGTCCCGGTAATGTTCTCAAATCACAAGTTGGCCAAAGCATGGGACAGTAACCCATTCTATGTCTACTCTATACCAAGGACTTGCATACTACGTTCCATTTCATCTCCACTGCATACCTATTTTACAAGAAAGTAAACTGAGATTCATTGCGGGTTGGTGAAATTGACCTAGGTCGTATCCCTAGAAAATGAGGTCCCTGGGATTCAGTTTCATATCAGTCTGAGTCAAAAGCCTGTATTCTTTTCAATACATCACACAACCTGGGTTTATAACAAAATGAATGCAGTAGAGAGAACGCAATAAAAGCTTAAGCAAGAGTAAGCAAGGAAGTGAGAGCTCATCAGGGGGTGGGGAAACCTTTCATGAAAGGTAAAGGTGTTGCCAACAAAAGCTGAAGGAGAGCGTGAGAGATAGGAAGGGGTCCTGCACAGGATGAAAAAGAGAAGACCAAAAAGCACAGAGAGGTGCCAAATCCAAGGCAAGGTCCAGGGAGCTCTCTTTTGAGAAGCATGGGGTCCAATACACGCACCTGATTGAGAAATTGAAGAAACACATAGAATTTGGACAAACTCTGTAAAGCTACAGGTCCTGTGGTTCGTGTACCTCTGGCAGAGGAGACTGGGAAATACAAAGTTACAAGGAGCCCTGAGGGTGTTGTGGTTATGCTTTGGGCTGTGATCCGCATAGTCGGCAGTTCAAAACCACCAGCAGTTCCAAGGGAGAAATGTTGGGCTTTCTACTCCCATAAATAGTTAGTGTCAGAAACGCACAGTCAGTAATGTTGGGCTTTCTACTCCCATAAATAGTTAGTGTCAGAAACGCACAGTCAGTATTGGCACAATAGCTGACTGATAGTCTAAGGTGGACTTCAGGAACACTTACCTTTTACTCTAGCAGCTCATAAGAGACATGTCCAACATACAGATCCAGAACTTAAGTTCCCAAGACAAATCTCTTATCTTTCTGCAATGTGATCAAATCTCTTTCTATTCATGCCTTAGTTATATGGACTCATTTTTGCTATTCAAAAATGTTAAGCACCTTGTCCTTCAGGCCTCTAAGCATATTGCTTCTTCTACAGCAACGGTTCTCAACCTATGGGTCGCAAACACTTGTGGAGTCAAACGACCCTTTCACAGGGGCCACCTAATACATCCTGCATATCAGATGTTTACATCATTAATCATAACAGTATCAAAATGACAGTGATGAAGTAGCAACGGAAATAATGTTATGGTTGGGGGGTCACCACAACATGAGGAACTGCATTAAAGGGTCACAGCCTTAGGAAGGTTGAGAGCCACTGTTCTATAGGAACGACCATTCTCCTTTGCTCCCTCCCAAAGTCAGCTCCAACCTTAATTATCCCTACCCATTGGGTCACCTTTTCATCCCAACTCCAGCTCCAACACTGACTTATAACCCAGCCCAGCTTATTTCTTGTGGTGAACTCTGGAATGCTTTGCCTTTATCCCAGATTCACTGAGTGGGTCATTGACTCAGCTGCTGGAAGACCTGTCAGCAGTTAGCCTCTAAGGGATTCTTTCACCTGAAGAGAACTTTGACACCCACATTTATGTTCCCGTCAACCATACCCTACGTCCAATGACTGATCAAAGAAGGAATGTTAAGTTCTGGTCATCTTTGCCTTCCCTGGGACTACCCTGTTTCCCTGAAAGTAAGACATCCCCCCAAAATAAGACCTACTTACACTTTTGCCTCTCACTGAAATATAAGGCATCCCCCCAAAAATAAGCCCTCCCCGAAAATAGGGCCCCCAGAAGCTACCGTAACTCTGGACTCTGGACTGTAGCGGCTGGCGCCACCTCGCAGCTCACTATTGGCTGCAGCGCAGCTGGAGCAGACAGGAAGTGCGAGGTCTCTTTTAATAAAAGAATAAATGTGTACCGTATACTTCTTCATGGAAAAAGAAGACATCCCCTGAAAATAAAACCTGGTGCATCTTTGGGAGCAAAAATTAATATAAGATGCTGTTTTATTTTGGGGGAAACTGGGTATTAAGGGCCTTGAACCCTCCAGAACTCCCCATGGACTTGGTCAAGGCTGCAGTTAAATTTACATTGCAGTTTTACTTCTACTTTAACCACTTCTACTTCCTCCCGATTGGCCCCTTCCACAGGTTAAGCTCTCACAGGAACTCTTTTAAAAACATCCCTTACACTAGATTTCAACTAGAGTCTGCTATCAAGGAACCCAACCTGTGACACTTCTAACCTCAAAGAAGAGGGACATAGTGGTAAAATGGAGGAGGAGTCATACTAAGCCCTTAGCACCAATGGAGTCATTAAAACATTTAAATATATTTCTACTACATATGTCATTGTGGTTAGATGCACTCACGTTAGTTCTGACTCACAGAGACGTCATGTCCATTCCTGCATCATCCTCACGATTAATATAGCGTTTCAGCCCATTGCTGCACCCACTACATCAATCCATCTCCTTGAGAGTCCTCTTTTTTTTTTTGCCCTCCATTTTACCAGTGACTGATCTCTCCTGATAGCATGTGCAAAGTATGTCAGTTGCAGTCTCACCACCCTCAATGCTAAGGAGCATTCGGACTGTACTTCTTCCAAGACAGAGCTTTGTTCTTCTGACGGCCACTGTACTTTCCTAGTCTTCACTAACAGCGTAATTCAAATGCGGCCATCCTTTTCAGTCTCCCTTATTCATTGTCCAGCATTCACGTGCGTGTGAGGTGATGGGAAATACCATGTTTGGGGTCAGGCCTAAAGTGGCATCTTGGCTATTGACACTTTAAAGACGTCTGTGCAACAGCGTTGCCCACTATACTTAAGTTTAATTTCTTGACTTCTGCTTCCAGGAGTATTGATTATAGGTCCAAATAAAATGAAGACTTGCCAACTGCAATCTTTTCTCCATTCATCATGATGCTGTTGGTCCAGGTGTAAAGATTTTTGTGGTGTTGTTGTTTACATTGATTTGTAGTCCACACTGAAGGCTGCAATTATTGATATTCATCAGTAAGCACTTTAAGACCTTTTGATTTCATTAAGAAAGATGTTTTCTGCATATCAGAGACTGCTGACAGTACACCTTCGTTGAATTTTGATGCTGCGTTCTTCACGTAATTCAACTTCTTAGATTATTTCCTCAGCATATAGATGAACAGTATTGCTCACTACTTTTTGCATTCTGTTGAGTAACCTTTCTTTGGAATGGGCACATCTAACTCTCTGTCACAGAGACTTGTCCACAACATTTTATTATGATGCTCTACATTGTCTTCTCAAGCTGCCCTCTTAACTTTTCCGTTCAGCAATTTTATTGCTTTAGCTATCCTATATTCAAGAGAAGTTTCTGAGTCTCTTCTGACATCTACTTTGGTCTTTTTTTTCTTTCCTGTATTTTGGTGACTCTTTTATTTCTTCATGTATGATATTCTTGGTATCACACTACAACGACACAGGTCTTCGATCATTACTGTTAAATACAGATACATAGATAGTATCCTATCAATGCAGCAATTCTGTGGAGATTGTTTCTGAATTCAGGTAGAATATGCTCAAGGTCATATTTTGGTTCTCACTGACTTGTTTTCATTCTCTTCAGCTTCAACCTAAGTGACCATATAAGTAATTCATGGTCTATTCCATAGTCGACCCTGGCCTTATTTTGACTGATGGCATTGAGTTTCTTCATCTTCTCTTCTCACAGATGCAGTCAATTTGATTTCTGTGTATTCTATCTGGTGATAGGTATGCTACAGGTGGATTTGGGCTCCCATTGTCCTCCATAGCCTTCTACAAATTGAGTGTTCAACGCTTGTCCCTTACTCATATTTGGATTTTGTTACTGTCATCTTTGGATCACAGATACTTCACTTGGATGGCTGCTTGTTTGAATACAAATTTTTAAGACCCCAGACACCATTCAAATTAATAGCCAGTCACCATCTATTTTCTTCACCACACTTTGCTGTAGCACTCATCTTCAGTGATCTCTCCATGAAGGCAAGTATCAAGCAGGGCTATGTTAGAAGAACTAACTGTTCTTGGATTGGGGCTAGAAGTACATAGGAACCCAGAGTACATTTGCTTGTACACAGGTTATGAACTACTCTTACTCTAGTGATTTTATTATAACTTTATGACAATAACAACAAGCAAGCAAAACAAAACACCCGCCCCTCCCCCCCCAATTTTCAATCATCCTCCGGGTAATAAGCAATTGCATTGATAATCCAATAGCATCGAATTAAGGGTACTAGTGAGAAAAGGAGTTTATGCAAATATAGTTCAGCTGTGAACTACAATCCATGAGTTGTTGTTTTGTACAGATTGAATTCTTAATTGATTGACTTCTGTTTACATTGAGTGTGGAGACTGGCGCTAGAGGAAAATTTCCTGTAACATTCCTTACAAGGGTAGATCCTTGTAAGGGTCGGATTAATACTTGTCAAATTAATGCAAGGGAAGCATTGGTATAGTAAATATATGGTGGTATCGTGTCCATTTTCATTGGACATCCACTATGACAGGGGTCCCACCCAAGGTCCAACCACCACCATTTTCACAATCTTGGGATAGCCATCCTTTGCTTCCTTTTCCATCAGGGAATTTCAGTTCTAAATCCAAGGGCTACAAGGAGAGGTAGGACCTGATTCGATCAGTAAGGCTTCCACACCAGATCCTTCCGGTGTGGCCCTTAAGGGGTGTCATGTTCCCTGTAAGGCAGGCATCTCTAAGGTTATCACAGTACTTATTCCATGGAATCTTCACTGAGGGTTGGGTAGAAACTTATTCAAAGTATCTACCTAGGAACTTAGAACTGAGTTTCTGCCCCCCTTGGGTTCCCGACAATTTTGGTTGAGCATCCCTGCCACACGTGAGGTTGCTACTTATTTATCCACTATACCCCAAAAAAGAAATACACATGCCTCCTATGAAATGTAGATGCACCCCTCTCCTGGTCTTAACTTGATTTTCAAGTAAGGTTCTCCTCTCTCATTCCTGTGGAGTGTCTCGATTGGTCGCAACCTGTCTCAATGTTGTATGGCATCCAAGTTGTTGGTCTTCTTCCTTTTCTCTATTTTTGAAGGGGTGGTTCCAGGTGAGATAAGGTCTCATCTCTCGAGGTGCTTTTTATGAAGTGCAGATAAGGGGGGTGATGTATAGTTCATTGCCAATTGGCTGACTTTTCTACCCCTTTGTTTGGGAATTGGTGATTTCTTCTTTGATAAACAGTGGTCTCATTTAATATTTGTCCTTTTGAAATTGACTGTTTTCACTCAGCATAATATCCTCCAAAACACCCCCTTACTGAAGGGTCTTAGGGGAGGAGGCGAGCCAGTCAGGGTGCAGGGTAGCAACGATGAAACATATAACTTTCCTCTAGTTCTTAAATGCTTCCTACACCCCACTATTATGATCTTAATTCTACCTTACAAATATGGCTAGACCAGAGGATGTACATTGGTAGATAGCAACTGGAAACAGGGAATCCAGACAGATGACCCTTCGGGACCAGTGGTGAGAGTGGCGATGCCTGGAGGGTGGAGGGAATGTGGGGTGGAAAGGGGGAACTGATTACAAGGATCGACATATAACCTCCGCCCTAGGGGATGGATAGCAGAGAAGAGGGTGGGGAGAGACATCGGACAGTGTAAGATATAACAAAATAATAATAATTTATGAACTATGAAGGGTTCACGAGGGAGGGAGGAGGGGGGAGAGAGGGGGAAAATGAGGAGCCGATATTAAGGACTCAAGTAGAAGGCAAACATTTTGAGAATGATGAGGGCAACAAATGTACATATGTGCTTGACACAATGGATGGATGGATGGATTGTGATAAGAATTGTACAAGACCCCAATAAAATGATTAAAAAAATAATGTCCTCTAAATTCATCCATGTCATAAGGTGTTTCACAGTTTCATCTTTGATACTTTTCAATTTTCCTAGATTCCTACCTCCTAGGTTCCACTTTTAGATTATTAATGGATACGTACAGATGTTTCTTCTTCTTTGGAATCACGTCTCATCAGCAAATGAAGGCTCAAGTCATATTCACTTTAGTGCTTCAGGTGGAGTCCTTAGTTACTCTTCTTTTCATCCTCTGACTATAGACCTTTCCAAATATTCACTCCCCAATTCCTCACACATTAGTATGAGTTCTGATTTCAGTGGTAAATTCCTTATTCTTATAATATAAACTTAGTATCAGTTTCCTGACTTAAAAATAATAGTTATTGAATTTATTGGATTGCTAATGTAATAGCAATGGTATGTCAGTGTGTTGTGCTTCGGTGGCTTATGTGTTGCTATGATGCTGGAAGTTATGCCACTGGTATTTCAAATACCAGGGGCTGACCCATGCTGGACAGATTTCAATATGGCTTCGAGATTAAGAACAAACTGGGAAGAAGGAATAAACGGTCTACCTATGAGTGATTCGGCACTGGAAACCGTCTGAAGAGCAGCAGAACACTGTCTGCTATCGTGCTGAAAGATGCACCCTCCGGATCCAAAGTCACTTAAAATATGACTGGGGGAAGAGCTGCCTGCTCATAGTAGAGTCCATCTTAAGGATACAATGAACCGAGAAATTAGAAGTGAAAAAAAAATCCAAGAAACCACTATTTGGGGCCACTGGATGGGCGTTGCTGGAGAAGTCTGTGAAGCTGATGCATGAGCAAAGACCAGTGAATTTCATCAAGCTTCAATCTATGAACTCCACAACATCACAGGGCAGATCACCAACAGTCAGCCAGATGACAGGGTCCAACAGTCCCCAGCTCAGGCGATGCATACTTCACCATGGTTTTTGTTGTTGTTGTTGTTGCTTGTTTTTATTATCTACACAGTCAAATGCTATGCTTGGTATAAAGAAAAAAATCACTAGTAAGTATCTTTCTGATATTCACTGCTTTCAGCCAAGATTCCTCTGAATTTGAAGAGATGGTGTTTTAACTGATCATCCTTATTGTTATTAGCTGCCATCAAGTTAGTATGACTCATGTACCACAGAACAAGGTGTTGCCTAGTCCTGCTCCATCCTCATAATTGTTCTTATGTTTGAGCCTACTGTTGCAAGATGTCAATCCATCTTGTTAAGAGTCTTCCTCTTTATCGGCACTCTGCTGCATTACCAAGCATGCTGTCATTTTCCAGGAACTGGTCTCTCCTGATAGCATGTGCAAATCTACATGATAGGAAATCTCACCATCCTTGCTTCCAAGGATCATTTTGGCTGTACTTCTTCCAACACACATTAGTTTGGTCTCTTGTAAGTCTAGAGTACTTTCAATTTTCTTATATATTATATTATCATATCACAGACAGCAATGGACTTCAAGAGCTGGGAACATTCTTTTTGACTATGAATCTGATGCCATTACTCTTTGTCATTCCTAGTATAGTAATCTATATAATTGTTTGACTCAAAATAACCAATAGTATTCCAATTCTGCTCACTAATGTATATGTATGTCATTTCATTTTTGAAAACTCCCTACTTCCCTGGATTCATATTTTGTGAAACCCACATTCCAGTTTTGAATTATGTTTCAGCTGATTCTTTTCATTTTGAGTCATGTCTCATCAGCAACTGAAGTCCCCAAAGCTTTGCTTACTCCATTCAAATCATTAGAGTCAAGTCTACTTTGAGGAGGCAGCCCTTTCTTAGTCGTATTTTGAATGTCTTCAACCTGAGAGGCTGATCTTCTGGCATGATATCAGATAATGTTCTGCTGCCATCCATAAAGTTTTCAGTGACTGATTTTTCTTAAGTAAACCATCTATTCCCTCTTCCTTCTCTGTTCTTAGTCTGGAACCTCTTATGAAATCTGCCCACCTTGGGTGATCCTCATGGTATTTGAAATTCTGTTGGGATAGCTTTCATCATGACAGAAACGACAAGCCACCACAGTATGAAAAACTAACAGATGGGTGGGGTCCTTGGAAAAAGTGTGGAGCAAAACTCAAAAAAAAAAAAAAAGACCAGGCTAATAAGTCAGATTGAGACTAGTGGAATCTCGAGACCATAGTCCACACTGCAAACCTGGACAATTAAAAAACAAACAGAAAATTTGAAGTGAGCGTGTATTGACAAGATCAAAAAATGGCATGTTGACATAAAAGATCTTTTTTTCAAAATTACTGCTAACTTGTTTGCACTCTGAATGCCTCATTTACAGCAAAGATAATTAAAGCAGCCAGATTTTCCTCAAACTGAAAGGCATCATGAAGAGACACCATTATCTATCCCACTGTTCTTAGCAGGTGGATACTCAGCAATATTCTGTAGTATATCTGCAGGATATTTGCAAATTTATTTTTCTCCACTTATTACTCAACAGTGCAAATGCTTTCCCATAGTGTCTCAGTGTCGACCTTGATTTTACAAGACCAAAAGAGTTAGAGCAATCTTAACCACACAGTGGCATTACCTGGGGAGTTGTATATACCCTGTTTCCCTGAAAGTAAAACATCCCCCGAAAATAAGACCTACTTACAGTTTTGCCTCTCGCTGAAGGCATCCCCTGAAAATAAGACCTTCCCCAAAATAAGGCTGCCCGAAACTAATTCTGGACTTTGGATCGTAGTGGCAGGGGCCGCCTCACAGCTCACTGTTGGCTGCAGCGCAGCTGGAGCAGACAGGAAGTGCGAGGTCTCTTTTAATAAAACAATAAACAATAAATATGTACCGTATTCTTCTTCATGGAAAAATAAGACATCCCATGGAAATAAGACCTAGATCATCTTTGGGATCAAAAATTAATATAAGACACTGTCTTATTTTCGGGGAAACAGTATATATACACACACACACACATACATGCATACACACATACATACATACAGACAGACGCCTGGATCTCAATCCCGGAGATTTTGATTTAATTGATTTGGCACTCAGATATCAGGTTTTAAAAGAAAACTCCTGAGTGATTTTGGTGTGCACCTATTGTTCAGAAATACTATGTGGGATCCTTGCCCCAAATGATCCTAAAAGTAAAGCATTCAGTACGGTCTTTCCAACTCACCAGAAGTCCTGTAATGTCTAAGTAAAGAGTGGTGTCCATATTTTTGCATGGATAAACAGGAAGAAGCCGGGGAATAGCTATCACTTTAGTTTATCAAAATCATCTCCAGCCCACATACCCTACGTGTAAATTAAAGAAATTGACACAATGCCTGTAATTTCTCCAACAAGGAAAGTCGCTGTCAGTAAAATGGACACATTTCTGAACATCAGAAGGTGTCTCAGTTCTCTTCTCACTGCAATCAGGGGAGCTACTTTATCTGGAAGAAATGACCTCAGCAACTTTTGGAAGAGAGGAAAAACATAATTGAGGATAAAAAGTTATAACATGCAGAAATATACTAAAATTAAATAGGAAAATATAGAAACACATTATGTCATAGTGAGAATGTTCAAACTAAATATACCCTTGATATCAAAGTAGGTGGCACAATTGAGAGATGATGCCTGGAACCTCCTGGTGTTTATGAGAATGCTCTTCCAATGATCCAGTACTCACATTATAATGAGAATGTCTTCCATGGGGCATAAAAAGGCATAGAAATTTTCAGTATGGCATAAGTCCTAACCAAAGCCAAATCTTAAAATTCAAAGGCTGCATTTTATACAGTGCTCTGTGTGCAGAGCATTTTAATTTTATTCCCACAGCAAAACTGGGAGGTAAATATTATTGGTATCATAAAAATTTGGCTGACTTTCGTCCCTTGTTCCTAGGAGGCAGCCTCTAAACTCTTGACATTTCCCTATCAGTTGGCAGGTCTTTGTATTCAGGGTAAGGCTCTGGGACTTTGATCGTTGATGCTAACAAGGTGATTCAGAATGGAGGATGACCAGGCCAGAAAGACTAACCAGACTACAGACTAGAGGAATAGAACTGCAACCCATGTGATAAAGTCACAATAAAAACTCTGGGCACTGAGGTTCTGGGGGAGATTCATTGGTGTGTAATATTCAACGTATCACACCGATGTGCTGGGAGGGGGGTGTGTTTATGAAGCCAATAGAAGTAGTACATTTGAGATGCTTTCAGACCTCATCCTATGCTGTCAGCTGGTTTTGATTTGGATGCATTTGCTATAACCATAATGATCCATGAATTCTGGTGAATTATTGAACCTGAGGATGGAGTGGGTACCATGAAATTTATAAACAGTTGGTGAGGAGTAAGAGTAAGAGTAGCCTGTCTGAAGAACAATCTCTTTTAAAAAAAATCATTTTATCAAGGGCTCATACAGCTCTTATCACAATCCATCCATCCATCCATGGTGTCAAGCACATTTGTACATTTGTTGCCATCATCATTTTCAAAACATTTTCTTTCTACTTGAGCCCTTGCTATTGGTTCATTTTCCCTTCCCTCCATCAGGAACACTTGATAATTTATACATTGTTATTTTTCCATGTCTAACACTAACTGATGTCACCTTCACCCACCCTTCTGTTGTCCATCTCCCAGGGAGGGAGTTATATGCAGATCATTTTGATAGGTTCCTCTTTTCTACCCCCACCTTCCCCTTACCCTCCTGGTATTACTACACTCATTATTGGTCCTGAGGGCTTTATCTGTCCTACAATCCCTATCTTTCAAGCTCTCTCTGTACCTGTATACATGCTCTGGTCTAGCCGATTTGTAAGGTAAAATTGGGATCATGATAGTAGGAGTTAGGAAACATTAAAAAGCTAGAGGAAAGTTTATGTTTCATTGGTGCTATACTGCACACTTACAGGTTTGTCTCTTCCTTGTGACCCTTCTATAAGGGGATATCCATTTGTCTACAGATGGGCTTTGGATCTCCACTCTGCACTCACCCTCATTCACAATGACATGATTTTTTGTTCTGGGTCTTTTATGTGCGATATCTGATCCCATGAACACATCATGATCACACAGGCTAGTGTGCTTCTTCCATGTGGACTTTGTTGCTTCTCGACTAGATGGCTGCTTGTTTACTTTCAAGCCTTTAAGACCCAAGACACTATATCTTTTTATAGCTGGGCACCATCAGCTTTCTTTACCACATTTGCAATGCACCCATTTTGTCTTCAGCAGTCGTGTTGGGAAGGTGAGCATCATGGAATGCCAGGTTAATAGAACAAAGTGTTCTTGCATTGAGGGAATACTTGAGTAGAGGCCCACTGTCCGTTTGCTACCTTAATACTTAACATATAAATATATGTACATAGATTTATTTCCCTATCATTATATATAAATATAGTAACATATGGACATGTCTGAATTTAGACCTCTATAAATTTCCATTGCCTCCTCCTTCTTTCTTCTATTTCCTTTTACTTTCCTCTTGTCCCACTATCATATTCGGCCTTCATCTGGGTTTCAGTAATTCCTGTCGGCTACATTTCCCTTGATCAAGCCCTACCAGGCATCCTACATACTTGTGGACACGACATCAATTTTAGATCACTTGTTGTTCCCTTATCCCTGGGTTTGTTAACACCCACTTCCTTTCCCCACCTCCCCTCTCCTATGTTCCCCTGGAACTGTCAGTGCAGTTGTTTTCTCCTCCGTGTTACTTATCCCGCCTCTCTTATCTAGATAGATATGCAGAGATAATAATAAGCACAAAAGCAAGGCAGAGCAAAACAAAACAACAAAGGAAAACCGAAAAACCAAACAGCAACAACAACAAAAATGACACACACACAAAAGACAGAGAGAGAAAAGCTTATAAATAATTCCAGGTCTGTTTGTTGACATTTAAGAATGTTTTATGTTCATTTATGAGGGGGTATTATGCCCTGGCCCCAAAGTCTATTTTTGGTATTCCCTGGGGACTTCATTGGTTTGCTCCCCTTGTTGCTCTGTTACACACTCTTAGCGTTTCACCCCAGTGTGATAGAGTCAGATCAGTCACACTTCCCGCACTGTGCCTCCAGTGTTGTCCCTCTTAGCAATATGGCCCAGTGATGGACATCTTGTCTTGTGGTGAAACCAACCCTATGATCCTCTGTGAGTTGGCTGCTCTGAGCAGGAATATCATCCCCAGGGCTTGGGGCGCCAGGAATGTGTTCCACTCTCTCTCTTCCCTCTTCATTTGCTCCTGTGTGCTCTGATCAGACACGCCCCTCTCCTTGAGCTGTAGTTTCAATGATGTCCTCTGTAGCACATTCATGCGGGGGGTGGGGGTCCACATAGCTAGAATTGGGACCAGCCCTGCAGACCTCTCTATGGGTTCCCTGCTTCATGTCGGTATGTTGCATTCATGTCTTGACACACCGGGTTGAAGACTGGTTCCTCTCTCCCTCTCCTATTGGAGATATAAACAACACCCTCCCCTTGGGTGGATTAGTGCCCTGTTCCCCTGCTACCCATGTCATTTTTTT
>NW_022103951.1:7367831-7374359 GCF_000313985.2 Echinops telfairi
TAAAGAGAAACAGTGCTACTTTATTAAAATACTGAGTTTTATTTCACATGTATATTTTTGTCTCCCCACCATTTCCATTTGTCTGACCACTGCTACTACTCTGTCCTAACATAACATTCCATACATACCTAGAACCAAGCAAAGGGTGGATGGAGTCCCATCTTTACAAACTTAACAGGCGTTTTAGACAACACATTCTTAGCAAAGGAACCTGGACAACATTTATCAGACACAGTAGGGAAAGTTCTCACTCTGCATTATAAAAAAAAGACGACCAGATAGCAACTGTTACAGAAATGAAATGAGACGGAAAATTTTAACAAACTGTTCAAACTATTTTCTTAAAGAGACTTCCTCCACTGCCAGAGATCTTGTATAGCCCCCTGGTCATTCATCCGGAAGCAATTCTTCACATAATTGATGAATTTGGCTTCCACTTTAGAAAGAGAACCACCCTTTTCTATACTTGCTTGCATTTTTGCCTTAGTGTCTTCTACAGAACTAGGGCCTTTTGGTGTTTGGGGAGTTTTTTCCTGTTTTTGGAAGGATTCTTGACCTTGGTGTTGATTCTGGATCTTGGTGTTGATGGTTTTGAGTCTTTTTCCATTCTGGTTTGATTTTTGTGCATTTTTGGCTGGAGTATCCCATATAGATTTCTTCACAGGAGCTTTTTCTTCAGTTTCATCATCATCAAAATCACCATCGTCATCTTCATCATTGTCCTCCTCATCATCTTCCTAATCATCAGCAGCAAGTTTTACCTTTTTCTGTGGAACCTTGTTACCGCTTGTGGGGGCAGACCGCTTTCCTGATACACTTAAGAGTTTCACATCCTACTCTTCATCATCTGACTCTGCATCTTCTTCCACAGCTACTAAATGCTGTCCACTAATATGCACAGGCCCTGAGCCACACTTCAACAGTAAGACCACTGGTGGTGTTATTTCAAAGCCCCCAAGGGAGGCCGTTGGCTGTACA
Organism: Echinops telfairi; assembly: GCF_000313985.2. Taxonomy (NCBI): domain Eukaryota; kingdom Metazoa; phylum Chordata; class Mammalia; order Afrosoricida; family Tenrecidae; genus Echinops; species Echinops telfairi. Next base: position 7,368,810 of record NW_022103951.1, read on the forward strand.
GACATTTTCAAAGTTGCCAGTGTTACTTTAATTGGGCCGCCTTCATAATTCATTGCTTCTGCTTCAACAATATGCAGTTCATCCTTTGCACCAGCACCTAAACTGACCATTCTTAAAGATAACTGGTGCTCATTTTCATCATTACCCACCTTAAAGTGATAATCTTTGTCTCCCTTTAGTTCACAACTGAAAAGATAGTTTTGGGGCCTCAGGGAGCTCATGTCCATATCCATCGAATCTTCCATGGGGGCTGACACGCACTTCAGCGAGAGAAACAGAAAACGGAGGCAAACCACTGCCGTTGCTATACACAGCAGCGCAGGACGGAATCACACCAGGCTAGATTATTCTTGTGCATGAAGTGAGATAAGGGTCTTGCTTCATTTTTCTGTAGGTAGATATCCATTTTTCCCAGCACCACTACCATGACCACTTGTTAAAGATGGCATCCACTTCCCATTTGATATTTTTGGGGCCCTTATCAAAGATCAGTTGTCTGTAGGCTGATGATTTTATTTCTGGGATTTCAGTTCTTTTCCATTGGTCTGAGTATCTGTTATTATACCAATACCATGCTGTTATGACCACTGTGGTAATATAATATGTGCTAAAGTCAGGTAAAGCTTGCCCTCCCACTCTGTCCTTCTTTTTTTTCCCCATGTGTTTATTTCTTTAAAAATGACAATGTTTGTCCTCTAAATAATGGCCACTGTGCTGCTAATTGAACATGATGGATTCAGGATCCTGGTTTGCCATCTGGGCTATGTATCTCAGAACATCCTTTTTCTTGATGATGCCAAGAAGCCTCCCACTCCGGGTCACCAGGCACTGCCGGAGCCCCATTTTCCGGAAGATGTCCATTACCGTTTCCATGGGGGTGTGGCTCATAACCATGAAGGGACTGAGGTTCAGGATGCGCCGCAGCTTCAGAGGGTGGGGGCTGTTGGCTGGCAGCTCAGGGGGATCTTCGGTGAACTACATGATGGAATTGCTCACGATGCCCTCCTGCCTCTGTCTGGCATTCTCCTGGCCTCCTGAATCAGAACCTGAATGTTCCCCGGCCCTGCCGGCGATCCAAACAGCCACTCTGTCCTTCTTGAGGAGTTCTCTGCTAATTCTGGGCTTCTTACCTCTCCATATGAAGTTGGTAATCAGTTTTTCCAATTCTTTGAAGAAAGATGATGGTATTTGCATCGGGATAGCATTAAACTTACATAGTGTCTTGGGGAGAACTGATATGTTTACTATATTGAGTCTTCCGGTCCATGAGTACGAGATATTCTTCCTTTTGTGGAGGTCACCATTGGTTTCTTATAAAGTGTTCTGTAATTTTCCTCATACAAATCTTTTTTTTTTTTTAGTCAGGTATATCCCTAGATATTTAAATTTGTGCATGGCTATTATCCCATGTGTATAACAGTCTGATAGACTTCTGCTTGTTGATCTTGTATCCTGCCTCTCTGCCATATTCCTCTATTGCTTCCAATACTCCCCTTGTGGAACTTTGGAGATTTTCCATATATAAAATCATATCATTCACGAATAATGATAGTCTCACCTCTTCTTTCACCAGGCAAATGCCTTTAATGTCTTTTCTTTGCTGTATGTTTTTAGCTAAAACCTCCAGTATGATGTCAAATTAGAGTTGAGACAAGGGGCATCCTTGTCTGGTCCCCTTTTCAGTGGGATTGCTTTAGTCTTTTCTCCATTGACTACCACATTGAGTGTTGGGTTTTCATATATAGCTTGTATTATATTGAGGAATTCTCCTTCCATTCCTATCTTCCTTGAGTGTCTTGAACAGGAATTGGTTTTGGGTGTTGTCAAATGCGATTTCCGCATCTACCAATATTATCATGTGATTCTTATAATTTTTCATGTCAATGAGGTAAATAATACTAATGGGCTTTCTTATGTTGAACCATTCCTGTATCCCTGGTATGAATCCCACTTGGTCACGATGAATTATTTACTTTATATACTTTTGTATTCTACTGGCCAGTATTTTATTAAGGATTTTGGCATCAATGTTCATTAGGGATATTGGTCTGTAGTTCTCAATTCTTGTGGGACCTTGCTTGGTTTAGGTATCAGAGTTATACTAGCTTCATCAAAAGACTTTAGGAATTTGCCATCTTTTTCTATGTTCTGGAATAATTTGTGTAGGATTGGTGTAAGTTCTTCCCTGAATACTTGGTAGAAATATCCTGTGAAGCCATCTGGCCCAGGGGATTTTTTTGTTGTTGGTGGTAATCCGTTGATAACCTTGTCTATTTCTTCTATTGCAATGGGTCTGTTGATATTCTTGACATCCATCTGGGATAATCTGGGGAGGGATTGCTTTTCCAAATATTTGTCCATGTCTTCCAAATTGTTGAATTCATTGGAGTACAGACCTTCATAGTACTGTGTAATTATCCTTTTGATTTTATATGTTGTAATATCCCGTTTCATCTCTCATCCTTGCTGTTGAAATTTGTTCCTTCCTTTCTTTGGTTAGGCTTGCCAGTAATCTGTCAATTTTGTTAATCTTTTCAAAAAATGAACTTTTAGCTGCATTAATATTTTTCCATAGTGTTCTTGTTTTCCATCTCATGAATCTCAGACTTGAAATTATTATTATTATTTTTTGCTATTAGTGGGATTGTCCTGTTGACTCTGCTCTAAATGCTATAAATTTTGTGTCAATAATAAGTCTCTCTTGCTTTTTCATGTGTGCATGTATTGCTATCAAACTTCCTCTGATAACTGCCTTTGCTGTGTCCCAAAAGTTTTGGTACGTTGTATTCTCATTCTTGTTGGTTTCTAGAAACTTCCTAATCTCCTCTATGATCTTCATCTCTCATCTGGGCCAGCACCCACTCCTTTTGTAATAGAGAGTTATTCATCCTCCAATTGTTTGCCCTTGTTTTCTTCATTGTCCTTTGGTTGATTTCCAGCCTTTTGGCACTGTGGTCAGAGAGAGAAATCTGTGTGATCTCTATGTGCTTGAATTTACAGAGATTTGACTTGTGTCCCAGCTTGAGGTCTATCTTTGAGTATGTGCCACGTGGAATTCATAATACTGTGAATTTTTTGCATTTGATGGAGAGTTCTGAAAATATCTGGTATCAGGTCAAGTTGTCTAATCATAGTGTTTAGATCTGTAGTATCCTTAGTAAGTTTCTTTCTCTGTGATCTAGCTTTCTCAGAGAGTGGTAGTAAAGTTACCTAACTATAATTGTTGAGCCTGTAATACCTTTTTTCATCTTTTGGAGTGTTTGATGAATTTCATGGGTTTCTCGTTGGGCATGTATATAAATATTATGCTCACTGGTTCTTGGTCTACTAATCTGCTGTTATGGCTTCCACCTTGAGATCAATTTTGTCTGAAATTAGGATTTCAACTCCTGATTTTTTTTGAATTGCCATTTGCTTGATATATTTTTCTCCAGACTTTGATTCTCAGACAATTTTCATCTGTAATCTTTAGATGTGTCTCTTGTAGGCAGCAGATTGAGGGGTTGTATTTTCTAAGCCTGTCTATTAGCCTCTGCCTTTAACGCCCGAGTTCAGTCCATTGATATTCAGGGTTATTACATCCATCTGTGGACTCTGTGATGTCATCTTGTATCTTTTGTGTTGGGTGTTTTCCTACCTCACTTTCAGTGTTGTGTGTGTGTGTGTGTTTCATTCTTGTCTTCCTTCCAACCTTGAGCCAATGCTATCTGGGGTGCTCTTTTTTGTTTGTAGCCCTCTGGGTGAGGTTGTTCTATGTAGTGGTATCTTATTTGTGTTCAGTGAGTGCTGTTCTTCTGCCCATACTGGGTAGGCAAGGATCTTTTGTAGGGCTGGCTTTATTTTAACATATTCATTGATTTTTTTTCCTTGTCTGGGAAGACTCTTACTTATCCAACTATCTTGATAGATAATTAGATTGGATAGAGTATGCTTGGGTTTGTGTATTTTCCTTCTGTTTTTGGAATATGTTACTCCACTCTCTCCCCCTCTTCATAATGTCTGCTGCTCCGTATGCCTGAGCATATACTTATTTGGGTACCTTTATAGGTTACTGCTTGTTTTTCCCTAGTTGCTCTCATGAGTTTCCCCTTTTCCTCAAAGTTGGATAGTTTATTTTATGCCTTGGTGACTTCCTCTTTGGATTCAGTCTAGCTGGTGTTCTTTCAGCCTGCTGAATGGTTGCCTGGTTTTCATTCATTAAGCCAGGGAAGTTTTCCTCTATGAAGTCCCTTAATACTTTTACCATTGACTTCTTCATTGTGTCTTATTCTAATGCTGTTCCCTTCATAGCATCAGACATAGATCTCAGGTTTTCATCACCTTCTCTGATTACCTTATTTTACTGCTTTTCCCATTTGTTGAAGTCTGCCTTGTTATCCTCTAGGTCAGTGGTGTGATTCTCTGCCTCAAGTCTGTTTGCGATGTCTGTGAATTTGCTACTCACTTTTGTTATCTCATCCCTTAGGTCTTGTATTTCCCTTTGGTGCAAGGCCTTTATCTCCTCTATCATTTCATCCTTTTTTCTGTATTGTTTCCCTCATATCCTGTATGACTTCAAGCAGAATTCTTAAGATTTCTTTCTGTGGAAGATTTATGTATGCTTCTTCCATGCACATTGTTAAGTTCAGGACTTCTTCTGACATTGCCTTTTGTTTCTCCTGTTTCTTCATTGAGTTTGTTGGACTTGATTTCTGTTTGTGCTGTGTTGTTTTAGAGGAGGCCAGTGCCATTCTCCAGAGATTCATAGAACACTGGGTTCTCTCTTTGGGAGACTCATAGGAATGAATGCTTCTTAGACCTGTCTGTAGCTAATTGCACTGTGGGGTCAGGCTTCCACTTTATCCTCCTGTGGTTTCACTCTTTCCATAGCCAACCAGTATTCTGTTATTTAGAGGGAAAGTTGGATAATTCTCTCAGGGGACGCTGGCTGGGTGGTTGTGGACCCGCAAGGATAGCGCTGAATGGGGTGATCTCATAGGAAGCTGTGGTTATGTGGCCCATGGTGGTTTGAGGTGTCTCAGGGGATGTTCAGGGGTGTATGCTGCAACTGGAGTGCCACACAGGGTAGATGTGTGTGCCCGCTTTGATGTGGAGCACCATGGATGGTTGCCAGAATAGTGCTAGTCAGCAAGATTGCTTTGTAGGCCAGGCACAGGCTCCCGCAGCAGCGTGGGTTGTTGTAAAGTGTGGGTGTAGCTGCCTTAGACCGTTTAAGGCACTACACCAGATAGGAGGAAGTTCTCTCAGCCATGTGGGGCCATGATGGTCAGGCAGGACTCCCCCATCCATGTGGAGTTCCGTGGAAGATGAGCAGAGGTTCTCCAAGCCAAGTGAAGCACCCCAAAGGGAAGGTGGGACTTCCCCCAGCTGCTTAAAGGGTCTTGGAGGGTAGGTGTGAGTTCCCCTGCATAAAAAGATGGGCAGGATTTCCCCAAATGCGTGTTACTCTGCAGAGGGTGGAGCTCCCCAAGCTGGATGGAGATCAGGTGTAATTTCACTAGGTGAAGGGGAATGACCTGGAGACCGACAGTGGTATGTGAGAGGAAAGGG
>NW_022103951.1:7375787-7379305 GCF_000313985.2 Echinops telfairi
GAACTGATTAACCGCGATAAACGAGGGTTCACTGTATAAAATCATTCCATAGTTCAATAACATCCAGCAGAATTGTACATTTGCTACATTAGTTTCAAAATATTATTTTTCTATACAGACCCCTTGCTGTCATCATCCCCTCACACACACACCCATCTGTGCAATCGTAATGGAGGACTGTCCCTTAACTTATTCAAAGTGGACCTAACTTTGGAAGTTGGTGCCACAACACATTTGCATTAAAAAGCAAATTTTGCAGATAAAGAGTCTGAGATCAGCAAGTTTAAAGAAGGGAACCAAATTTCTAGCTTTGCAATGTTATTTGGCACCACCTAAGGAAACCTGATAGTACAGTGGATTGGATACCAAAACCAGCATTTCAAACCCTCCAGACATTCCATAGGAGAGAGATGAGGCGTTTCACTACCTTAAAAATTACAGCCTTTATTTGCTGGAGGAAGACTTTTGTAAAGATCACAGCCTAAGAAAACCACAGGAGCAGTTCTACTCTGTCTTATAGGGTTACTATGAGTCAGAATCAACTCCATGATAGTAAGCTTGAGTCTATTTTCCAAACAACTTGTGACAGAGTAAAACAGCACCCAAGGCTGTAATTGTTTTTTTATTTTTTAGTTTTTGTCATGGATGCTGGTCCTCTTACTTTTAGTGACTAACTCTTAAAAATTCTAACAATATTATTGATAAATAATTCACATATACACTTTAATGCATTATACCTAATAAAAGAGTTGTGCAATAATCAATACATTCAATCTTAGAAAATGTTCTTCTTTCTTATAATCATTATCTCTATGCTATACCTAAAAAAATAAACTGATTAAACCAGTTACTGTCTTTAAAGATTAATTTATCCTGCATGTCATATAGAGAAAAACATACCCTCCAAAATTGTTCTTAGATAAGAGAAACAATAAACTTCAAGCTCAATGGTTTCCATATGACCCTGGTCCACTGTAGAGATGTCATCATCATTTCATCAGGGAACATGATAATCATCCCCCTGAAGCATATTCCATTGATAAAACCAAACCCATTGCCATCAAGTCAATTCCTTCTCACGGCGACCCTATAGGACAGGGTAGATATGTTCCTGTGGGTTTCCAAGACAGGAGTAGAAAGACGTATCTTTCTCTCCAGGTACTAGCTACTGGTTATCTTGAACTCAACTCGTAACCCTGCACCACCAGGGCTGCTAATTCTATTGACAGTGTCATTAATTTACTAGGCTGTAATCTTTACAAAAGCAGCTCTTCAGATCTTCCTCCTGAAGAGCCACTGGGTTGATCCAAATGACGCATTGCACTGGGTAACTGGGCTGCAGAAGACCTTTCTTTTATTTTTAAAAAAACATTTCATTGTGGGCTCATACAACTCTTATCACAATCCATACATACAACTATTGTGTCAATCACATTTCTGACATCATCATTTTCAAAACATTTCCATTCTACTTGAGCCCTTGTTATCAGCTCATTTCCCCCCCTCCTCCCCTGGCTCATGAAGCCTTGATAATTTATAAATTTGCTTTCATATCTTACACCAACCACTGTCTACCTTCACTCACTTTTGTGTTGTCCATCCCATAGGAAGGGGGTTATATGTAGATCATTGTGATTGGTACCCCCTTTCTCCCCCCACCTTCCCCCTACCCTCCTGGTATTGCTGCTCTCATTATTGGTCCTGAGAGGTTTATCTGTCCTGGATTCCCTGTGTTGCAAGCTTTTATCTGTACCAGTGTATGTGCTCTGGTCTAGCCAGATTTGTAAGGTAGAGTTGGGGTCATGAGAGTGGGAGTGGGGGTGAGAAGCATTAAAGAACTAGAGGAAAGGTGTAGGTCTCATTGGTGCTATACTGCACTCTGACTGGCTCATCTATTCCATGTGACCCTTCTGCAAATGGGCTTTGTGTCTCCACTCCGCACTCCCCCTAATTCACGTTTATATGATTTTTTTGTTCTGGGTCTTTGATGCCGGATACCTTGTGATCACACAGGTTGGTGTGCTTCCTCCATGTGGACTTTGTTGTTTCTCAGCTAGATAGCCGCTTATTTATCTTCAAGCCTTTAAAACCTCAGATGATATATCTTTTAATAGCCGGGTACCCTCAGCTTTCTTCACCACATTGCTATGTAACCATTTTGTCTTCAGCGACCGTGTGGAGAAGGTGAGCATCACAGAATGCCAGTGTGTTGCTCTGGGTAGACTAGAGAAACAAATTCATAGATACTCATGCTCTGGGTAGACTAGAGAAACAAATTCATAGATACTCGTATGTGTATAACAGAAAGGTTTACATACCAGAGCCATTGGATATTGAGATAGCATCCCAGCCCAGTCCACATCAAGTCTATTAATCCAATATTAGCCCATTTTCAGACTCAAGAAACACATGCAATGATGCCAAATGCAAAAAGATCACAGGCCAGTGGGTGCGAAGTCTTGTGCATCCAGTGTCAGTAGGAGAATTTCAGTGCTGGCAGGGGTCTTCATGTGGCTCCTCCAGTTCCCAGGTCAACGGGTCTATCAGCATAGTGCCATGTGTCTTGTCAGTAGAGCATCTTTCAGGAAGTGATTAGAGAGAGAGTGTGTCTCCTGCCTCCAAGGAGGAAATACCAGAGTTCCCAGAATCCTCAGGAGAAGGCCATCCCCACACAGAGGCCTCATTGGCTCCACCCCTTCACTCTTAATCTTCTCAAGTCCCAAATTGACACCAGATTATATAACTACTACACCAGGTTATTAGTACAAAGTGTTCTTGCGTTGAGGGAGTACTTGAGTAGAGGCCCAATGTCTGTCTACTACCTTAATACTTAACATATAAATATATGTACATAGATATATTTCCCTATCACTTTATATATAAATATATTTTACATATGTACATGCCTGTATTTAGATCTCTATAAATGTCTTTTGACTCCTAGTTCTTTCCTCTATTTCCTTTTATTTTCCTCTTGTCCCACTATCATGTTCGGCCTTCATTCAGATTTCAGTAATTCCTCTCAGCTACATTGCCCTTGATGAAGCTCCACCAGGCACCCAATGCCCTCCTCGCCATCGATCTTAGATCACTTGTTGTTTTATTGTCCCTGAGTTTGTTGACAACCTCCTTCATTTCCCCTGCCTCCCCCTCTCCCATGTCCCCTAGAACTGTCATCTGGATTGTTCATCCCATCTATCTTATATAGATAGACACGCAGAGACTATAATAAACACAAAAACAAGACAGAGCAAAAAAAAACAACAAAAAACTAACGTTAAAAAAAGGAAAACTTGTAAATAATTTATTTGTTGACCTTTAGTAGTGTTTTCCAGTTGAGTGTGATGTGGTGCCGTGCCCTGTTCCCAAAGCCTATTTCTTTTTTTTTTCAAATCATATTATTAGGGGCTCATACAACTCTTATCACATTCCATACATACATCAATTGTGTGAAGCTCATTTGTATATTCATTGCCCTCATCATTCTCAAAAATTTCCTCTCCACTTAAGCCCCCGGC
>NW_022103951.1:7380190-7385067 GCF_000313985.2 Echinops telfairi
TATTTCCAGTATTCCTTGAAGACTTCATTGCTGCTCCCCTTGCTGCTCTGTTGCAGTGTTTTGCACGCACTGTGTCTCTATTGTTGTCCCTGGAGTGCTGTAGGTCATTGGGGGACATCCTGTGTCATGGTGGGGCCAGCCCTATCACAAGACCTCTTTAAAGTGTTGAAAAGCCAGGCTGGTAATTTGAGGGATAAGGTGTGCCTGACTCAATCCATGGTATTTCCAATTGCCTCATATGCATGTAAGGAGTTTTGGTGGTGGACTGATTACACGTGGGGCTGTTATCTGGGTGGCCATCAGTTCAAAGCCACCAGTAGCTTTGCAGGAGAAAGATTAGGCTTTCTAATCCCATAAACTGTTATGGTCTCACAAACACACAAGGTGGGGGGGTGTTACTATGAGTCAGCCTTGACTCAATTGCAGTGAATTTGGCTTGGGTCATATGTGTGTGAAAGTTGGACATTGAATAAAGAAGAGTGAAGAAGAATCAATTGGTTAGAATTATGGTGCTGGCAAAGAATATTGAAAGAACCATGGACTGCCAAAAGAACAAAAAGTCTATCTTGGAAGAAATACAGCCAAAATTCTCTTTAGCGACAAGGATTGTGAGACTTCATCTCACATACTGTGAACATGTTGTTGGGAGAGAATAGTCCCTGGAGGAGGATATCATAATTGGTAGAGAAAAAGAGGGAGTATGGATTGACACAGGTTCTGCAACAATGGCCTCAAACAAATGAACAATGTGAGGATGACTCAGAACTGGGCAGTCTTTTTTTCTATTGTATATAATGTCTCTATGAGTCAGAAATGACTCTATGGCACCTAACAATTGACTACTTTCTTGGTGTGTGTATGTGTAGGGGGTGCGGGAGGAGATCTCTTTCCTGTTATCTTCAGTATAACAGGCTTGAATAACCATACCCAAACCAAAGTTATATAATAGAGTTGAGCTCAACTCATAATGACATTATAGGACAGAGTAGAACTGCCAGTGTAGGTTTCAGAGGTTATAAGTCTTTATGGGAGCAGAAAGCTTCCCCTTTCACTTGCAGAACAAGTGGTGGGTTTGAACTACTCACCTTATGGTTATCAAAGTAACCCTGGTGGCATAGTGGATTATGTAAGGATTTACAGTGTTATAGGAAACCCAGAGGGGCAGTTCTATTCTGTTTCATAAGGTCAGGATGGGTCGAAATCAACTTGATGGCACTGACTTTGAGAACAGTTATATTATGATGCTTACAGTACTCAAATGTATTTGAATAATGGTATTTGGTGAAAATATTGAAAATACTGTGGACTACTGGAAGAACAAATAAATCTGTTTTGGGATAAATACAACTAGAACGCTCCTTTGAAGAGAGGATAGTGGGATTTCATCTCATGTACTTTGGACATGTTATCAGGAGTGACAAGTCCCTAGAAAAGTACATGAGGTTAGTTAGTAAAAAATAGGAAGATCCCAATGTGATGGCTGCAACAATGGGCTCAAACATATCAACAATTTGAAGCTGGCACATGACTGAGCAGTGAGTGCTTCATTCCATTGTATATAGGGTTGCTATCAGTCGAATCCAAATGAACAACAGCTAATTTTAGCACAATACAAATACTTACCCTACTAAGTCTTAGCTGCCTTACTCTTCTAAATGCTTTACACATATTAGCTAATTTAATCTTCACCAAGTCCTATGAGGAAGAAACTAGCATCATCTTTCTTTTTAAAATTGTATTGGCATATAATTCACAAACTATAAAATTCAATAGTTCAATCACATTAAGAAGAGTTGCACAATTATCACCACCATCAATTATAAACCATTTTCTTTGTTCATGTATGCATGGTTATTAGCTCTCCATTTCCATGCAACCTCCCCTGCCACACCCCCAATGAATCAATAATCCAGTTACTATCTCTATAGATTTATCTATCCTGGATTTCACATAGAGAAAAACATTTCAAAAAGAAAACAACAACCAAAAAACCCTAACAGTGAAAAAGTGAAATAGAGAGAAGACTTAATAAAAAAGAAAGCAGAACATGTTCAAAATTATAACAAATTTTAAATGGACCAAAAGGAAGATCAAATGTATTGTAACCTAACTATATCTGCAATAATCTACCTAGTCTATGATCACAGAGGATTCACTAAAAGAATAATCCAGGCATATTTCACCTTCACTTAAAAAAAAACCCTCAACTTTACAGTGAGTGCAAAGGGGGATCAAATGATTAGATATTATAATTTAACTGAACTACGTCTATGTTTATAATGCTCTATGTCTGATAATACAGCTATTCACATCCATCAACTATGGTCAGAGGGGATTCACATTTACTCAATGTGTGGATTCAACAAAAGGATCTTGGGCTACCATTGTTATCCACAATCTTCTGAAAATAATGTGTTCACAACTTAAGCTCTGATACCATTCCTTCCTTCAGATCTGGATTTTTTTTTTATAGTCCTTGGATTACACTGGCCAGTGTGCTTCTTCTATGTGGACTTAGTAACACATCACTTAGATGGATGCATGTTTGAAGACAAGCCTTTACAGACTCCATACACTCTTCCTTCTAATAGTTGGGCATCATCTTCTTCACCACACTTTGCTGTGGCACCCATATATTCAGTTAACATATATATATGAATATATATGTTCATATATATATATGAAGATATATATATCTTCATTGACCCAAATCATCTTGAAGATAAGCATCAAGTTGGGCCATATCATAAGAACTAATTGTTCTTAGATTGTGCCTAGAAATAAGTATAAGCTCAAAAGCCATTAATATAAATATAGTTTATATGAAGGGGTACCAAAATAAACCAAATTTTTTTCAAAGCTATGTATTTATTACATATGTATGTATGTATTTTCACAAAACAACCTTATCACCTTTAAAGTACTTTCCATTATACTGAATACATTTGTCAAATCTGCGATTCCATTCTTTGAAACATTTTTCAAACTTATCTGTTTGGATAGCTGACAGCACTTCCCTCATTTTTTTCTTCACCTCTTCTAAGTCATCAAATCTCTATCCTTTCATGACCCTCTTCTTTCGCAGAAATAAAAAGAAGTCATACAGGTGAGTCAGGTGTGTGGGGGGGAAGAGAGGCATGCTGTTTTTTGCCTCAAACTGGTGCACTGAGATGGCTGCATTAGAGAGTGCATAGTCGTGGTGGCAAAACTAGTTCTCTGTCTGCCACAATTCAGGCCCCTTTTTTTCACATGCTTTTACACTATCTTTTCAGAACCTCTCAATAGAAAGCTTGATGAACAGTCTGACCTGGTAGAATGAACTCCAAATGCACTAAAAATCAAAATTTTCATCTGTTTGGGAAGGTGACAGACATCCAGAATAGGGGTTGTCATCAATCAACATGTCACCTTTTTAGAAATGAGAAAACCACTTGTACACTTGAATTTTTCCCAGGGAACTGTCCTTGTAAGTTGTCTTCAACATCACAACCATTTCTGTGGCATGTTTCCTGACCGGGAAACAAAATTTCAAAGCTGCACACTGTTCTCTGAAATCAGCCATCACAAAAACTGAGGTTTGAGTGAAAGTGCTTTTATGAAAAAATTCGCTGTGACTAGAGCAAACCTTCCCAGGAGACATCACTAACTCAGAGCAAGTTGTTCAATGCTCAAATAGCAGGGAAAGGGGGTGCTTAGAGACATCACTGTCATTTAGTTAGAGAATATTATCATCAGCCACCTATGACATATGGTAGTTGATCATGCCATCAATTTAGCCAATGGTATAGAATTTAAAACACTATTTAGAAAAGGAAATTGTATGAGTCTAAGCCAGCTATGAACAGTGTGTTAGGCGGCGTTGACTAGAGAAGCAAATTCAGTGACATTCATATATACATATACAAGAAAGAGCTTTATAACAAGAAGTAATTATGACGAGGGCAACGAATGTACAAATGTGCTTGACACAATGGATGGATGTATGGATTGTGATAAGAGTTGTATGAGGCCCCAATAAAATGATTTAAAAAGAAGAAGAAGAAGTAATTGTATATCAGGTAATTATCCCAGCCCAGTCCAACTCAAGTCCATCGTCTGATTCTAGTCCATAAGTCTCTCTTCAGACTCACGCAATCACAAGCAATGATGCAGAATGCAGGAATATCACAGGTTGGTGGGTGCAGAGCCATGGGGATCCAATGGGGTGGAAGCATGAGGTCTAAGAGTGGCCCACAGCAGGAAGGTGAAGGCAGAGAGAGAAGGGATGTTCCCTGTGCCCTGCTTATGAAAAGGCCATGCCCACAAGGAGGCACCAACAGGCTGTGACCCAATTGATAGGTTGAATACCAGCCCTACCCTTTCATATATCTTCACATTGTAACTAACAACATTATTCAACTACTACAAACAGCAGTACATAAATTGTTGACTTGTACAGATTAAACTCAAGTGCCGGACACTGTTTACACAAACAATGGCAATTAGTGATAGCATAAAACTTTCAATATTATTAATTCACAATGACAGCACCACACCTACCTGGTTAATAGATGTCATGGTAAAGCAACTCTAAAAAACTAAACTCACTGCCATCGAGTTAATTCTGAGCCATAGCAACCACCCCTACAGGACAAAGTTGAACTGTCCCCTATGGATTTCCTGACACTTTAATTCTTTACAGGAGTAGGAAGCATAGTCTTTCCCCCATAACAAAGCAAGGAAAGCATGAAAATAGTAAGTATATGGTAGTTCCAGGTCAACATTCACTGTGCACCCTCAAGACAAGAGATCTAAACCGAAGTCCAGTGTCTGCCAGTTCTATGTTCTTGGATAGCCATCATCTGCTTATTCTCACAGCAGAGCGGCTCAACCTTAAG
>NW_022103951.1:7385167-7401314 GCF_000313985.2 Echinops telfairi
ACCTTTCTCTGCTCTCCCTTCACTCCCGGGAGTTCTTTCCCCGCCTCAATAAAATCTTTCAAAAAATAGCTCTAGAGCCACAAGACTGAGAAATTCTATGGCTTAATTTATAAAAGAGAAAGAAAAGTCTGCATAACAAAAACACCAAAGCCAAAAGACAAGCATCAAACATGAAAACATATTGAAAGGGTGCTAAGGTCACGCCTTTGAATTATGATATTGGAGAAGACATGAACTATACCAGCCTTGCAAACAAATCTGTCTTTGGAGAGGTATAAACAGAATTCTCCTTACAAGTAAGGATGATGAGACTTCTTCTCATGTACTTTGGGTATGTTATTAGGAGGGGCCAATCCCTGGAGAAGGCAATCGTGCTTGGCAAGGCTAAGTGAAAAAGGGAAAGGCTTTTAGGGAGATAGAGAAGATGGATTGACACAGTGGCTGCAACAGTGGCTCAAACAGCAAAGCCTGGGAGGATGGCTCGTGTAGAAACGGGTGATGGTTCATTCTATTGTACAAATACATAGGATTGCTATGAATCAGAACTGACAAGATGTCAACTAACAACAGCAAGATTTATAAATCTTCATTCTGTGATTATAAATTGTCTTTAGCTTTGCCTTAGATAAAGTCTAAAATGCTAAATAAGCTAGCACTTGAAATAATGGGTTTATGTAAGTATTACTCACCCAAATCGAGAGGATTTCACAAACATCCAATTTCAGTGTGTCTTCTGGTTCCTAACTAACTGCTATTGTTTCCTCGATCTAAAGTTTTCATATACAATATTCCTTTTTTATTATTCTAGAATAATTTCTGTAAGATCTTTTTTCAAGAGATCTAAACCGAAGTCCAGTGTCTGCCAGTTCTATGTTCTTGGATAGCCATCATCTGCTTATTCTCACAGCAGAGCGGCTCAACCTTAAGACCAAGGGCTACAGGTGAGTACGAGATAAAGCCCAGTTCCCTTACTGAGGTTTCCACATCAAATCTTCCTAGTGTGGCCCATTAAGGATACTGTGAGCATCAAAAGAACAGTCTAAGGTCCTGGGCACCAAGCACTGGATAGAATTGAGGTCAAAACTGTCCAATACAAAGTATAGTACCAGGCATATTATCCCTTTTTGGTCTTTATAAGTACTGTTAAGCTTCCCCCCCCCACCCCCACCCCCGTGGGAGTTTGCTCCTCCCCTTTATTCTACCAACAGAAATGTAATTGCCTTCTCTTTGTGGGGAAAGTATTCCACCCACTTTGACTTGATTTTCTAGTAAGGGTTCCCTTATCATTGTGGTAGGAATGTCTGCTGGTTTGGGTGACCATAGCACAATTTTGCATGGCAGCAATGGAATGGTCTTCTCCTTTCTCCACATCTTAAAAACTGACTCTAGCTGAGGCAAGGTCTTCTCTGTTGAAATGATTTTGAAGATGTACAGACAGGGAGTGATATATGTTTCTAGGATGGTAGGCAGTCTGTCTACCTCATTGCATGGGAGACTGCATTAGAAGATTAGATGCCTTGGAGACAGGAGCCTGCCTTCATCTTGGTGATTATCCTTATAGTATCTTTATCCTTATTATCTTTCTTTTATTGATGAGTAAACTGGCATACAGATGGAGTAAGCAGACTACTGGGAAACTGCAACATGAACTTGGACACTGTCTCTTTTGACTTCTGCTAGCCTTAGGCCTTTCTAAGCACTCCTTGACTTAAAGATGTATCTATCTACACATGGTATTCTCCCCCTACCAACACTCTGTAGGTCAGTTGTTCTCAGCCTGCCTAATGCCGCGACCCTTTAATACAGTTCCTCATATTGTGGTAACCCACAACCATAAAATTATATTTGTTGCTACTTCATAACTGTACTTTTGCTACTGTTATGAATTTTTAATGCCAATATCTGATATTCAGGATGTATTAGATGACCCCTGTGAAAAGGTCATTCGACCCCCAAAGGGGTCGCGACCCACAGGTTGAGAACCACTGCTGTAGGTAATTCTGTCTGTTCCTTCATTTTATGACATTGAATAAGGAAGGCCAAAGAAGAATCTATGTGTTTGAATCATAGGACTGCCGAAAGAACAAACAAATCTGTCTTGGAAGAAGTACAGCAAGAATGCTCCTTAGTGTCAAGGATGCTGTCTGCCCTACTCACATGCATTTGAATTAGGATGTTGGTGAAGAATATTGAAAATATTGTGGACTTTCAATGACACCTTCAGAAGTGATTAGAAGCCATTATGCTCATTCTATGACTTTATTAACCTAACTGGTAATATCTGCAACAACAAAAAATCTTAATTTCCCAAACAAAGTCACATTCATAGGTACAGGGTTAACATTTTAACATATATTTTTGAAGAACATAATCCAATCCATAACACTGACTAAAAAATAAAATTTGATCCATACTTCACATGTCATATATGCCAGGATAAATTCCAACTTGAAAAAATTATTTTCATCTTAAAATTAAAAGTATAAATAGATGGTAGAATACATTAATTATCTTAGACTGGGGATAATCTTTTGATAGATTAAAAAGTTCTAGAGCAGCGAGGTCCCTGACCTAACTCGTTGGGTCTCAGACCCACCCCGGGGGCTCGTGCCCCCGTACCTTTCTCTGCTCTCCCTTCACTCCCGGGAGTTCTTTCCCCGCCTCAATAAAATCTTTCAAAAAATAGCTTTAGAGCCACAAGACTGAGAAATTCTATGGCTTAATTTATAAAAGAGAAAGAAAAGTCTGCATAACAAAAACACCAAAGCCAAAAGACAAGCATCAAACATGAAAACATATTGAAAGGGTGCTAAGGTCACGCCTTTGAATTATGATATTGGAGAAGACATGAACTATACCAGCCTTGCAAACAAATCTGTCTTTGGAGAGGTATAAACAGAATTCTCCTTACAAGTAAGGATGATGAGACTTCTTCTCATGTACTTTGGGTATGTTATTAGGAGGGGCCAATCCCTGGAGAAGGCAATCGTGCTTGGCAAGGCTAAGTGAAAAAGGGAAAGGCTTTTAGGGAGATAGAGAAGATGGATTGACACAGTGGCTGCAACAGTGGCTCAAACAGCAAAGCCTGGGAGGATGGCTCGTGTAGAAACGGGTGATGGTTCATTCTATTGTACAAATACATAGGATTGCTATGAATCAGAACTGACAAGATGTCAACTAACAACAGCAAGATTTATAAATCTTCATTCTGTGATTATAAATTGTCTTTAGCTTTGCCTTAGATAAAGTCTAAAATGCTAAATAAGCTAGCACTTGAAATAATGGGTTTATGTAAGTATTACTCACCCAAATCGAGAGGATTTCACAAACATCCAATTTCAGTGTGTCTTCTGGTTCCTAACTAACTGCTATTGTTTCCTCGATCTAAAGTTTTCATATACAATATTCCTTTTTTATTATTCTAGAATAATTTCTGTAAGATCTTTTTTTCATACAGATGTGTAGGTGGTAAATTAGCTGCATTTTTGTATGTCTGAAAGTGTATTTTATTCTTATACTTGTCACATTGCTAAGCATAAATTATAGGTTTCAAATCATTTTTTTTCTGAGCTTAAAAGCATCAATTCACGGTTTCTCTGAGTTATTTTAATTTTTAAAAAAATTATTGGAGTCCTGATAATTCACCTTATCATGCTGCCACCCAATTCTTCCCCCAATGATAATCCTTATCATTCTCATAAGTATCCTTCCAGAGTAAATTTATGAATATCCTAATAAAAAAATATATATCCTAGGAAATAGTAACTTTTATATTCTTCTCCTTTTCTTTTTTCAATAATTTTTACAAATAGCAGTATACTTTTGTGTTACTTAGAATGATCTCGTGATGATCATGCACTACCTGAAAGACTTCCACACTTTTTGTACAGCTGCATAATCTCTTTGTATGGCTATACCATAACTTATTTAGGAAGTGCCATTCTGAAAATTTAAATTGTATGCATTTTTTGTAATCACAAGCAATTCCACCATGAATGCTGTTGTTAGTTGCCGTAAAGTCATTTTCTAATTGTAGCCACACCATGTGTGCAGAGGCAAACTATTCCATAGAGGTGTCTAGGCTGTGCCCATTCGGAAGGCTTGCCTTCCAAGAAAACTCCAGGTTGGCTCAAATCACCAAATTATTTGGCTAATAGTTAAGCAATCAACGTTTGTGCTACCCAGAGGCACAATTAATAAGCATGCGCAAATGTCTCTAGGATAAATTTTCAAAAGTAGTAGCGCTTTTTCAAGCAGAGATGTGAATTTCTAATTTTGATAGATTAGCTCCATGAAGGTTTATCAATTTGTACACTAAGCAACAATACATGACAGAGCTTTCTTCAAATAAAAATATGTTATGAAACGTAGGGCTTGCGGAAATGCTGCGGCTCTTTCTACTGAGCGCCTTTATGTTTCCCTCGCCCGCGAGCTTTGAATAGCCATTGCGGATGAAGATCATTTGCCTGAAACAGGAACTGTATCAGAAGAGCCAAAGGAAAGTCGCCTCAGAGCTTAAGGATGACAACGTTACAGAATAAACAAGAACATGGAAAGGGACCAAAGAAAAGTTTTGCTCTGCCAGCAAAAAAATTGTGTAGACTGACGCTCACTAACCCTAACTCACTCAAAGAAGACACTCTAGGGATCACTTCCTCGGAGGGAGAGACTAAGCCAAGCATGCCAAAAGCCAGATTAAAGAAGAAGGAGAACCCCCCACAGAGCGTGGTCAAGGCAGTGGTCAAAAGAAGAAAGGAAGGAATCCACTCAACAAGCAAGCAGAGAAGGAAGCAGAAAAGGAAAGGCCACGTCTTACCAACGAAGAAGATGAGGAAATTTTCCAGATTGTGCTACAGAAGTCTCTAGAGGAGTGCTTGGGCTCTGTCCTTGATTTTGCAGAGACATCGTGTGCCCAGCCTATAGGATATACCCAGACAGACAAGGAACTAGGAATTGCTTCTAATACTGCTAATATTGATAATCTTGATGGAAGGAGGCTTATCGTACCATACACACCAGAGAATCCAACATCTCAGGAAAATGGAGTTGTCTCTGAGATAAATGCTAATAAGCCGGGCCAGCCAGATCCGGTATCCTCTGAGAAGAGATTCAACAAACTCTGTGTAAACAAAGGAAGAAGAATGCTCGGAATGGAAAGCGAGATATCCCAAGGTGGGCATGAGCACAGGCAGGAAGATCAACCAAAGAACTCAGGTCAGGATCATTCTCAGATCACGGAACAGCTTGAAGGAGACAAAGGTGGTTTGGGTCAGTATCTAGTCTGGGTCCAGTGTTCGTCCCCAAACTGTGAGACATGGAGACGGCTGTGTCAGAACATGGACCCCTCCATTCTCCCCAGTAATTGGTCCTGTGACCAGAATACAGACTTGGAGTACAATCGCTGTGATATTCCTGAGGAGACCAGGACAGGGCATGAGAGTGATGTGGCTTATGCTTCTTACATCCCAGGATCCATCATCTGGGCCAAGCAATATGGTTATCCCTGGTGGCCAGGCATGGTAGAACCTGACCCTGACTTGGGAGAGTACTTTCTTTTTGCTTCTCATCTGGATTGTCTGCCGTCTAAATACCATGTGACATTTTTTGGAGAAGCAGTCTCTCGCGCTTGGATCCCAGTCAACATGTTAAAGAACTTTCAGGAGCTGTCCCTGGATTTAGCTGGAGCGAAAAAGTTCAGGAACAAGGATTACATCCAGAAACTGGGGCCAGCCGTAATGATGGCTGAAGCAGCTGAACAGACCAACATTCAGGAGCGGGTTAACTTATTTGGGCTCCACAGCCGATACACCACACTTGATGTTACTGAGAAAGGGAAAGATTTCGTGCCCTCTGAGACTAATAAGCCAGATTCCTGATTGGGGAAAGAAGATGAAGTGGAGTCCAAGATTGAGCAAGAGGAAGAAAAAAAAGACCCAACTCTACCTGATCCCAAGCCAGCTAAAACACAGACCAAAAAATCCAAGCTAAGAGGGTTGCAGGGTGGTAATACAGACCCAGTAGATGGACAAACTGGGACCCTGCCAAAGAAGACAAAGAGATCTCTGAGAACTGAATGTGCAGCTCCTCCTGTGCTCATAATGGCAAAGAAAGACTATCAAGGGAACTCAGATCCTCACCAGTCAGACCCTCAGAAAAAGTTCAAATCTCCCCAAAGCAAGCCTGTGGTAACTGGCTTGTCTAAGGGAAGAAAAGCCAAGAGGGTGCCAGGGAGCCTTATCCCACCCACTCATCAGGGGCCCTCTCTCATGGTAAAGGAAGAAGGGCCCGGGCCCCAGGGACAGAGGCATCAGGAGGCTGAAAGTATCCCCACTGAAGACGAAGCTTCCAATGACCTGGACCTGGAACAACTCCTGGAAGACATAGCAAATGAGCCTGAGCCAAGAGAGGCGTCACAGCTCCGAGAAGAAGAGGGCCTCCCCATGGCTTTATTGAGGAGTAATTGAGCAAGCTTGCTTTCTTTCTGGGGTGCAGGAGGAAGAGCCCTGCAGTGGGAACCCCTAGAAGTTTATTGCTATTAGTTAGCTACAGGTTAAAGCTAGAGTTGTATGATTTTATACATGAATAAAATAATTACTGCTTTAAAAAAGCATTGCTTATCTGATAGAATTTTGGACATAGGGTAATTTTGCCTTGCTTTTATTTTGAGTGAGATGAACTTTTAAAAATATATTCAAAAACAATGCCCATTTCTTTTTATGTAAACTGTATGCTCATCCCCCCCCCCTGTTTTTCTTTTAGGTTGTTAATCTTTTACTACTCTTAATATCTAAAATAGTACTCTTAAACATCAGAAAAGTCTGTCTAAAATGGTTTCTATTCAAAGTATTTACATTTGGGGCATGAAATGAGTTGGAACAGGGAAAGAAAACTCACTTTTCATTTTAAAACCTTCTATATTTGTATGGTTTAATTCTTCCTATCTGTATTTACTTTTTTAAAGTACCTACACAGCCCAAAGGGGTGAAGAGAAGGATTAACTTGCCCAAGATAACACATATATTACTTAAGAGAACCACATCAACTCCAATTCATGGAAGTTCAAAATAGGACTTGTAATCAGCTCTTGCCAGTTAGATCCCCTGCTGAGAATTTGCCTTTCCACCCAGATATACCGAATCAGAATCTACATTTTAATAAGATTCCCTGGTGATTATTATAGATCTTATAGCTCTTGAGATCTCATTAAAATATGGACTCTGATTCAGTATATCTTGGGGGGAAATACAAACTCTTAGCAGGGGGTAGGGTTGGAAATACTGGTTAGAACGTTTGGTTCTCAAACTTGAGTCCCCATCATTATTATCTGGAGGCCATATAGCTGGGCTCCACCCCAAGGGTTTCTGATTCAGTAGTTCTGGGGCAACAAAATAAACCAAACCTCACAGCTATCGAGTGGATTCTGACTCATAGAAACCCTAAAATACAGACGAGAACTGCCCTTTGGGTGTTTCTGAGACTTGAAATCCTTACGAAAACAGACAGCCTCATCTTTCTCCTGAGGACTGCCTGGAGAGTGAGTTCAAACTACTGACCTCATAATCTGGGGGAGAGCCCAAGAACTCGCATTTCTAAAAAGCTCCCTGAAGATGCTGATGCTTCTGGTCCAAAAACAATCACACGACACTATAACCCCCATTTTTGAGATTAGCAATTTGGAAAAAGAATTGTTTTTAAAAGCCTGACTTTGGGCCTCATTGCTTTGGCTCTTTATCATTTGTGCCTACATAGGCACCATGGGAGAAGAGTCCTTTTGAATTAGCCTATAATTTCAGTGCTGTGTCCACCAGAAAAGCAGGTTTTATCTCCAACTGCTTTCAATTTCTGCATTGCCACTTATGAAGCCCAAGGAACAGCCAGGCCCAGGAATGAGACCTTACACCACATACTTGGAAAAAGAAAAGACTGAAATTATTTCAGGATTAGCATTAACAAAGTCAGTAGCTGGCAAGTAGTGGTTATCATTTCAAAATGGAAATATCTGGCAATCGTAACAGAGCACTACATAGTTTGGAGGGAGCTTCCCTCGACCTAAGGCGTTCAGTTGACAATTGAAATCATGTAAAACCTCTGAGTTATCATCTCAGCACTACATGCAGCACTGGATAGAAAACATTCCATGCTTACAAATGCTGTGTCCAGCGTATTTTCCCCTTATCCTTCCTCTTATATCCCCTCATTTCTCTTGTTAACTCTTTCTATTATGTATCATCATGTTACGAATATGTTGGTATGCGTCATCGTCCAGTGCAGCCAGCTTACACCAGAGATGTAAACACTTTCCTACTATAAATTGTTGCATGGAAAGTCCTGGCAGCTAAAAGGGGGGTATGCAAAATGCCACTGGCAGTTTAGTCAAGAACAGTTCCTCACATTTATTCTGATTAGCGCCAAGGTTCGGAAATGTTCAGACACGGAATGCCAGTAAATCAATTACTCTATAGGAGCAAATCACTGTAGAAGGTGCATTAGCTCCCTTGAACCACTAGGCTACCAATTAGTAAAGGATGGCTTCTTTGTGTTTACTGGTGACCCATGGGAGGTAATGTAGCCCCTGAGGTGTGTAATACCATTGCCAGGGCAGGATCCAAAAAATCATCATCATTTTGACTTATTAGATTTCTTAAAGTGCCCCTTTCCCAGCCTTCCACGTCAGGGTGCCAGCACACAGCTGAAAACATTTGCAAATAAGTAAATTGGGATCACAAAAAGTAATTTGTGAATTAAAAAAATTCTATTAGTTAAAGGAATTCTCGCTGCTGGTAACAAATGACTAAGTATGGTGGTTCAAGTGAAATAGAGGTTATTTTTCAATAATGTAGGGTGTAAAACAGAGATCTTAACCAACTCGTGGTTCTCCAACTTAGGCCTGCATCAGCCTCACCTGGAGAACTTGTTAAGCACAGCTTGTTGGACTTCACCTCCAGGAATCAATCCTTCAGCACTGCCATCTTTTCCATGTGGCTTGCAAGGTTTCTTTGGATGTCGTTACCATGTCTGAAGGAAAAAACTGGGGTGGGGATTTTTCATAAGCCATACTGTACACATTCTAGTAGGTGGAACTCCATTCCCTGGCTACTCCTCACTACAAAGGAGGCCAGGAAAATATGAGCTGGCTGTGTACAGGATGAGAAAGAGAACACCATTTTTGATAAGCAGATAGAACCTCCATAATGTTCGCTATAATGGGTCGAAGAAATTTCACCATCGTAATACTCTGAATCTCATTGCCAAATTCATGTTATAGAAATCCGTACAATGGTGGCACAGTAATCCAACCCTCAGTTGTGGCCCAACACATCCACAGCTTGTACCAATAGACGCTCTGTGAAAGATGAGGCAGTCTACTTTGGTCAAGATGGACCATCTTGGAAACGTCATAGGGCCGTTCGACTGTATCCTGTAGGATAGTTACGAGTCCGAATGGAATCAAAAACAGTGAGTTTGGGAAATTCATGCTTTAGACCACAGAGCAGCAAACTGTGGCTCTTGAACCAAATTCAGTTCTTTCAGTACGCACATGTGGCTCTGAAACACAGTTGAAAAATGTTTAAAGGATATTATTCAGGTAATGGTGATCTCATTTATTTGTAAAAATATATTTATGATTCTCAAATATGTTGTTAAATTGTTGTGAGGGACAGGATTGGCTCTTCCATCTTAAACGTTTGCTGATTTAGGCTTTAGCCAAGAGGCCTAACTTCTCCAAAGTGGATCAGTTTTTGGTAAGGCGGGCAGGGTGTCATGTCTGAAGAGCATTCACCACCTTGCAAGGTATTGCTAACATTCCTCACCCACCAAGCCAAATCCCTTCTCCAGAAACCAAGGCACCTTTCTGGAAGAAAAAGATAAGACTGCCCTCACGCTAGCCCCCTCCAAGGCAGGGACCTTTCTTTTGTTCACCTTTACACTCACTATTACATCTGTAAAATTATACAGAAAACCGAACACACAGACATAAATCTGTCTGTGTTTTTATATAAATGACTGACTAAATGATTGAATAAGATTACTTAAATGAAGGAATCATATCGAGGATCAGTAAAAATTCTACAACTTCTCTGCCTGCTTTTTCAGTTTTTAAAAAGAAAATCATACACTTTTAGAATTTAAATAACTTGTTAAACACTGAAGTCTCCCCAATTGTCAGTGCAAGGGAGACTGCAAGCTGGTTTGGGAACAAAGACTGTAGACAAACAGATAAATTGACATCCTCATCTAAATGCCATATAATTATATAGCTATCCTATGATGTTATAGAATTGCATATTGTTAAGAATTATTATAAGCATAATTATGTCTATATGAGGATATATAAACCCCCCTCATTTATTTTTCTCTACCTCCAAAAAACTTTGTCCTCAGAGCTCTCTATATTTTGGTATTGGAACTTTTCTGGGTCCTCTTTAGTATACTCTCTCCTTTGTAACTACTGATTTCATGCCCCCAAATCTCACCTTCTCCACCTCCTGCCAATTTTTCTCTACAAGGTATTTTATTATGTCTTTGAAGCACAGGTATGCATATGATTTCCTCTAAATGCAATGGCTAGTGGCAGATCATTGAGGAAGAAGGGAACATATGATTGCCTCTGTAGATGGTTAGTACATGTAAGTATATAATCATGGCATTTAGGAGGGTGCTTTTATTGTCAAAGATGGCAAAGATAGCTACTATTTCTTTAGAACTTACCACAGATCAGGCGTTGATTAATGGCATAGACTCACCACACACTCTCACCGAACCATCTCACAGTGTGTTTGGTGATTGAGGATAAAGTGGCAGTCTCGATGGGAACAAAACTAAACCACCCCAGTAATGAAATCATGATTGTGATCCAATTGGAGTCACAGATATGTCCTTTGAGGACATTCTAAATCTCCTTCTATTGTATGCCAAAGTGCCTTCAGGGGCCACAGTGGTGTCAAGGAACATTTTACATTTTCTCGGGAAACACAGTGACAACAATCAGACACTAGGTGAACAGATAGCTTGCGACAGTTCACATTTGCCGTCATCGGGTAGCTGCATTCCTTTCAATGTCATTAACTCGGTCGAAGCTTGGTTTCCAGTGCGTTCTCTAATAGAACAGTAGGCACGACATGAAAACTCACATGGAATTTAAAAACGGAAGCTGGTGGCATCCAACCTGCTGTCAAAGACTGAGAAGCAGCTCAGTGCTCAGCAAGTGCTAAGTCTTAGAACAGAAATACTGTAAAGTTGCTTGGACATGACTGCTTCATAAGCAGAACTATTATATATTTCTTTTTGCTTAGGTGCTCTGTGCTTCGAACCAAGAAAGGCAGGAAACTTCTGTGGACAGCATTATTTCTGAGCAAAGACTGTGACGTACGGTTATGGTGGCATGAGCTCCCTCCTAGGCTCGCTTTGATAATTGCTTGATTCCAAAAGCTAGTCTCTTGTGGACACATCCTAGGCATGTTCAGGAACTAAATCAGTGACTTTATGACCACGGATTCGTTCCTAACCTTCAGTTACATGAGAACCTACGAAGACTACCACAGCTGATGTTCACTCACTACAAATAAATGGAAATAGTGAAAGTAATGAACCTCCCCAAAGTCTCGAGGGTCAACTTTCTGATTAAAATAGCCTGACTACTTTCAAGTCACCTTTGCAACAGTGTTCAAGCAACAGCATGCTTGGTGAATTTGTTAATTGGCCTTTATTCCTGTTCTGCAGAACGCTTTTCTCTCAGGAATAACACTCAATGCTAGGAGCACCGAGACTCAGGCTTTCAGACTACTTTAGCGTCCACAGTTGCGTTCTTTCTGCTCCAGAAGAGTCCGGCTTTTGGAAACAAGAAGACCAGCAGGTTTTTGATCCAAGGAGTTAGGAAAACAGATGATGTTACATGGGGCAGGTCTCCAAGATTTCTAATTTAAAGAGGCAATCTTGCAAACGATCAAAAATGCAAATGATTATATGAATTCACAGCCCGATACAATAAAGGTGTGTTAATTTCCTACACGATAGTAACACATTTCTTCATATGAGATGATTTAAAAAACAAATTTATTCTCTCAGTTCTAAAGACTTGAAGTCTGAAATCATGGTGGGGGCAGAGCCACAGTCTGTCTGAAGGCTCTGTTTTTGTTGTTGTTGTTGCTGTTAGTTATCATTGAGTTAGTTTGACTCTTAGCTACCCTATCGACAACAGACGGAAACACTGCCTGGTCTTGTGCCATCCTCACAATTGTTCTTATATTTGAGACCACCGATACAGACATTGTGTCCAACTATCTCGCTGCAGGTCTTCCTCTTTGTCACGGCCCCTCTATTTTACCAAGTAAAATGTCCTTTTCCAGGGACTGGTCTCTTCTAACAACAGGTCCAAAAGTACAAAAGAAACAGTCTTGCCACCCTTTCCACTAAGGTTCATTCTGCCTTTACTTCTTCCAATATTTGTTCCTTAGGCAGTATATGGCACGTTCAATATTCTTCACCAGAACCATCAGTTCTTCTTTAGCGTTCCTTATTCAATGTCCAACTTGCACATGACTATGGGGCGATTGAAATAACATGGCTCGTGTAAAGGACACTTCAGTCCTTAAAATAACATCCTTGCTTTTCAACACTTTAGAGAGGTACTGAACATCAGATTAACCTAATTCAATGCATCATTTGATCTCTTGACTGCTGCTTCCACGTGCATTCGTTGTGGATCCAAGCAAGACAAAATCCTTGACAACTTCCATCTCTTCTCCATTCACTGTGATGTTCCCTACTGGTTCAGTTATAAGAATTTTGGTTTCCTTTACCTTGAGTTGTATTGCATACTGAAGGCTGCAATCCTTCATCTCCATCAGCAAGTACTTCAATTCCTCCTCACTTTTGGCAATAAAGGTTGTGTCATCTGCATGTTGTTAATAAGCCTTCTTCCAATCCTGATCCTCCATTCTTCATATTATCCAGCTTCTCTGCTTATTTGCTCAGCATACAGATTGAATTATTATGGGGCAAGAATACAATTCTGATGCATATTAACCATTCAGTGTGCCCTGATTTTAAACCATGCAGTAGGCCCGTGTTTTGTTTGCACAACTGCCTCTTGATCCATGTACAGGTTTCTCATGAGCACTATGAAGTGTCCTGGAATTTCATTCTTTTCAAGGTTATCCATAGTTTGTTTTGATCCACAGAGTCAAATGCCTTGGCACAGTCAATAAAACACAAGCAAATATTTTTCTGGTATTTTCTGATTTCAGCCAAGATCTATCTGATATCAACAATAATATCCCTTGTTCCGTGTCCGGCCTGAATTCTAGAAGCTCCCTGTCAATGTACCACTGCAACTGTTGTTGGATGATCTTAAGTAAAATTTTTCAGGAATATGATATAATGATATTGCTCCATAATTTGAGCATTCTGTTGGGTCACCTCTTTGGAATGGGTACAATTATGTATCTCTTCAACGAAATTAGCTGTCCTCTAAATTTCCTGGCACAGATGAGTGAGTGCTTCTAGTGCTTCATCAGCTTGTTGAAACATTTCAATTGATATTCCATGAATTCCTGGAGCCTTGTTTTTATTTTAATGCTTTCAATACAGCCTGAACTTCTTCCTTCAGTAACATTGGTCCTTGTTCATACTCCCTCTTGCATTGATTGAACGTCAACTTGTTCTTTTTGGTACAGCAACTCTGTATTCCTTCCATCTTTTCTTGATGCTTCATCTATTGTTCAATATTTCGCCCATCAAATCTATCAGTATTGTAACTTGAGGTTTGGATTTTTTCTTGAGTTCTTTCAGTTTAAGATATGCTCAGAATGTTTTTCAATTTTGTTACCTTCTAGGTCTCTACATATTTCTTTATAATATTTGACTTTGGCTTCTTGATGTTCCCTTGACTGTTCAACTCTTTGACTTCATCATTTCTTCTATATGCCTTAGCTACACTATGATTATGAGCATGTACATAAGTCTCTTCTGACATCCATGCTGGTCTCTTTTTCTTTCCTGTCTTTTAATGACATTTTGCTTTCTTCATGTATGATGTTTTTGATGTCCTTCAATATATCATCGGGTATTCTGTCATTAGTGTTTGAAAGGTATTTGTGGTGAAGAAGTCATTGGTCTTGTAAAATTCTATTATGTCATCTCCAACTTCATTTCTATCACCAAGGCCATATTTTCCAACTACTGTTCCTTTTGCTCTGTTTCCACTTAACATTCCAATTTCCATTAATCATCAGTGCTCTAGGGCAGAGGTTCTCAACCTTCCTGATGCTGCAACCCTTTAACACAGTTCCTCATGTTGTGGTGACCCCCAACCATAAAATTATTTTCATTGCTACTTCATCACTGTAATGTTGCTACTTTTATGAATTGGGTGACACCTTTAAAAGGGTTGTTAGACCCCCAAAGGGGCCGCAACCCACAGGTTAAGAACCGCTGTTCTAGGGGATGAAATATCCTTTCTCCTAGCTTCTGGTGGTAGCCAGAAATCCTTGGTATTCTTTGAACTCCAATATCTGCTTCTGTTATCACATGGTGTTCTCCTCATATGTCTGTATCCCTGTGTCCAAATTGCCCCTTTCTTATAAAGCCAGCAGTTATACAGCATTAATGCCAACCCTAAACAAATGCGACTTCATCTTAATGAATTATATATGCAAAGAAGGACCTAAAAATACTCAAACAAAAAGAACTAAGATCAGAAAACTAAGGTGAACAAAAAAAAAAACAGTAACACCATAAGAAACACACAGAAAAAAATGACAGTAACAAAATCATACCTATCAATAACAATATACAAATAAATGGATTAAACTCATCAATTAAGAAATCGAAAGTAGGAGGAATGATAAGAAATTAGGACCTATCATATAGATTGTTATGAGCTGTAAGAGCCCCCAATAAAATGATTTATATATAAAAAAAGGAAAATTAGGATCTATCAATATGCTGCTTACAAGAAACACACCTTAGACAAAAACACATAAATTGACTAAAACCTAAAGGAGAGAGAGAGAGAATATATATATGGGAGTAGCATTGTTAATTTCTGATAAAATAGTTCTCTATCATAAAACATTAGTGATGTCTTTAAAGTAAACCAAAGACATATACATAAACCATAGATATATGAGGTGGTACTCCCCCAAGTGGAATTTTCCCCACCCCCAAATCTATGTATTTTTTTTTTCTTACAAAACAACCTTATCACCTTCAAAGTATTCTCCATTACACTGAATACGTTTGTCAACCCTGTGATTGCATTCTTGGAAACATTTTTCAAACTCATCTGTTTGGATGACTGACAGCACCTCCCTCATTTTTCCTTCACTTCTTCTATGTCCTCAAATTGCTGGCCTTTCATGTCCCTCTTCATTCGTGGAAAGAAAAAGAAGTCACACAGAGCAAGTCAGGTGCATGGGGCAAGAGAGGCATGCTGATTTTTGCCAAAAATTGGCACATTGAGATAGATGGCTGCGTGAGCAGGTGCATTGTTGTGGTGGCAAAAACCAGTCCCCGTCTGCCACAAAATCAGGTCTATTTTGTCGCACTCTGTTACGCATTTTTTTCAGAACTTCTAAATGGAAAGCTTGATTAACAGTCTGACCTGGTGGAACGAACTCCAAATGCACTCAACATTTTCATCCATTTGTCAGATGTCCAGAATGAAGTTTGTCATCAATCATTATTTTACCTTTTTTGAAATGAGAAAACCACTCATACACTTGAGATTTTCCTATAGCACTGTCCTTGTAAACTGTGTTCAACAGTTTCTGAGGCATTTTTCCAGATCAGGAAACAAAATTTCACAGCCACATACTGTTCTCTTAAATTGGCAATAAAAAAAATAACGATAAGGTAGTTAGTGTATTGTGCCAGCCTGGCTGATAAACACATGTTGGGTTAATTGAAGGGTGGAGAGATAAATGGCTCGGTGTGCCTCCCCTTTTGTTTTCTTGGGTCTCTTGCTTTGTGATGGTCAGACCAGGGAGCAGCTGCCTTAGCCGATTCATCTGGCAAGGTTCACTTCCTGCAAGCCATCCCTGAGGAGAAGCCACATGGACCTACACGGATGCAGCCCTGGGTGCTGGAGCAGCCGTGTGGAGACCTTTTCCAGTGCTGAGATGCTTACACGTTCACTAATTCAGCT
>NW_022103951.1:7401888-7414388 GCF_000313985.2 Echinops telfairi
CTATGAAGAGCTCATTGAAGATATGGGTACTATAGCAATGTGTGTTGAAGAAACCAGATTCTACCCTGCTAACAAAAAGAATAGCATCTAAGGTCTTAAAGACTTGTCTTAAAACAAGCAGCCATCTAAGTGAGGCTGTATGCACAACCAGCCTGTGTGATACAAACATTGGAAATAATAAAATCCACATCTGAATGAAGGAATGGTATCAAAGCTTAAATTATGAACACACTGTTTGCAGAAGGGTATAATAACATTGGAAGCCCAAAATCCATTTGCAGGGGCCCCACGTGGGTTAAGTCTCCAGGTAATCCCCTCTAACCCTAGTCCAGGGATGTGAATAGCCTTTCATTGTAAAGTTCATTATGCAGATGTATGTGAGTTAAAATTTTAATGCTTTATTAAATTTTTGACCCGCTTTAAAATTGTTTCAGATGTTTTAATACAGTCAGCTTTCCTTTTAAGATTTTTCAATGCTGTGTATAGTCATTGTTGTTGCTTGCTTGCTTCTTGTCTGTGGTTTTTAATATTTTCTGTACATGAAATGCAGAAGAGGTAGATAAATAGAAACAGTAGCTGAATTGCTAATCGCCTCTAGTCCTGGCAGGCTATGATGAAAGGGAACGGAGAGCTGACGACGCGTACAAGAAGAAAATACTCTTAACTGGATTATGTTGCTGATAGCACAACTCTTCTTAATATGATATTTGTTCCTCTAGAGAACCCTGTCTAACACATGATGGATCGATTACATTGTATGACATGTGGAGTCCATGACAATAAAATTATTTTTAAGAAGCAAGAGTAGAAATATTATTTTTTACAAAATAGACTTCAAAGTAAAAGTTATCATGAGGAATCAAGACCATCATATGATTAGCAAAGCCGTATTTTAACCAGAATATATATGCATAATAAATATGCATAATATATATGCACCCAATGAAAGATTCTCAAAATACATTAATCATACTCTTAGAGTTGAAAAGAAAAATAGATGATACTATAATAATAGTAGGAGACTTCAATACACCATTCTCAATTGAGGAAGGGTAGTTCAACTAGAATGAAAATCAACCAAGAGGCAAAAGAATTAAGGAGAACAATCAACCTGATCTCTTAGACATTCATAGAATACTTCACCAAACCCCAATACGCAAACTATCTATTCCAGGGTATATCATATATTATGGCACAAAGGAAGCATAAATACATTTTAAAACTTCAAGTCACTACAAACCATATTTTCAGATTTGAAATTAATAATAAGAAGAGAAAGCAAAAAAATCATTTTGGCAATGATATGTTGGCTAAAAGGCCAATGTTGAAAATCTATAGAAAACCAATACTCCTCGCCATAAAAGACAAATAATCCAATTGAAAAATGGGCAGAAGTCATGAATATACAATTCACAAAAGCTAACATCTAAAATGACCAATAATCATATGAAGAAATGCTCACAATCAGTAGTTATGAGATACCAAATCACCCCAGCACTAATAGCAAATTAAAAGAAAATAGCAAGTTCTGGAAGGGATGTGGTGAAATTGGAGCCTTCATCCCCAGGGGGAATTGAGAAATTGTACAACCACTATGGAAAGCAATATGGCAGTTTTGTAAATAGATGTAAATAGAAATACCATACAAACCAGCAAACAAAACACAAACAGTTATGTACACCCATATTGATTGCAGCACTATCCACAATGGCATACAGATGGAAAAAAACAAAACGGTCCTCTTTGAAAGAATGATAAATATCTTTGGTATGTTCATACAATGGAATACTATGCATCCCTAAGGAACAATGATGAAACTGTCAAACAACTCTTGATATGGACAAATTCAGGAGACAATATGCTCATCAAAGTTAATCAATCCCATAAAGACAATACTGTATGGGACCACTATTATAAAAGAAAATTTCAACATAATTGGTTTTGAATTTTAAGCTCACGCTTAATTGTAGCTTGACTGTAACAACAAATAGTTCTCTTGACATGGTTCTATTCCATACTTGCCCTCATTAAGAGGTCACTGACGATATGTGTGCAGAGTGTAGAGTAGAAAAAAAATCAGATGCTGACATGTTACCAGAAAGAATAGCATCTGGAGTCTTAAAGGCTTGTCTTAAAATAGATCTAAGTGAGGTGTCAGCTAAGCCTGTGTGATCCAAAGATTGTAAATAATAAAATCGACACTTGGAGGAAGGAACAGTATCAGAACTTAAATTGTGAACACCCAGTTTGCAGAAAGTTATGAATGATAGTGGGAGTCAAAATAGTCTAGACAGAGACCATTGCAAAGTTGATTTTTGCAGATGTAGTTAGGTTATAATTTGATCTCCCTTTGGGCCCACTTTTAAAGTTGTTCCCATTTTTTAATATTTTCCACTTTCTTACTGACTGAAGTTTTTCTCTTTTGCTTTGTCATTGCTGTTGTGGCTTTTTGGTTTGTTTGTTTAGGGGGCATGATTTTTCTGTTTATGAAATTCAGGAGATAGGTAAACCTGTAGAGACAGTAACTGGATTCACAATTACCTAGGGGTATGGCAGGGAGGTTGAGGGGAAAGGGAGAGCTAACAACAAGTGTGAGAAAGATGCAAATGTTATAAAATTGATAGTGGCGGTGATTGCACAGCTCTTCTTAATATGATGACTGAATTTTATGCTATGTGAATTATATGCCAAAAACCATTAACATTTTTAAAAAGGAAAAGAAAAATAGTTTTCATTCCAAAAGAAGCAGACTTTGATGCTTAAGGAGAGGCCCAAGGGAGAAGAGAAGAAAACAGAGGGAAGAAGGAAGAGAAAAAAAGGACATAAGGAGATACACACAAAGAGACACCAGGGGAAAAAAAGATAGTAATACACATAGATAGATACATAGATAACCACATTAACATAGATAGATATATAGGAAAAAAGACAATGACATATAATATGCACCAAATTTTTAAAAAATAGGACACATAGATATGTAGATTTTTTTAAAGTTACCTTAGAGCAATCAAAAAGAATTATACCTTAATATTTTGAAATGAAAGTTAGCTAGTATTCCAATTTTATTATGAAAGGTAGTGGTCTAATATTGAATACCTGAAATATTGGGGTGGAAATAGCTTTGTTAATTTAGATTGCTCGTACAGCCACTCTTCTGCCTATCTGTAGTATTATGGAGATACTGTCACTACCAATTCTGGGGAAAAGGCAAGTATATATTGGACTAGGTCATCCTGCACTGTTGGTGGTAACATTACCCTCAAGGTCTAAGCTTTCCTTCTTCTCAAATACCAACTGAATTTTAGACAAATAATTACCAGATTTTTCAATTCCACTATTCTGCTTTGTATTATCAACATTTTAGCTGAGAAGGGATATAATATTCTCCCTAAAGGTATCTTGCTAATACACTAAATTATAATATTCTTATGAATTACTCATCTATTTCCCTTTTTATCCATCTATTTGCAAGGTCTTAATTGTTCCTGTCCATAAAATTAGCACTTTTCAAAATTATATCACAGCGTTGATTTTTTTCAATAATAAATATCCAATTACATTTCAATGGTGAATTAGGCCAGGATGACTACAGAAACAAAATGAGTGACATTAGTATATGTGTAAGAAAGAGCTTTATATCAAGATGTAATTATAGTAATTATATATCAAGAAAACATCCAGCCGTGTCCAATTCAAGTCCATAAATCCAATACTAGCTCCTCAGTCCCTCTCCAGACTCACGCAGTCATATGAAATGTTGCAGAATGCAGGAAGATCACAGGCCGGTGATTGCAAAGCCCTTTGGATGCAAGGCCAGTGGAAACATGGCGGGGCTCCGGCAGCTCTCAGAGTCAGCAAAGAAGGTGAAGGCAGAGACAGGGAGGTTCCCTGGGCCCTCCTTATAAGCAGACCATGAGCACCAGGAGGCACCATCAGGCTGTGACCCGCTTGACAAGTTGAATACCACCCCTACAGTTTTATGTATCTTCAAGCTGACCAAAAATTCTCTACCACAAATGGACTGATGAAATTTCAACATGTAAAACACATGATAGCTTTCTCTCCAAGTTCATACCAGTATCTGGTTGATCTATATTTTAAAGGGAATACATTAAAAATAAATACAAGTGACAGCCCAAATTTATACTACTGATGTTGTCATGCTGATTATAAGTAACCCATGATAAAAGGTCATTTATCTTAAAACTTCCACTTTACAAAATTATGCTTAAACTGGCATGCTACTATTTGGACTTCCAAAGGCTGAGGTCATGTCTTATTTATGGCCAAAGCTGAACTTTGGTGCATATAAAACACATATTTAACTTTACATGAAGTAGAGAACCTTGTTTTACATCATGCATGGAGCAGCCACTGTGTAAATCCATCTTGTCCAAAGTCTTTCTCCTTTCGGCTGCCCTTCTACTTTACTAAGCATGATGTCCTTTTCCTGGGACTGCTCTCTCATGATAACATGCCCAAAGTACATGAGACCAATTCTCACCACCTTCCAAGTACTTCTAAGGAGCACTCACTGTACTTTTCCCAGGGAAGATTTGTTTGCTCTTTTGACAGTCCATGGGACTTTCCATATTTGCCACCAGCAACGTGATTTAAATGCATTGAAGCTGACCCTATGGGGAAGCCAGATAATCAAAGCAATGTGGCCATTCAAGCAAATTTGAGTTTCGGATTTAGGGACAGGATGTATTGAGAGTAGAATCAGGTGGGATAGACCTGGCATAAAGGAATCGAGAAGATGAGCACTGCTTTATGCCTTAAGGAAGGCAATCACACAGACACTTGGGCAACAGAGTGACAGGTTCAGAGGAAGCACCAAACAAACATTTATCGGACAGCTAAATGATTAAATGGTAAGCTAGTCTGTTCATAGTTGGCAAAATCCAAGCAGCAAAGCCAGGGTAAGTTTGAGGGTTTTGGTGAATCAGCTATGTTTTCCAGAGTTTAGGATGTGGACCAAGGAAGTTCCACATCTGCCACTGCAATGCTCAGGGGTTCTGTGATTGTAAATTCGACAACCCAGAGGGCCTTAGATCAAATTCCAGCTCAGCCCTGTACGCACTCGGACAAGTGACTACATTTCTCTCATGTCTGGTTTACTTCTCTGGGAAAATAGAGCTAATAATTGCTATTAATAATAATGGTGACAATACGCAAAACTCACAGCCATCACATCTATTCTGACTAGCTATTAAATAATTAAGTGCTCTATTCTTGAATTCCATCCATGAGGTTCGGTATTTTTAAAAATTGTATTCTTTACCTCATATAATGATAGCATGCATCTATTGACAGTGTGTTGTTTTCAGTTGTTGTTGCTGTCAAGTGGCTGCAACTCACGGTGACATTATAGATAATGAAACCGTTCGGTGCTGTGCCATCTCCGCGATCTTTGGTATGCTTGAGTTCATTGTTGCAATTGTTGTGCCAATCCATCTCACTGAGAAGTTCCCTCATTGTCGTTGACCAAATGTGGCAGTTGGATGGTTCTATGTTAACTTGAATTTGCTTGAAAGTGTAGAGGTGGAGTCCAACCTGTCAATCAAGTCACAGCCTGATGATGCCTCCTTGGGGGTGTGACCTTGTTATAGGGAGAAACTGGGAAATTCTCTCTCTCTCTCTCTCTCTCTTCCTACCCCCTTCACCTTCCTGCTTCCGGGGATTCTGTGTCTGCCACCAAGAGCAGTCCTAAGAGGGCTGCCTGACCACGGCAGCTGTCAGCACCCTGCCATGCCTTCACTTACCTTGGATCAGAGTGACTCTGAACTCACCCACCTGTGATCTCCCTGCTTCCCACTTCAACTTTCTGCGTCACTGGCCTGCAACTACTTGAGTCTGGAGAAGGACTTATGCACTAGCATCAGACTTATAGATTTGAGTTTGACTGGACTGGGATGTCTACTGGATCCATGATTACTTCTTGATATAAAGTGCCTTCTTATACATATATGACTATCGCTGGTTTAGTTTTTCTGGACAACACAGCCTAACACAGTATGGGACCAAGAGAGTGGGGTTCTAGTAGATTAGATTTTTTTGAGGGCAGGATTTTAAGAAGATTTACGATGAGGAACTTCCTAGGGTGTGTAACTTTCAGTGCTACAACCAGGAAAGATAAACCGAACCAAACGCCTTGTCATGAACTCTATTCTAGTCAATCCTAACTCATAAGAACCCTATAGACAAGGTAGAACGACACCACGCTCCGTGTCTCCAATGCTACCATCTTTAAACGAGTCGACAGCTTCATATGTCCTCTCGAAGTGGCTTGAACTCACCAACTACTTAACCAATGTACCACCAGGGTTGCTGACATCCAGAAAAGTCCCAGGTGCATCAACTGATTCACTTACTTTACCTCCACCATCATAGTTAGCTAAACACTCATTACGTTATAAGGTGAATAACTGATTTTTACCTTCCCTCCTTTAATGTTCAGAAGCCCTGATGGCATGGGGGTGGGGAGAGGCTACACATTAGGCTGTTAACCACGAAATCAGCAGTTTAAATCCTCCAGCTAGCTGCTGGGGAGAAAGATGAGGCTTTCTGTTCCTGTAAAGATGTACAGCCTCTGAAACCCACACGAGCAGCTCTGCTCTGTCCTGAAGGGTCACTGAGTCAGAATGCACTCTGTGCTGGTGAGTTTGGGTTGTAGCTTTCAATGTTACTCACTGCTTTCATGTCAATGGATCTTTACTTTGACTTAAAGAGGAAAACAAGTCAGAGGAGTGTAATGAATCAAACTATAATTGAGTTATAGTTAATTTTTATTAGTCATCAGCTGTTTTATTCATAAAATATTTGATTTCTTTTAAAAGGAATAATTTTTGTGACCAAAAAAAAACCTATTAAGAAGGGATGGTATTCTCTATCGAGCAACCTAAATGGTTTCTCCAAAAGATCAAAGGTTATCTCAGTTGTTTGCAAACTATATAATACATACACTGAAGACAAAACCCCAAAGCAGTTTAAAAACGAATTTTAAAAAGAAGTTTAAATTATTGTGACTTTTTGGCACTAAATAATGCAGATTTCTCTCTAAAGTACTTTTTTTTCTTCCAAGAATGCAATTCTTAAAATTTTAAAACTGGTTAGGCAATTTGGGGTTCCTCTGGGATTTTGATGCCAAAGCTTTCACTGACATTTTGAAGAGTTAATGGTTATAATTACTTTGCCTGTAGCAATATCACTGTCTTTAAAATAAAAGCCTTGGGTATTTTTTTAATGTATTAGATTACATTCTATTCAAAAGGACAGGATTTATTATACAGAAAAATGTACTGAGTATACCGATCTTTCCCCAATAGTCTCTATTTTTCTAGCATTAATTTGAAAATCATTATCACCTATTTAGGAAAATATGAATCCCTCTAGTCCTCCATTTTCAAAAAATCAATGTTTCATATTACATCAACTTTTAATTTTTATTTTCCTTTTTCCTTCTTTGTGGTACAAAAGCCTTGCTCTTTGGTTGGGTAGAGGGGTGAAAATATCCTAGGCCTGTTTGAGAGGAGACTCTAGACACTGAGTCACAGAGGATGACTAGAAAGTGATCTGTTCCTTCAAGTGGCAGATGACCACGTAGAGTGATCACGGTGACCCTTGCTCAGGAAAGAGGCCATGAACTGTGGTAGCAATGACCCTGAGAGTCAAACTGTCCACAAAAAACTCAGGAGCAGAACCTAGTATTTGTTATGAGTTGATCTCTGCCCTCCCTCCAAAAAAAAAGAAGATATACTTAAATCTTAACCCCTAATACCTATAAATGTGACCTTGGTTAGAAATAGGGTCTTTGAGGATGTTATCAGTCAACATGAGGTCACACGGGTGGAGTGTGAATCCTAATACAATCTGATTGATGTCCTTTTAAAAGAGAAGAAAAGAAGTTGAAACTTAGACACAGAATGAGGTCAGGTAAAGAGAGGCTAGGGATCAGCAAGTACTGTTAGTAATCACCAGAAGCTGAAAAACAAAAGGGAAGAGTCTTCCTTAAAGCCAACATCTTGATTTTGAACTACTGGCCCTCAGAACTCTGAGACTATAAATGTCTGTTATCTTTAAGCCACCCAATTTTTGGCATGTAGATCCTTGTAATCTGTTCCCCCTTTCTCTTCAACCTTCTGTCCACCCTCCAGGTATTGCCCCTCTCACCA
Source organism: Echinops telfairi (assembly GCF_000313985.2). Lineage (NCBI taxonomy): Eukaryota > Metazoa > Chordata > Mammalia > Afrosoricida > Tenrecidae > Echinops > Echinops telfairi. Next base: position 7,410,066 of record NW_022103951.1, read on the forward strand.
CTGGTCCTGAAGGGTTCATCTGTTCTGGATTCCCTGTGTTTTCAGTTCCTATCTGTGCCAGTGTACATCCTCCAGTCCAGGGAGATTTGTATGTTAGAATGTGGATCATGATAGTGGGGGGAAGAAGCATTCAAAAACTAGAGGAAAATTGTATGCTTCATCAATGCTACACTGCACCCTGACTGGCTCAAAAAACAAAAAACACAAAAATAAATGAATAAAACACAAGTAAACATAAAAATAAGTGCCCCAAATTATAAAAAAAATTAAAAACAAAAATGATCAAAATATAATTATGCTAAATAAAAATAATTACATATTGTGGGATGTATAACATATATAGAGATAAAGTTAAGGACATTGGCACAACAGCTATCAAAAGATATAGCTTCTGGGGTCTTAAATGGGATAAACAAGTGGCCATCTAGCTGAGAAGCAACAAAGCCCACATGGAAGAAGCACACTGACCTGTATGATCATGAGGTATTGATGGGATCAGGTACCAGGCGTCTAAGACCCAGAACAAAAACATACACAATATGAGTGGGGGAGTGGAGAAGGGGACATGGAGTGGATGCCCATCTGCAAATAATTGGACATCCTCTCACAGAGGGGTCACAGGGAAGAGATGAGCCAGTCAGGGTACAGTATAGCACTGATGAAACACACAACTTTCCTCTAGTTCTTTGGTGCTTCCTCCCCCCACTATCATGACCTCAATTCTATCTTACAAATCGAATTAAACCAGAACATGCACACTGCTACAGATAAGAGCCTGCAACACAGGGAATACAGGTTAGATAAACCCCTCAGGGCCAACAATGAGAATAGAGATACCAGGAGGATTATGGGAGGGTGGGGGAGAAAGGGGGACTCAATCACAAGGATCAATATATAACCCCCTCCCTGGGTGACAAACAACAGAAAATTGGGTGAGGGCAATGGGGACGATGTAAGATATGAAAATAATCATCTATAACTTATCAAGGTTAGTGAGGAAGGGTGGATGGGGGAAGGAGGGGGGAGAAATGGGGAGCTGATATCAGGGGCTCAAGTGGGAAGAGAATGCTTTGAAAAGGATGATGGCAAGCTGGCTCAGAAACAAAGCCCACATGGAAGAAGCATACCAGCCTGTGCGATCATGAGGTGTTGAAGGGATCAGGTATCATCAGAACAAAAAAATCATATCATAGTGAATGAGGGGGGGGGAGTGGAGACCCAAAGCCCATTTGTAGGCCACTGGACATCCCCTTACATAAGGGTCTTGGGGAGGAGATGAACCAGTCAGGTGTGATGTAGCGACGATGGGAAACACAACTTTCCTCTAGTTCCTAAATGCTTCCTCTTCCCTCACTATTATCATCCCAGTTCTACCTTACAAATCTGGCTAGACCAGAGAATGTACATTGGTACAGATAGGAACTGGAAACACAAGGAATCCAGGGTGGCAGGACTAGTGGTGTGAGTGGTGATACTGGGAGGATGGGTTGGAAAGGGGAAACCGATTACAAGGATCTACATATGACCTCCTCCCTGGGGGACGGACAACCGAAAAGTCGGTGAAGGGAGACGTTGGACAGTATAAGATATGACAACATAATAATTTATAAATTATCAAGGGTTCATGAGGGAGGGGGGAGCAGGGAGAGAGGGGAAAAAATGAGGACCTGATATCAGGGGCTTAGGTAGAGAGCAAACATTTTGAGAAAGATGAGGGCGATGAATGTACAAATGTGCTTTACACAATTGATGTATGTATGGATTGTGACAAGAGTTGTATGAACCCCTAATAAAACTATTTTTAAAATGTTTAGAAAATAATGATGGCAACACATGTACAAATATGCTTGATACAATTGATATAAGGATTGTTATAAGAGCTGTAAGAGTCCCCAATAAAATGATCTTTTAATTTAAAAAAAGGCAAAAAAAAAGATAAAAGGATTATGGCAGCATATGTGCAAATGTGCTTGACACACTGGATGAAGGTATAGATTGTGATAAGAGATGTAAGAGCCCCCAGTAAAAGTATTAAAAAGAAAATAAAAGACAGTGAAAAGTGCATCTCAGGAGTGCTTAGGTACTTGAATAAATAGGGTTGGTTTTGGGATTAGGTTGAACAAGTGGCCAGCTTATAGGCTGATGTTCAATGTTCCAAAAAGAACCATGACATATATCGTATGAATGTTTCAGACAGGCAGTGACACTCATCTCTGGTCCTGAAGTGAGCTGGTTAAACTGTGAAACTAAGAGTCTAGGATTCCTGATGTCTAATCCAGCACTATTTCCTACTGCAAATGACACCATTAGCGCTTCTTTCCTTTAGAAATAGCTACTGGTAAAATGCAAGTCATCCTGAGAAGAAGAGTAACTTACACAAGGGATTGGCTATTACAGGAAATGGTGTACAGGAAGTCAAGATCTTGCTATAAATCACTTCATCAGGTCTTTTCCAGCAATATGATCCGACAGTTTTGATAGTGGAAAAAATGGGGCTGGAAAAAGCAAAAAAAAGCGGGGGCAAGAGAAGTATTCTGGGGAGTCAGGGAATCATAAGTGCCTCCCTTGGACCTAAGAGGAGAAGGAACTTGTGAGGATGGAAAAAGAGCCACAATAAATTGAGTCTTTCCCACAATGACATCCAAGGTCATGCCTCAGCCTCATTTGGCAGAGAACAGACACTATAAATCAGAGAAGGTGGGAAGGAACCAGAGATCACAGCCGAAGGCTTCCTCCCAGGTAGAACTGGCTGCAAGAGAAGGCTGAGACAGTCTCTGGGGAAGACCAGGTCCACAAATCAGTATTGCAGCTCGAAGAGCGGAGCTCATCCCTTGCCTCTCACTAACCATAGGCTTCATCTCTCGCCCACTCTCATTGCACCATCATCCAGGGGTCAAGCCCCTCAAGACACCACAAAACGAGTAAAGCTTTCTCCACAAGTGGACAGGCATTTGTGTATATGTGTGTCAGAAGGAGAGGGGAAGTAGCATGCAGGAAGTACCTGGTATGTTCCAATCACCGTATGAGATGTGTCATACATGTAAGTTCACCTCATCATTACAAGACTGAGACAAGCATGGTGCAAAGTATTTTCCATGGGAAGAAGGTAAGGCTCAGAGAAGTTCCAGCACTTTCCCCAGGTCACAGAACTGATCGTTGGCAGGATTTAGACCCAAGATTCTCTAACTTCAAAACTGCTTCTCAACCTACCACACCACACTGAGACTGCTCAAATCCACATTTTCTTGGGAAAAAATAGTGTCCGTATTTTCCCAAGACTCTGATAGATTGTTATCTCACAACGGATAAATGTCTTCAAATAATCAAATAAGCCTTGACAATACTCATGTCATATCAGAGAGGTATATTGGAAGGAAGGTTAGCCTGGGAGAGAGAAATTTGAAGCTGTAACCTCTACATAGGTTCCCAAATTATGTGGCCTAATGGCCCTTTTCAAAACAAACAAACAAAAAACCCCCCCAAAAAAAACACTTAGCACCCCACCCCTGGAAATGAATAACTTCTGAACTATAGCTCCTAATCCAGGATCAAGTGTCCATATCCGCTTTCCCAGACTGCCTGGGTCCTCCTTGTGTCTCCTCCTTCCACTCTCACCCCCCTTGAGAAACACTGTTCTAGCAGATAAGCTGGGGAAGTCAATTCAGCGCCCTGTGCCCTGTTTTTTCATTTATTATCAGAAAAAAGGAATAATGATATTTTCATAACAGGCTCTCTGTGAGGACATTGGTAAATGTAAAAAGGCTTGGGAAGCTTTCCATCATCGTGGAAAACTAAATAATTAAAAAAATAAAGTGAACAACCCAAGTGTCCACCCAGTAATGAATGGATAAACATCCCTACAACAGATTGGTATTAAAGCAATACAACAACACAGGTGAACCACAAAGGCATTATGCTAAGAGAAAGAAGCCAGACTCTAAAGGTGACATTGGTATAATTTCATTGATATGACAGTCTGGAAAAATTAAAATACTGGGAGAGAAAACACTTATGATCACCACGTTGGACATCCCCTTACCTAGAAGGGTACAGGAGAGAACTTCATGGAGTGATGGGCATATTTTCTATCTTGATTATGGTGGCCATTACATGACTATCTGTGTTTATCAAAAAGCATACAATTGTACACCTAAAAATGGTGAATTATACTTCAATAAACTTGAATTTTAAAAGAAATTAAAAGGAGGGTGTCAGACATTTAATTCTAATGAGTCTTAAAATGGTGTTGCTCTTTAAGACTTATAGCCTCAAAAACCGGAGAAAGCAGTTCTACTCTGTCCTATTGGATTACGAAGAGTCAGA
>NW_022103951.1:7416478-7418518 GCF_000313985.2 Echinops telfairi
CTTTTTTTTAAGTACAAGATAAAGATGACATGGTCAGATTATATAATATTTATAAGGAAAGCTCCAATATGAAACAAACCTTTTTGAATCCTCTAAGTAGCTACTGTGACAGCCTTGAAACTCAAAACAATAAAATTCTTCTTTTTATCATAATCACCCTTTCCTTTCTTCTTTTTTTAACTTTATTGTGCATGGTGTGAAGGTTTCCAGAGTAGATCAGTTTTCCATCCAACAATGCATACACATTTTGTTTCATGTCATGGATTGCAATTCCTAAAACATGGTATCACTTAATCCCACTTCCTCCTTGTGTTTCCTTTTTCTATTTCTCCTTCTTTCCCAACCCTTCTGAGTTGTATCCTTGGGTAAGTGCTGCTCCTTTGATCTTAAATGGTTGATTGGTTTAAGATGTACATGCGTCACTAGTGCTACAGTTACCTTTATAGACCTCTCTACTGCTTGGCTGAAAATCGAGTTATGTGGGACGGAGTTCAATACTAGACATGAAAAGTGACTAAGGGCCATAGTCTTGGGGGGTTCCATCAGTTTCTATCTGGCCAGTAACCCTGGTTTCTTTTATGATTTTGAGTTTTGTTCCACCTTTTTCTCACACTCTATCTTGGACCTCCTAATGTGATCTTATTCACAGCAGTTGGTAGTGGTAGCTGAGCACTATGTAGTCATGCTGGTCTCAGGGTCCATTAGCCAACTAGATTAATTATTTCCATGTGTCTTCAATTTTCATCACTCTTCCTTCTTCTAGACATGGAGAGACCAATAGTTGCACCCTAGATGACTGTTCATGAGCTTTTAAGACCCACACTCACTACTCCCCACTGCAGGATGTAGAACGTATTTCTTGTGTATTATGCTATGCTAAAGTGATCCTTTTGTCTCCCCAGACCATGATACTTAGCTTCCAGGTCCAATGACTCATCCCCTCAAGGTGTTTAGTTATGTCTAAGAAATTTTCATAATTTTGTCCCATGTTCTCCACCTCATTTATGCATATATTTGTGGCAAAGGCAAATACTCATCTTTGGTCAAATCTATATATATTTGTGGATATGCTCCCACTCACTCTATCACACCCATGCAGCCTGCATATCTATCCATGTAATATCAGTGATTATCATTATTGCAGGATTGAAAGCCCTCTTTCTAAAAATCCTTTAAAAATATGGAGTAACTGTATTTGACCAGCTTCCAGCAAGCTGGCTTCATATATTCAAGAACCCTGCTCCATTGGGCAGAAGAGAATTCTCTTTCATTTCTGGGGAATAATTTTTGAATTATTTCCAGCCCCCCAGCTGCATTCCATGTGATGGAAGTCTCAAAAATGCAAAGCCTCTGTAGAAGCCTTCGCTGGGCACACAGGCAGTATTAAGACTCAACCATGCACTAAGCAGTGCTCCCACTCTAGAGAAATGACCAATTGGCTAGATTAAATGTGCTTCCAAAGTGATTTCCAAACAGCTATTAAAAAATGGAGACTAATTAAATAAAGTCATTGAAGAGCTGTACTTAACCCAACGAGCTCCTATACACACTACATATACTCCTGAAAGAAGCTGTGTGCTCTGGAATTGTGTACCGAAGGTAAAAAATAAAAAGGGAAAGAGTCTACATGTACAATGATCAAGCAAAGTATAGTAGATCAACAAAAAATGTTATGTGGTTATGTAAAATAATAATTAGGAAGATTTTATAGATAGATCAGAACATTTCGGTAATACATTCAAAGGGAAAGAAGGCTGTCAGGTGACATGAACCTTACAATTATAATCATATAAAATGCAAAAAAGACTAAATAAATAAAATACTTGTGAACAATTGGAATTTAATAAAATACATTAAAAATGTTAACAGTTCTGCTTACATGAGAGCTGTACGAGTGCATCTTGTTTTTTATTTTCTTCAATGTTGTGGGTATTTTTTTCAATTTAAAAAACTGTGTTTTATGTGCACTGTTCTTACTGAAATAGGAATATGAATTGTGATTTTACACAAGGCATGCTGATCATCATGTGAGTTCAATTC
>NW_022103951.1:7419035-7420611 GCF_000313985.2 Echinops telfairi
CAGAGTTGTGCAACTCATCACAATCGGTCATTGAACATGTCACCACCTTAAAAGATAGCTATTAACAGCCCATATTTCTCCTCAACATTCACTTTACATTTTTATAGATTTGTCTATTTTTGGACAGTTCATATGAATAATGTGGGACAGCTGATAATATAACGTGGGCCTTTTGGTGTCTGCCTTCTTTCACTTAGCATATTTCCAGCATCTTTCCATGTCATACCATCTAGCAATAATTCCTGTTTTCTGCTGAATAATATTCTATTTTACAGATACAATTTTACCTAGTCATCAGCTAGAAACCCTGGATAGCATAGTTAATTGCTAGACTACTCACCCAAAGGTTGGTTGTTCAAATCCCCCCAGAGACTCTTCAGAAGTAAGGTGTGGCAGTCCAGAAGGTCACAGTCTTAGAATCCTTTGAGAGAAGGTCTACGCAACACACACGAGTTGGAACTGACAGGATCGCAACTAACACCAACATTCACCAGTTGATGAACATTTGGGTTGTTTATGCTTTTTTACTATTAGGAATAATGCTCCTGTGAACAAGTGTGTACTAGTTTTTGTGTGAGTTCATAATTTCATATTTCTCTTGGGTAGAATTTCCATTTCCCTAGGCATGAAATTGCTAGGCTATATGGTAATTTTATGTTTAACTTTTTGAGCAACTGTTCAACTGTTTTCCAGATTGGCTGTACCATTTTCCATCCCCACAAGCAATTCAGGAAGGTTCTAATGGCTCCACTTCTTCATCTACACTTATTCATTTCCCTTTTACAGAGTCTAGCCATGCTAGTGGTTGCAAAGCATTGCATTCCCCTAATGACTACTGACAGTTAGATTTATTTTCATGTGTTTGTTGGCTGTTTGTTATCTTCTTAGGAGAAATGTCTATTCAAGTGTGTTGTCCATTTTTCAAAAATTGGGTTGTCTTTTTATTGTTGAGTTTGTTTTCTTTTTCCTTTTTTCTTGTGCTACTTAGATTCTTTGTGGAGAGGCATGGACGTCAAGGCCTTTACAGGCCCCCAAACACTCTGACCCGGACAGTTCCCAGCATTAGGGAGGGGCACCGAGGGCAGTCACTGTGCATCAGTGCCAGTGAGTGGCGACAGCTACAGGCCTCACAGTTAGCCCATGCTGGGCATGTGCTGTCTGCTGTCCTTGCATCACCTGTGAAATCAGAACATCACTGTTCAGCCGCCACAGAGCATAGCACCTGCTCTTGCTCGCAAACGGCCTGGGAAAAGGAGGGAAACTCTCTTCTGCAAAAGGAAAAGAATGGCCACTTCTTGTTGTGGACTCAGATTCCACGCCAAATCCAAACCCACTGCCATCAAGTTCATTCAGACTTACAGCAACCATATATGGGGATTCTGAGACTGTCAGTCTTTCCAGGAGCAGATAGCTTCATCTTTCTCCAGTGTAAAAGGAGGTGGGTTTGAACCTCTGACCTTACAGTTAGAAGGCCAACACTTTTTTTTTTAACATTTTATTAGGGGCTCATACAACTGTTATCACAATCCATACACACATCAATTATGTAAAGTGCATTTGTACATCATTCTCAAAA
>NW_022103951.1:7422400-7430943 GCF_000313985.2 Echinops telfairi
CTCTGAAGTAGTTACCTTAAATGGTTTAAAAGCAAATGAACATGAAAACTTCTTCCTTTATTTTTAATGCTGAAAAATATATAGCACATTTTTTCTATTGGTTTTACATAGGTGGCATGAATTATATTAATCATGTTGTGCAGCCATCATGAATAATCATTGCCAAAGGTTCCATCACCATCAACAGAAAGTTCACATAATCTCACTATCCTTGCCACTAAGGTGTACATCCGGAGTGTCCCTTCGATGCAAGGATAGTGAGACTGTGTCTCACGTACTTTTGATATGTTAGCAGGAGAGACCGTCCCTGGAGAAGGACATCATATTTGGTAATGTAGAGGGACAGGGAAAAGAGGACAGCCCTCAAAGAGATGGAGTGACACTGTGGCTGCTACAATGGGCTCAAGCATGAAAGCCTAGGAACACTTGTGAGGACCGTGCATGATCAGGCAGTGTAGCGCATTGGTTGGAACTGAATCAATGGCACCTCACAACACCAACAACCTTAAGAAAGAATAGACTGGCCACTTTGGGGAGATTAATCACCAAAAACTTTATAAATAACAGGGGAACATTGTCAGACATGGTGTCAGAAGATGAGCCCCCTCGGGTTGGAAAACCAGATAAACCAAATTCACTGCCATCAAGTTGATTCTGGCAGGACAGGGTAGAACTGTCCCAGTGGGTTTCCCAGGAGTTGACAGCCTGTCTCTCTCCCACGGAGTGGCCAAGCATCCTGAAAGCAGTGTTGACCATAATGACATAGATGCAGTAAAACTTTGGGGACCTTCATTCACTGATAGGGGAGAACTCAAAATGAGGAAAAAAAGCTTAAACACTCATTAATAATTAGAACATAGAATGTACAAAATATAAACTCAAAAACTCTCTGCCATAGAGTTAATATCGACTCCTAGTGACCATCTAGGATAGAATAGAACCACCCCTGTGGGTTTCTGATACTGTAATTCTTTACAGACATAGAAAGCCCAGTCTTTCTCCTGTACAAAGTATAGATCTAGAAAAATGGAAATCATAAAAAAAATGAAATGGAGCACATAAATATCAATAGCCACAGCATTTGTGAGTTGAAAAGGGCTGATATTGGCCATTTTGAATAAGTACACTTCATTGTATTCATACAGAAGCACTACATAGACAGTCCTTGGAACAGAACAAGAGAATACTGTGTGGGTTAAACTCAGGAAAGATGTATGTCAAGGTCGTATCCTTGTACCATACTTATTCAATCTGTATACTGAGCTACAGTAATTTGAGAAGATGAACTATATGAAACACACAGCATCAGGATTGGAGGAAGGCTTATTAACAACCTCAATAGGCAGATGGCATAGCCTTACTGGCTGAAAGTGAGAAGAGCATGAAACATTTGCAGATGAAGATCAAGGAAGGATTGTGGCCTTCACTGTGGATTGTAATTCAATGCACAGAAAGCGAAAAGTCTTCACAACTGAACCAATTGACAACATCATAAAAAAGGGAGAAAAGATTGACGTCATCAATGATTTCATTTTGCTTGGCTTTACCATCAATGCTCATGGAAGCATCTGTCAAAAAATCAAACTAGACATGGCACTGAGCACCTCTGCTGCACCAGAACTCCTTAAAGTGCTGAAGACCGAGGGGGTCACTGTGAAGACTAAGGTGTGCCTGTCCCAAGCCGTGGTATTTTCAATCGCCACAGATGCATGAGAACATTGGACAATGACTACGGACGACTGAAGAAGAATTGCATCTGAATTATGTTGCTAACAAAGAATCTTGAACTAACCTGACCACCGAAAGAACAAACAAATCTGTCTTGAAAGAAGTACAGTCCGAATGTTCCTTCGAAGTCAGGGTAGCTAGACTTCATCTCACATAATTTGGACATGCTATCAAGGAGGCATCAGTCCCTGGAAAAGGACATCATACTTGATAAAGCAGAGGGTCCACAAAAGATAAACAACCATCCAGGAGTTGGGCTGACACAGTGGTTGCAACAGTGGGCTCACAATAGCAATTATTGTGAGGAGGGGACAGGACTGGGAAGGATGTCCTTCTGTTGTCTCAGTGGCAGCTAATGAAACAACTAGTTTAAGCCTCAGAACAACTCTGTGAGCTCTCTCCATTTTAAAAGTGAGCAACTAGGTATAGAAAGGTGAAACAAGTTTTCCAAACCCAACGGCTAGTGAATGATGAAGCCAGATTCAACATTTTTGGCTCAGATCTGTGCTTTCAACCACCATTCCATGCCCCCCTCATCCATTTCGTTTTAATACATATCCCTTACCTCACAAGATTGGGTGGGAGCAATGTGGAAGCCACAAGTACTTTTTCCAGGTAGTCGATTCCAACCACTCATGGGAACCAACTCTATGTTATAGAGTAGAACTTCCTCATAGAGTGTTCTTATCTGTAATCTTTGTGGAAGGAGATTTCCAGAACTTTCTTATGCCATACATCTGAGTGGGTGCAATCTGTCAACATGTAAGTTAATAAATGATTAAACTGTTTTCATCAGCAAGGACCTTGTTTTCACAACCGGTAGGTTCCAAATGTCACATCAAACACATTTTTGGCAAAGCAAGTTATATTAAATGCATACATGCACAAGTACATACATGTACACATAAGCAGTGGTTTAAATGGGTTGGGTTTTACCGGAGAAGCAAATTCCAGAAGAGAAACACTGCAAACAGATGATATGTATCCTTTCAGATATATTGTACACATGCATAAATCTTTAAGGATCTCTGGTGGCATCGTGGGTTATGAGTTGGGCTACTTACCACAAGGTTAGCAGTTTGAAACCACTGGCTGTTTTGTGGTAGAAGGGTGAAGCATGTCACTCAAGTAAAGACTTACAGCCTCAGAAACCACCAGGCAAAGTTCTAGCCTACTCTGTAGGGTTTCTAGAGTCAGAATCAAGTTCGATGGCAGTAAGTTTGATTTGGGTTTTATATAGATCTTGAAAGTGATAGATATGCATATATAAGCGCACAGTTTTTTTCCTGAAATGAAGATGTGCCATACATGTTGAAAATTCCTCTCTCCTCTTTACTATATATTATTACCTCTGTACATCAAGATATAGCCATGCCATCAACCAAAATAGGCCTCCATTTGAATAGGATCCCATACTCCTGTTCTCTTTTTATGCCCTATTATCATTGCACATCCAATTGGGGTTAACAAGAAAAGATCACAGAAAATACTCTGAACTTGATTAGAAAAGAGAGCCTCTTTACTGAATTGTCTGCACCACTAGAAGAGGTAAAAGGCCTCTTTTCTTTGAGAGGAAGTACAGATAATTTGCTGCGCTTAAACTCTTTAGTGGTAGATTGACATACTGGCTACAACAGTGGCCTCAAGCTTGGGAACATGTGTGAGGCTGGTGTGGGTGCGGCCAGTGTTTCCTTCCGCTCTGCATGGGGTTGCTATGAGTTGGAACTGAGTCCATAGTACCTAACAATCAACCCTGTAGTTACTTAACCTGCTAAAGAATACTATTTCCGTTTTAAAATACAGTATGTCATCCATATAGAATTTTGAAAGATGTGATCATATATTAAATACATTCTTTATTGACCAGAAATTTCCAAAGGGCAGGTCGAACAGACAAAGCCAAATATTACAATAAAATGTATAAACACCTAGAATTACAAAAGTCTCCAAAAGAGAAGAACATGTTCAGCATGTCTTAAACGGAAAGAACTCAAGAAAAAAGTCAAGCTTCCAGGTGCAATCTTGAAAGATTCTATGGGTCAAATATTGAATCATGCAGGAGGCATCAAGAGAAGATGGAAAGAATACACAGAGTCACTGCAGCAAAAGGAAGTAGTCGATATTCCACCATTTCAATAGGGAGCATTTAAGCAAGAACTAATGGTACTGAAGGAAGAAGTTTAAGCTGCACTGAAAGCATTAGACAAAAACAAGGCTTCAAGAATTGAAGGAATACCAATGGAAATGTTTCAACAGCTGATGAAGCAATGGAAACGCTCACTTATTTATGTCAGGAATTGTGGAAGGCAGCTACTTGGTCAACTGACTGGACGAGGTCTATATTTGTACACATTCCAAAGAAAGATGACCCAACAGAATGTTCAAACTATAGAACACTGTTACTGATTGGACACGCCAGTAAAATTTTGTTGAAGATCATCCAACAACGATTGCAGCCGTGCACTGACAGGGTGTTGCTGGATTCAGAAGAGGGTGTGGAATGAAAGATATCATATCTGATGTTAAAATGATCCTGGTTGAAAGCAGTGTTTGCTTGGCTTTTATTGATTATGCCAAAGCATTTGACGGTGTGGATCATGAAAAACTATGCATAGAAGGATGAGGATTCCAGAACACTTCACTGTGTTCATACGGAACTTGTACATGGAGCAAGAGTCATCTGTGTGAACAGAACAAGGGAACACTGCATGGTTAAAAATTAGGACAGATGTGCGTCCAGGTTTTAGCCTCTTGCCTATTTATTCATACTTCTACTGGGCAAGTAATCAGAGAAGCTATGAAGAGGAATGTGACATCAGGATTGGAGGAAGGCTTATTAACTGCCTTGCTTATTGAAAGTGAGGAGGACTCGAAGCACTTGCTAATGAAGGTCAAGGATTGCAGTATGGAGTACAACTCGATGTAAGAAGACCAAAACCCTCACAACTGGACCAATAGATAACATCATGATAAATGGAGAAAAGGTTGAAATTTCCATAAAACCACCTCACATGAGGACAACTTATATCCACTGGGATCCCCTTCAAAAGGGGCGGGGGGGAGAAGACCATACACTTGATGCCATACAACATTGAGACAAGGCTGCGACCAATCAACGGGTCCTCCACAGACATGAGAGGAGAACCTTCCTGGAAAATCAGGTTAAGACCAGAGGAGGGGAGCATCTACATTTCAAAGGGGGTAGGTATATTTCTGTTGGTGGGGATGGTGGGTAAATGAGGAGAAGCAACCTCACATCAGGAAGGGATACTAAACAGTAATTGTAGGGAACCTTAAGGGAGATTAAACCCAGTTCTATGTTCTGGGGTAGACACATTGGGTAAGCTTCTACCCAACCCTCTGTGGACCATGCCATGGACTAAGTACTATGATGATCTTAGACACTAACCTCACAGGGAATATGGCATCCCCCAAGGGCCACACCAGAAGAACTCTACGTGGAAGCCCAACTGAATAAACTGGGCCCTACCTTAAAATTACCAGTAACCCTTGAATTTAGGGCTGAAATTCCCTGAAGGGAAAGAAAGCAAATTATGGCAACCCCAATATTGTGGGAAATGGTGGTCATTGGACCTTGGGTGGGACCCCTGGCGTAATGGGCAGACAATGAAAGGGGACTCCGAACCACCACACATTTAGTAGCTCAATGCCTCCCTTGTTTTAATGCGGCATGTATTAATCTGATAGACAAGGATCTGCCCTTGTAAGGAATGTCACAGGAAATTTTCGCCTAGTACCAACCCTCATACTCAATGTGAACAGAGTTCAATCAATTAACAATTCAATCAGTACAAAGCAACAACTCATAGATTACCGTTTGAAGTTGGGCTATAGTCCAATAATCTCACCTCAAGAGTAAAAATAAGAAAAGGGAAAAATTCGTTTTGTCTTGCTTGGATCCACAATCAATGCTCAGGAAACAGCAGTCAAGAGATCAAAAGATGTGTTTCATTGGGTAAATCTGCTGCACAAGACCGCTTCATGGAATTTTGAAAAGCAAGGATGTTACTTTGATCACTAAGGTGAGCCCGACCCAAGTCATGGTATTTTCCATTGCCTCTTGTGCATATGAAAGTTGAACACTGAATAAGGAAGATTGAAGATGAATCTATGTGCTTGAATTGTGGTGCTGAAGAAGCATACTAAAAGTACCATGGACTGCTAAAAGGACAAACTGACCGGTCTTGGAAGAAATATGGCCAGAGGGCTCCTTAGAGGCAAGGACGGTGAGACTTCATCTTCCGTACTTTGGACATGTTGTCCGTCAGGAGAGACAATGGTTCCTGGAGAAGGGCATCAAGTAAGGTAGGGTAGAGGGCCACTGCAGGAGAGGAAGGCCCTCAAGGGGATGGATGGACACCTTGGCTGAAACAATGTGCTCAGGCAGAGGAACAATGCTGAGGATGGTGCAAGACCTTGCAGTGTTTTATTCTGCTATGCACAGGGCCACTATAGGTCAGAACCAACTGGCTTGCACCCAACAACAATAATATTATTGAGCACTTACCATGGGCCTGATACCCTGTGCTATTACTGTACACGTGTGCTTCCTTTTCATCATAACCAAATGCAATAAATTGAACTACTCCCATATTGCAAAGGCAGAAACGGAGGTTTAAGACTAAGTCATATGCCCAAGCAAACAGACCCACTAAATACCAGGGTACAAAGGCAAACATGCCTCAGACCCAAAGTTCATGCTCTTGACCCCCACACTGTAAGATCAGCATATCCTTCTGTAAGCCACACTGCAAAGAAATTTCAAGAAGAATCTATGTTTCCCTTGACCAAGACATCCCAACAAAACAAGAACTTATTTTAAGAAAATGCTCTGTCCTCCCTCTCCAACACCTCCACTGTCACAGAGGCCACAATTCTCTCTGGATACCCCTTTTATACCAATCTACCTTCCAGCCCCCTTGCTGATTCTTTCTGTGAGAAAAGAGGACATGTGTCACTTGAAGGGAGAAGCAGTGAACCGCCTGTGCATCATTCTCTAGACTTTCTTCCCTTGCTGTGATACTTGAGAGACCCATGTTCTGTACGGCAGCCACAATCCTGTGAGTCCTCCATCAACCTGGGCCCCTGAGGGAGGAGTATGTCGAACAGAGCAGTCTCCATTACTCATGATGAGCATGTAGCACTAAGGGGAAACAGGCTACTATTGTGTAAAGCCACTGACATCTGGGGGTCAATATGTTAGTAAAACATAAACTACTCAATCCTGACTAATACACCTGCTAAATAAAATGCATTATTGACTAGGAAAAAGAGCCCTTATAGATAAGGCTTTTTATTATGACATTAAAAACAAGTAAGAACAAAAAACAAGTAAGTAACAGACAAATAGTCAAATAAACTATGTATTATGCAACGTAACAGAGAGTGAAATCATCATTAAAATAATTGTGCCATGGGGAAAAATGAGCTGACACCAGGGGCTCAAGTGGAAAGTGGGTGTCGTAAGAATGATGAAGTCAACATATGTACTAAAGTGCTGGACACAGATGATGTATGTACAGATTGTGATGAGTTGTATGAGCCCCTAATAAAATGATTATTTAAAAAAATAATAATTGTGCCACTTATTATATCATGTTATTTACTGTCCAGGTCTATGTATAGTAGAATGAAACATTGCTTGGTCCTGCACCATCCTCACAGTCATTCCTATGTTTGAGCCCATTGTTGGAGTCATTATGTCAATCTGTCCCTTTGAGGCTCTTCCTCTTTGTCACTGACCCTAGATATGCCCCTCCTGATAACATGCCCAGAGTACATGAGAGGAAGTCTCATCCTCCTGGCTTCTAAGGGGTAGTCTGGCTGTCCATCTTCCAAGACGGCTTTGTTCATTCTTCTGGCAGTCTGTAGTCAATAGTCTTCACCAACATCATAATACACGAACACTGATCCTACTTTGGTATCTCTCATTCATTTCCCGCCTTCACACTCACATGAGCTGATTGAAGATGTCATGGCTTGAGGCAGATGTGACTTAGTCCTCAAGGAAACGTCTTTGCTTCGTGCAGGGATTTTCCCAGTGGAATATATTGTTTGATTTCTTGACAGCTCTTTCCCTGGGTGTTGATTGTGGATCCAAGTAAAATGAAATCCTTGACAGCGTCAATCTTTGCTCCCTTTATCATTATGTTGCTTAATAGTCTGGCTGTGAGGAATTGTGCTTCCTTTTTGTTGGAAGTGTGCGCCATACTGAAGACGACTGTAGGTAGTCTTTGATCTGGATCATTAAATGTCCTTGAAATGTCATCTGCACATCACAGGTTGTTAATGAACCTGCCTCCAATCCTGAAGCCATGTTCTGCTGAATAGTGTCTAATTTATCAGATTATTTGCTCATCACACAGACTAAGTACAGAGAAAGGGCACAGCCCTGATGCACGAATTTCCTGATTTTAAACCACGTAGTTCCCCCTTGTTCTGTTTGAACAACTGCCTCTTGATCTACATACAGATTCCTTGTGAGCACAACTAAGTTTTCTTGAGTTCCCATTCTTTGCAATGTTATCTATAGTTTCTTATGCCATAGTACTCAATGGAAAAACACATTCCAAATGGAATCTTCTTTGACATGCATAACAAAGTAAGGCATCTGTACATACATGCAGAACTATAAAGAGACCTGGGGAAAATAAAGTCAGTGTTTAGATTAAGAGGTGGAATAAGAAGGCAGGGGAGTTGTGTTGTTTTTCTGATATCATTTATAAAGGAATATATTAAAATTGACCCTTTTTACCTATAAAGCCTGTCAAATTAATACTTTCCTTTTGGTGATA
>NW_022103951.1:7432258-7433534 GCF_000313985.2 Echinops telfairi
GGACAGATGAACCCCCAGGACCAGTGGAAAGAGTGGCGATATCAGGAGGGTGGAGGGAAGGTGAGGGAGAAAGGGGGAACAGATGACAAGGTCTACATATGGCCTCCTCCCTGGGGGACGGACAGCAGAGAAGTGGGTGAGGGAGATGTCGGATGGGGTAAATTATGATAAAATAATAATAATTTATAAATTATCAAGGGTTTAGGGGGAGGGCAGAGCATGGAGGGAGGGGGAAAATGAGCTGACACCAAGGGCTCGGGTGGAAAGTGGGTTTTATGAGAATGATGAAGTCAACATATGTACTAATGTGCTGGACACAAATGATGTATTTATGGATTGTAATGAGTTGTATGAGCCCCTAATAAAATGATTATTTAATAAAAAAATGTTTTGAAAAAGATGATGACAACGTATGTACAGATGTGTTTGACACATGGGTATATGTATGGATTGTGATAAGAGGTGTAAGAGCCCTCAATAAAAAATAAAATACCAGGAGATTAAAAAGTTCATGGAAATTTTCTATTACCTTTCTATAATATTTTCCATGAATCTTAAGGTTACTTCATATTTCTTTTAACATAATTAGAATACACTTTCATCTCATTTAATAAAAAAATCAAACTCTGGCCAATTAAACATTTATCTCTCTTCAGATTGACCTGTTGAGAAACTAATTCACCAGTTCAATTCCTTCTTTAGCATCACACACACACACACTACACTGTCATTGAGTCCACTGCAACCCTTATTGACCCTATATGAAAGACAGAATTGAACTGCCCCTGTGGATTTATGGAGCTTTAAAACTTGACAGGAACCCCAAAAGCTCATTTTTCTCATAAGGAGCGACTGGTGGGTTTGAACCACCAACCTTGTAGTTAGTAGTCCAATATTTAACTCATTGAACCACTAGTGCCCCTCCTTAAAGTTCTACCAAAATAGTCTCAAATCCTTTGTGATTTGCCCTTTACATGGCATCACAATGCAATGCTCAGTCACTTAACCTAATCAGAAAGGTTTAATAAGAAAAGGCACAATAAATATGTATGCTTTGCTTTTTCAAAGAACTACCTAAAACCAACTTATAGGGATCCTGTAGAACTGCGGTTCTCAACTGTGGGGTCACAACCCCTTGGGGGTGGGGGGGTGAGCGACCCTTTCACAGAGGTCGCCGGATTCCAAACAGTAGCAAAACGACAGTGATGAAGTAGCAAGGAAAATAATTTTGTGGTTGTGTGAGGAATTGTGCTTCCTTTTTGTTGGAAGTGTGCGC
>NW_022103951.1:7434782-7441588 GCF_000313985.2 Echinops telfairi
TGACAGTTACAACTCAAATATATTATGTTAAAAATAGAACAGAATAGCAATTGAAACAAACTGATGACGTAATGGAAGCATTCACTCATCTAGCTCAGGAAATTTGGCCTGCTGGTTGGAAGGGGTTCAGATTTGTATTTACTCCAAAGAAAGGTGACCCAACAAAATGCTCAAATTACAGAACAATATTATTGATATCACGTGCAAGTAAAATTTTGTTATAGATGATCCAACAATGGCTGTAGCAGTAGAAAGGAAGCTTCCAGAGTTCAGTGCAGATTCTGAAGAGGATGTGGAACAAGGTATATCATTGCTAACAGATGGATGTTGGCTCAAAGTAACGAATACCAGATAGATGTTTACTCGTGTCTTATTTAACTCTGTGGACCATAACAAACTATGCGTAACCTTAAGAAGAATGGAAAGCACAGAACACTACATAGTATTCGTGAGAAACCTGTATGGGGATCAAGATGCCGTTGTGCAAACAGAACAAGGGAATATTCAAGGCTTAGAATCAGGGAAGGTGGTTCATCAGGGTTGTATCCTCTCAGCATGCTTATTCAGTAAATGATATCAAGGAATCTGGATTATCTCGAGAAGAATGTGGCATGAGGATGAGAAGAAGGCTTATAAACAACCTTGTCTATATGCACAAGACACAACCTTACTTGGTGAAAGTGAGGAGGACTGGAAGCACTTACTGATGAAGATCAAGGATTCCTGCCTTCAGTACGGATCACATTTCAATGGAAAGAAAACCAAAATCCTAACAACTCAACCAGTAGGTAGCATCATGGTAAACAGAGAACAGATTCAAGTCATCCAGGATTCCTTCTTGCTTGGACTCACAGTAAATGCTCAAGGAGGCAGTAATCAAGAGGCCAAAGGACACATTGCTTTGGGTAAATCTGCTGCGCAAGACCTCTTGAAAGTGTTGAAAAGCAAGGATGGTCCTGTGAGGGCCACGATGTGCCTGTTCCAGACATGGGCATTGAATAAGGAAGACCAAAGTAGGCTTGATGCATTTGAATTCTGTGCTGGCAAAGAATATTGGAAGTACCATGGACTGCCAAAAGAACAAATACATTTGCCTTGGAACAAGTACAGCCAGAATGCTCCTTAGAGACAAGGGTGGCAAGACTTCATCTCACGGAACTTTGGACATATTATTTGGAGAGGCCAGTCCCTGGAGAAGAGTACCATGCTTGTTAAAGTAGAGAGGTAGCAAAAAGACAGAGAAGGAGAAGAAGGAGACCTTTGAAAAGATGGACTGACAGTGGCTGCATCGATGCGCGTAAACAAAAACAAATGTAGCGATACTACAGAACTGGGCAGTGCCATTCTGTTGTCCATAGGTCATTATGAGTCAGATCCAACTCAAGGGGACCTAACAAGAACAACGAAATATAGATACTTTTTTTAACAGTTTGAAAGGGTTTTAAATGGTTTTCCTTGTTTAAGTCATGATACTCTATTAAAAAATAAGCAACTGTTGACTTTTAGTCATCTGAAATAAAAGATTTGTGGCAGTCACTATTGATTGTCTACTCAGCAAATATTTCCTCCATCTTTGCTGAGAAAGCCTCAGCTGGATTCCTTACTCTGTGTCAGCAGTCCCAACCTGTGGGTTGCGAGCCCTTTGGGGGGGGTCTAACGACCCTTTCACGGGGGTCACCCGATTCATAACAGTAGCAAAATGACAGTGATGAAGTAGCAAGGAAAATAATCTTAAGGTTGGTGGGTCACCGCAACACGAGGAACTGTATTAAAGGATCGTGGCATTAGAAAGGTTGAGAACCACTGCTCTGTGCTATCAAGCAATACTATCACTGACAAAGATAATGTTCTATATCCCAGACTGATGAGTAGGGTCTGGGATCTTCATAGCGTGTGAACTTAGACAGCTTGTGAGGGGCTAACTAAGATACAACTATTGTTCTCTACTCACAGCAATAGAGAATAAAGGTCATCAAAATTAAAAGAAGAATCTAAGCCACAGCTGTCTCTAGTCTGAGATTAGTAGAACTAGATGTTGACTGGATACCATACCAACCATTCTGACCAAACGCAATCAAAATGTCTAGCTAGAAAAATGTAGAGTCAAACTGAAATTCCTTAAAATGTTTTTTAAAGGCCAGACATTTTGAACCTTCAGCGACTAGCACAGTATTTCCCAAAGTGGATGATCTCACACCTCTGTGGGGTGCTAGAACGTTACAGGAGATGTAAAAAGCAGCTTCCTACGGTTTATCCTAGATTGTGGGCTTTAGAACAAATGCTTTTTAATAGCCATGGGGCGCTAAGTTTTTTTCTGAAAAGAGCAGTAGGCTACATATGGTTGGCAACCTACAGACTAGAGGAGCCTCTGAGACTACCGCCCAGAGAGAACTTCTAAGTCTGGATTTGAAGCTGTTTCTGTAGGTCATCTTTTAGCCAAATAACAGATCAACTTATAAAATAAACATCATCACTCACGAGGAATGTGCTCCCTTAAACAATTTACTACATGGGGTCAAATGGCCAACATTTATCCAAAAGGAAAGATGAGAAGGCAAGGAGGAGATGCGAAACTAGATGAACATACAGAACAGGTAGAATGGAAATAATGACAATATGGGCACAATGTTAAACGTGTAAACAATGGCACGAAACAATTGATATGAAAAGCATTAAAGGGAAACCAAATTTGCTGCGTAGACTTTCACCTAAAGCACATTAAAATATTTTAAAAACAAAAATATGATCCCAAAGTTGGAAATAGAGCAAAATAATGACTGTCTTTCAATGTCTAACAGGCCCAACCAAAGAGTATCAAATTCTCTAGGGAAACACACCTTTTCTTTACTTATAATTTGCTGTGAAGTTTAATGTTGGTATGGACAACATTAATAAAGTGTAAGTGATTTCTATCTGGTATATAAGATGGCAACCTCAAGTCAGAATCAACTTGACTACACTAAGGGTAGATAAGATAACCCCTATGGTGACAGTTTTATAGTCCTGAGGACACAAAGCAGTTTTTTATCTAATTGAGTAATTGCATTTCAGCATTCCTTCCTTCCTTGACCCTGTGCACCACTCTCTCCTAAGCAATTTTGAACTAGCTTAATCAGGTTGATGGTTCTTCATTGAGGAGTTACCTTTGACAAATGCTAAATATACGTGTACATAGGTCACCCTGCTAACTATTTGGAATTCCAAGTTTCAAATTCCCCAGTCCAAAGGAATTCGTTGTGATTAATCTCAGGCAACTATGGCATTCTTGTACACCTTTGTCAAAAAAATTATACTAAAGATAAGCACCTGGCCCTGTTCTAATCAATGCAACACAAAGAAATATCAGCTAGTGCCTTCAAGAAAAAAAAAGACATTTTCTTCATCAAAAGACAAAAGAATGACAAAGAGAAACCTTTTCTACCCTCTACCTTGTTTGTTTCTTAGGATGGTATGATAGGAAGCTTAATTACATTACAGTAGCCCCCCCTCCCCAGTACAATCAGAAAATCTAAAAGCATGCTTAAATTACTTTTGTATGATAGAGGCTGACAGGTGTATGGATTGCCCACTCCAATCCTGCTCAATCCTCACAGTTGAGTCCATGGTTGCAGCCATGCTTGTTTTTTTGTTTGTTTGTTTTTGATGACCCTCTACCAAGTATGATGTCCCACTCCAGTGATTTGTCCCTCCTGATGGCATGTCCAACGTGCATCAGACAAGTCTTGTCATCCTCAATCTTTTTTTAAAATCATTTTATTGGGGGCTCATGCAGCGCTTCTCACAATCCATACATACATCCATTGTCTCAAGTACATTTGTACATTTGCTGCCATCATCATTTTCAAAACATTTCCTTTCTACTTGAGATCTTGGTATCAGCTCCTCATTTTTCCACCTCCCTCCCCCATCTTCCCTCTATCCCTCCCTCCCCTTTGATAATTTATAAATTCTTATTATTATTCATGTCTTTTAAAAAATCATTTTATTGGGGGCTCATACAACTGTTATCACAATCCATATACATAAGGAGCATTTTGACTGTACTTCTTCCAACACATATTTGTTTGTTCTGCTGGAAGCCACTGTTATCAATAGCTTTCTGCGAACCAGGTATTCAGAACTTATACACTGATACCATTCCCTCCTCCAGCCTTGGATTTTATTTACAATCACATAGGATTGAAAGTAAAATTTATTGGTTCTCATAGGCTGGTGTACTTTTTCCATGTGGGCTTAGTTGATGCCTCACTTAGATAACTGCTTATTTTAAGACAAGTCTATGATATATTCTAAAATTCTTTACCGAGACCATAATTCAATGCATGAATTCTTTTTCAATCTTAATTATCTGTTGGTTATCTTTCATATGCACAGGAGGCACACCTTACTCCTCAGAGTGGCGGCCTTGCTCTTTAACACTTTCAAAAGGTCTTGTGCAGCATATTTGTTCAAAGTTATTTTATTTCTTGACTGCTGTTTCAATGAACACAGATTGTGAATCAAAGTAAAATTATATCCTTCACAGCTTCAATCATTCCTGTTTATCATGTTGTCAGTCTTATTGTAAGAATTTTAGTGTTCATTATGTTGAAGTATAATCCATATGGAGGCTATAGTATTTGAGCTTCATCAGTAAATATTTCGATTCCTCTTCATTTCAGCAAATAGGATTGTGTTATCTGCATACACAAGTTGCTAATAGGACTTCCTCAAATCATGATGCCATGTTCATATTCATATAGGCATGGAGTTTCTTAGATTATTTGCTCAGCAAACAGGTTGAATATGTGTAGTGAGAGGATGCCACACTTACACTCACCTTTTCTGTTTCTAAACCACAAAGTATCCCCAGGTTCTGCTTGAACAACTGCCTCTTGGTCTATGTACAGGTTCTGCATAAACACAGTTAAATGTTCTGGAATTCTCATTCTTCAAAATGTTAGCCATAGTGTGTTATTATCCCCACAGTCAAATGTCATAGTCAACAAATCACAAGTAAACTTCTTTCTGGTATTCTTTGCTTTCAGCCGGGATCCATCTGGTATCAGCAATGACACCCCTTGTTCCACATCCTCTCTGATTCAGACTTGAATTACTCACATTTCACTGTTGATGTACTGCTTCAACTGCTTTTCACTTATTTTTAGCAAAATTCTACTGTTTAGAGGTGGAATGAGGGTAAATCTAGTACCCACAAATGTGCTTGGTTCATCTCAGGAAGTATATTCCTAAACCATATATATTTTTAATAGTTTCAGTGGCATATAATTCCCAGATCATAAAATTTAATAGTTCAGTTGTATTAAGAAGAGTTGTGCAATCATCACTATAGCCAATTTCAGGTCATTTTCTCCTTTCTAGTACTTATTGTTTCTAGCTCCCCGTTGCCACCTAACCTTCTCTGCTATGTCCTTAGGTAATTATTATTTCTATTATTGTCTCTATAGATTTATCTATCCTGGATTTTATATACAGGAAAACATACAAAGGACAAACAAGAGATAAACCAAAAAACCAACAACAATGAAAACACAAAACAGAAAAAAAGCCTTAATCATAAAGAAAGCAGAAAATATTAAAATTTGAAACTACGTATTTTAAAATGAGTTAAAAGGGAGCTCAATGATAAGATGGTACATATTAACCTAACTACATCTTCCATAATCGACTTCATAATGCTCTGTGTTTAATAGCAAGTCTATTCATATCCCTAGACTATGGTCAGAGGGAATTCATTAGAGGCAAATAGATTTTGGGCTTTCACTGTCATCAATAGCTTTATGCAAACCAGGTATTCAGAATTTATACTCTGATACCATTCCCTCCTCGAGTTTTGGATTTTATTTACAATCACATAGCATTGTAAATAAAATTTATTAGATCACATGAGCATGTGTACTTTTTCCATGTGGGTTTAGCTGATACCTCATTTAGATGGCTGTATTAAGACAAGCCTTTAAAACTTCAGTTGCTATCCTTTCTGATAGCTGTGCACCATCTGGCTTCTTCACCACGCTTTGCTATAGCACCCATATCTTCAGGGATCTCTTCATGAGGATGACTATCGCATAAGGCCATGTCAGAGTAACTAATTGTTCTTAACCATATCTTGAATTAAATTTACTTGGTTGGTGAGCTTTCCTCACTCAAATGATAAGCTCTGCACTATCAATAGCATCTCAACAATTCTTTTGGTCTGATGGGGAGCTTACAGGCCCTCATTTGTGTTTTTGTTGTTTCAACAAAAGTACCTTCTCTGAGTATTTTATCAACACTGACGTTTCATTACTTACTTTAGTTAGTTTGGAGTTTGCAGAAGTAAATTACATCGTACTTGCTGTAATAAACTTACTGCCAGAAACTTCTGATGACTGTGATTTACAGTACTTTGTGATGGTGACAGAAGTCTTTGAGTTTCTTGGCAATGGACATACAATGAGATTCAATAATGAATATACTCTATCATTTTTAACATTTTGAACCTGAAAATATCTTTACAAAAGTATCAAATAATTTTACTTAATGCTTAAGTGAGAGTTATATAAGAAACAGATAGAACCTGAGTGATTATCCAACCCTACTCCTGTTTTACTGATAAGGAAACTGAGATCCTGGGAAATACTCTCAGTGGCCACTAAACATTCAAGGAGTTTCCGTGTGGGCTTTGTTGCTTCTGGGCTAGATGGCCGCTTGTTTACTTTCAAGCCTTTAAGTCCCCAGACCCTATAGGTCTCGATAGCCGGGCACCATCAGCCTTCTTCACCACACTTATGCACACATTCATCTTCAGCATTTATGTGGGGAAG
>NW_022103951.1:7442382-7461291 GCF_000313985.2 Echinops telfairi
AAAAAATAATAATTTATAAATTATTAAGGGTTCATGGGGGAGGGGGGAGGGGAGGGGGGAGGGGAAAAAGGAAAATGAGCTGATTTTGGGAACCCAAGAGGAAAGCAAATTTTGGGAATGATGAGGGCAACAAATGTATAGGTGTGCTTTACACAGTTGATCTATGTATTGTGATGAATTGTATGAGTCCCAAATGATTAAAAAAACCAAATACAATTGATTAAATGTATGAGCTCCAAATGATTAAAAAGAAACAAAAACAAAACAACAACAAAATTCAAGGAGTTTCACACTTTCTAATAGAATAAGAAAGCAGTTGAAAGAAATGCCCATCATCAATCACAGAGTGCATCCCAAGCCTCCACCACCCTCTTCCAAACTAGCCAGGGTGGGAGGTGGGTTGCAAAAGAACTTTGATAAGAAGAAGAGCTGTCGTAGGTATGGTTGGTGCTCCTCTCATATCTTCTGATGAAATATTGCTTAGTGTGAACAACTGTAACTCTTTGGTCACACATCTTTCTCAATCCACTTGCATGGTAATCTGGAAGCTCCTGAAAAGTAATGGTCCTGGAGTCAGCCTCCAGGCACTGGAGTATAGAGAGCTGAGACAGAAATATCCCTCCTTTCTATGGTGACCAACTCATCACAGTTGGCCTAAGACTCTCCTGGTTTTAGCACAGAAAACCCCTGAGGCCCAAGCAAACCAGGACTATTGGTCAGCCTAGTTTGAATAATTCCGAGGCTTATTGTATATTGGGTCCAAGAGTAGGCTTAAACTTCAGTTACCCATAATGGCGATTGACATGACAATGTCCTCTTTATCACGCTCTTCCCTTGCCTGTCCTTATGGTATCATCAAGCATCAAAAAGTCCATGTAGTCCAGAATGTGCAATTACAGGAAGGTAATGTTCTTATCTACCTGGGTCCCTGTGCGACTTAGTGAAGTATAACCCCTTACTGACTTATATTGGAACATGTAGCATGAATAAAATATTTGCTTTCATTAAGCCACGACAGTTAAATGATATTTATTATGGCAAGGCAACATAGCTTATTCTGAGGACTGGTTTTCTTGTTGTCATTGCTATTGGAACCATTGAGTTGGTTCTGACTCATAGCAACCCTCTATAAAACAGAACCAAACACTACCTAGTCTTACACCATCCTCACTATTGTTGTTGGATTTGAGCCCACTGTTGTGACCACTGTGTCAATCCACCTCACGGGAGCTCCTTTTCATGGACTCTCCACTTTATCAAGCATGTTGTCCTTTTCCAGAGATGGATCCCTCAAAATCACAAGTCCCAAATGCAAGGTAATGATACTTTTCCCAATCAGAAATATAGATAATTGTAACTTTATCTCTCTAGTTTTATACTCTCTACATTAATACTGACACACAAATTAGATTGAGCCATAAGAAACTGCCATTTTAGTAGACCCAAAACAGTTGAATCTCAGGAATTCCAGAGTCCAAACATAGTTGAAGCCTATATTTTGACCATAGTAGAACCATACCATTCAACCACAGTTGAACTCTACAGTTAAAATATATTCCTAGGAATGAACTTCAAAGTCCTAGGTAGCATAGCTTTAATACAACTTAGTATTTAAGTTTGTGTTGTTTTATGATAAACTAGGCCATGATTTCCATTGCTAAAGCAAATACAAAACAGAATTCTTCCATTTTGTTTCCAGACAGCTTGGAAAATGTTAGAATTGGCCTCTCTTCAGCAATTGACATTACACTTGTGTTGTGTAGGCAGAATCGAAGGAGATTTAGGAAAGGGAAGCAGAGAAAAGAAGTTTTTCTCGCATATAAAATTCTGGTTTGAACAAGCATCCAGAGATGGCTGTAGACAACACAATAAATTGGGTAAAGGTTTTTCTTTGGAGGAGTCTCATGTCTACTGCCAGCTCCTCCTTCCCATCTTACTCTTTTTCACCTTGTTGAAAGTATCCCACACTGCCAAAAGGACAATCTGATCTGTCTTGGAAGAAGTATGGCCAGAATGCTCCTTAGAGGCAGGGATGGTGAGACGCCATCTCACAGACTTTGAACATGTCCGGAGAGACCAATCCCTGGAGAAGGACATCATGGTTGATAAAGTAGAGAGGCAACAAAAGACAGGAAGACCCTCAAAGAAATGGAGTGAGGCAACCAGAGGCTCCAGCATGGGAACTCTGAGAGGAGGGGCCAGGACTGTGCAGTGTTTCATTCTGTTTTGTATAAGGTCACTACGGCACCTAACAACTCCCTTAGAGACTTGGAGTCAGTCTGTACATCTCATTTCTGGACATCTCAGCTAAAAATTACACAAATCACTAATTACGGGCTGAGTTGGGCACTATTCTAGGCATTAGGCAGCACTCTGACATGAACCTCACAAAGGATTAAAAGTGCCACAAGGCTAAGCCTTAGAGAATAATAGCAATATTTATTCAATAGTTCAAAAAAGTATTGTGCCCCTAATACATCTATACCAAAGTTCTAGAAATCTTTTAGTGAATAAGGCAGAATCATTTTGTCTTCCATGCAGGAGACCAATGTTTGATTCCTGGCCAATGTACCTCCTGCACAGTCTCCACCCATCTATGGAGGCGTGTGTGTTTCTGTGATGCTGACTAGGGTTTGGCAAATCTTTTAGACTAAGAGAGACTAGAAAGAAAAGCCTGGTAGTGCACTTCTGAGAATCATCCAGTGAAAACCCATGAATCGCAAAGATCCAATTGCAGCAGCTCATAGGAATAACCAAGGACCTGCAGCGTGCCTTTCTGTTTGTTATGGGATTACCATGAGTGTGGGGCTCACTTCCTGGCAGCGAACAACAAAAATGCAAGGGGCTAGAGAAGAAGTTAAGGCCCTTTTAAATACAGCGGCCAGGGGAAAGTCTTCCCGAAAGAGAATTCATTGGAGGCATGGCCTGAATAAACTGCCATGCGACCCACAGAGCACTCCATAAGGAGAGAACAGCAGATACGAAAGCGCCTGAGGTGGAACATACCCGCCGGCTGAAGAGCAACCAGAAAAGCGTGGCTAGGCAGAAGTGAGAGACGGAGGACAACAGTAAAAAACTAGAGTAGAAAAGCAGGCAGAGGCCAGAGGGCCTTGAAGGCCATGGTGAGGATTTCTCACTGCCACCGAGTCAATTCCAACTCACCGCAACCCTATAGGGCAGGGTTGAACTGGCCTCTGTGAATTTCCTAGACTATCACTCTTTACTGAAGTAGAAAGCCCGGTCCTTCTCCTGGGGGTTTCCAACAGCTGACCTTGCTGATCACAGCCTAACGCATAATCATGGTGAAGATCTGGATTTTGTTGTAAGCCGTGATAAGAAGTCAAGTAGGGTTTTGTATAAGTGCTAGCACAACCTGACTGATGTTTTCAAAGAATCCTTGAGGCTTCTGTGTGGTAAATAGACTCTGAGCAAGAGTGCCAGGGAAAAGGTCCTTTGGAAGGCACCTTGCAGCAACTCAGAAAAGAGATGCTTAGACTCCAAAGTCGGCATTGTTTGATTTGGAATATAAATGCAGTTGACATTTATTGCATCCTCTCTGGCAATGGGCTTTATAAACATTATCCTCATAAGCACCATGTGCAGTAGACATAATTATTTACCAATTTACCAAGGAGAAAACTGCTATTTACAGAGGGTAACATACCCAAAGTCACACAAGTAATAGATAACAGACCTTGAGCTCATTCAAATTCATCTAATTCAAGATCCAGAACTACACTGCCTCCTAAGAAATCGTGTGGGCCACAATTACTCTTAGCGGGCTAAGATTTGCTACAAACTCATTACATTCAGGGTAAGAGAAGAGTACTATCATATCTTAATCAGAGGAATGGGAGAATTGGAGATGATTTATGTTATAATTAGGGTGTAACAACCTTATTTTTGAATGGACTATTGAATTGGCCACCCAGAGTTGTGGTTAGGTACTGTGTTAGGTCAGGTTGACCAGAGAAACAAATTCAGTGACACTCATATTTATGTGTAAGGGAGAGATTTATATTAAGAAGTAATTATATACCAAGCAAACATCCCAGCCTAATGCTAGTCCATAAGTCCCTCATCAGACTCACGCAGTTACATGCAATGATGGAGAATACAGGAAGATCACAGGCAGTTGGGTGTAGAGTTTTGTGGATCCAATGGCAGTGGATCATCACAAGGCTCTGGCAGGTCTCAGCTGCGTGGTTCACCAACAGGAAGGTGAAGCAGAGAGGGAGAGGAAGTTCCCAGGACCCTACTTATAAGAAGGCCATGCCCACCTGGAGGTACCATCGGGCTGTGACCTGATTGACAGGCTAGAGTCCACCCTTACACTGTTATATCTTCAAGTTGACACGAAAGTATGTAACTACCACAGGTACCATCGGTTAAGTTCCCACTCATAGCAACCCTAGGTACAACAGAACAAAACACTGTCCTGTGCCATCCTTGCAAGTGTTCTTATGTTTGAGCCCATCAACACAGTGGCTGCCTTGATGGGCTCAAACATAAGCTTACTAGGCTCACACAAAATATGGTTTTTGAAGGACTTTAGAAATGATGGAATGCATTAAAGTTGATATAACTGTCAAGAATATCCTCTTATCCTATTGGAAAGAGAGCAAATTTGTACAGGTCGGTCATTCTATTTGCTTTTGAAAAGATTAATAGGTGAAACATTTAAAGAGGGTCGGACATATTGGTCTATACTTCCTTGATGGGTTGGTCTTAGAAACCTGAGTAAGAATTGACGTTGAGAGAACCAACAGCTGACAAGGCTGTTTCCCACCAAGTGAGAGTTTAATAAACAAAATCACAATCGGCCCCAGTTTGGCTTCAGCACTTTTGAGAATGACATCCAAGATGGCATAATCACTGAGGAGAAAATCACAGCCTGGTTTGCAGTTGGAAATTGCTAGCTTGGTGGCAGCTGCTGTTCACTCATGACTGAGCTGCTCTGTCATTAGGGTTCAGAATAGGGTGACACAAAGGGAGAGGACGATGCCATTGGCTTCCTAGGCTATTGAGCAAATAAGAGCTCTGGGAAGTCTTACAGTCAACCAAGTACTTACTACGTGTGGTCAGTGCTATGTTAAATACCATAACGGGGAGAAAGTGTGACATCCTTCCTGCCCTCAAAGGGATTATTCAAGAAAAATCGTATACATGAAGGTATACCAATGATCAATAAATTGCCTCGTGGCTCCAAATCTACCCTCCTTTATCCTACTTTGTGCTACTGGAGTTGACCCTTGTAAGTATTTCTCCTTTGTCAAATGACTTGATATTAGGCTTTATCAGTAGAAGGTGGCAGAATTACATGACAGGGAACAGAGACTCCTCTTTCTGATGTGATTCTGGCCCCACTCCGCCCCCCCCACCCTGCATACTTCTGCAAATTCACAGCAGCCAGTGACTTGAGGAACACCTATAGGGAGTTTCAGCAGTGCCCTCACAGATGGCTCCCCATAAAGTTCCACCAGCTAAGAGGGTGGCTTAGCAAAGTGCTTTAGTGGCACCCCATGGGCAGTTTCCTTAGTAGGTCCTAAGGCTGGAAGGTTCCCAGTATATTCAAGGAACAAAGAGATTAGAATATCAGAGACATGGTGAGTTAGGGAGAACACTAAGAAGTAAAATATGAGAGAGGGGAAGCCGGATGATTGGAGGCCAAGGTCATTGAACAAATGAATACTATGACCTCTCTTAAAGGCTCACTCTGGCTACTGCATTGATAGTTGTCTTTAAAAAGCAAAAGTTAAGAGTTGACAATTGCTTAGAAATCCCTGTGGAGAAGAACACAAGAACTGAATTCAGACTCAACGGGGCAAAATGTTACTATTTACTCACCAAGGGCATCAGAAGAATGAAAACAGTAACAGCTATGGCATTCCTGTGATGTCAGACTAAGGGAGCATACTGCATGTATTCGTAGTTTATGAGCATAGGAGAGGGATTTTAATGTGCTGAAAAACTGGTCTTTCACTGAGGCCACACTAAGAAAAGCTGTCTTGCTGAGCTGAAATTTAAATGTCTGTCTCTCATATTCTTGATACCGCTTGTGATATATTTTGTGGAAGCTAGAATGTCTAGCACGTGCGGCACTTGCGATAATGGCTTTTTGGCGGTTGTAATTTTATTTTTAATTGCAAACACCTGATAGTTCAGATGGTTCCTCTTCCTCAATCAACCTGATGTTATTTAAATCTACTGATGTGATGGTCGTGGATAGGAGCGGTTCTTCCACTTGTTTCAAGTTAGTGACAAGATGCAAGCCTCGAAGAAGGCACTGAGGACTTGATCTCTCCTCTGAAGTTTCTCAGTGCTATTATAACAGGAATTCCTCTAGTGGGTGGATTTAATGAACAGAAATGTATTTATCATTATTCAAGATACTACAAGGACAATTTGTGGCCTCTGCCTCTAGGGCAGTGTTTCTAAAAAATCAGCTGTACCAGACCTTGGGAGGGGACTGGAAATTTCCAGGAAGGCTGCAAAAGCAGATACCTACACTTTATCCTGGATTATGGGGGATAGTACAAAAGTTCTTAAATGCCAAGGGAGCACTGAGTAATTTTTTGTTGTTGTTCTGAAAAGGGGATGGTAGGCTAAATAAGTTTGGGGACTCATGCGCTAGGGGAAAGTTTTCTCTCTGTGTCATCTCTCTAGGGAAGTCCTTGTCTCTTTCCAGCTCTGTGGTTCCTTGAGACTTCCTTGGTGGCATGATGCTGGCCTTCCCTATAATTGCTTGCACTGATGTATAATCTACTCCTTTTATATCTCACAAGTGAATGGTTTAAGACACACCCTATCTGATATGGCCTCATTCACATAACAAAGAAAGCCCTATGTAGAAGGGTTAATATTACAACACACAGCTCAGCACCTAATAACTGGGAAACTGACTTAAACACTCAAGATGGTCAGTCCCAGTCTGGCAGAGGAAGATAAGGATAGTAGACCCAAGTGCTAATTAGTTAGCCTAAATTGTGACGTGTACGGTTGTCGATCTGGTAATCTACGGGGGTTAGGGAGTCCCGATAATGACCAGATTAAAGACTGGATTTTCCAGTTGCCTTAGAATCGATTTCTGATGAGAAGAAATAACATTAATAAGGGTGGTCACAATATTCTGTGTGCCAGGCAGAGTTCTAAGCACATTTGTATTTCTTTAATCAACAATCCATCATAGATCACTTCATTTGTGCCAAGCTTGGTCGTTTCTGTTGTTGTTAGATGTCCCGGAGCCAACTGCAACTTGTGCCAACCGCATGTAACAGACCAGACCTGCCCCATAGAACTTTTTATCTTGACAGAAGCGGATTGCCAGGTCTTTCTCCCAAGAATCTTCCAAGCACTTAACTCTTAAACCACCAGGGTTTTTTACATACTACTAGACAGGTGGAAAACATCAGTTTAAAAATATATACAAAAGTCCCGGCTACCAATAACAAAAGAGAAATAGACCAGATCATTTAGAAGAAACTTCGGGGGGTGGGGAAGAAGACGTCTAGGATCAGATGACTTCATTGGGAAGTTCTACCAAGCATGCAAAGAGCTGATACCAACTCTATAGAAATTTCATGAAGCAAGCATAAGCCTGACACCAAAACCATGCAAAGACCACAGAGACAGAAAACTACAGACCAATATCCCTCAGGAACACAGGTGAAAAAATTCTCAACCAAATACTGGCTAATATAATCTAAAAATGTATATAAAAATCATAGACCATGATTAAGTGAGATTCATACGATGTACATAAGGATGGCTCAACATTAGAAAAGCAATCAATGTAAGCCACCATATAGACAAAAGATAAGAAAACATAATCTTATCCATTGATACAGAAAAGGCATTTGACAATATCCAACATTATTCCTGATAAAAATACTCAACAAAATAAAAATAGAAGGAAATTCCTCAATACAATAAGTCCATATACACTAAAACCCAAACAAAAAAACCAACTATGGCCAACATCATACTCAATAGAGAAAAACTGAAAACATCTCCACTGCAAAAAAAGCAACCATACAAGTGTACCCCTTATCACTACTCTTATTCTTATACTCCTATGTTTGAATTCTTAGCTAGAGATATTAGACAAGAAGAAATCAAAGGAATCCAGTTTGGCAAAGAAGAAGGGAAACTCTTACTATTTGCAGGCTATATGGTTTTATCCATAGAAACTCCCAAAGATTTGACAAAATATATTGTTGAAAACAATCAAAAGATTCCACAACTTGGCAGGATACAAGATTTACACCAAAACAAATCTATAGGATTCCTGAATACTAACAGAAAGCTCTACAAAAGAAATCAAGAAGACAATACCATTTACAATAGCCATACAGAAGATGAAAGACCAAGGACTAAACCTAACCAGGGAAACAAAGGACTTGCACAAACAGAACACTATCACAACAAAACAAGAGACCTATATAAATGAATGAGTATTCCATGTTCATGGGTATGAAGGCTTCACTTTGTGCAAATGTCAATACTACTGTGTTAGTCTGGGTAGACTAGAGAAACGAATCCATAGAAACTCATATGTGTATAAGAGAGAAGCTGCAACACTTCAATAAGCAAAAGACAACCCCATTAAAGACTAGGTGAAGGAGATGAGCAGACAGTTCATGAAAGATGACATTCAAATGGCTAACCAATGAAATAATGCTCACCACCATTTGCCATCTGAGAGATGCACATCAAAGCAAGGATGAGATATACGTCACACTGACAATACCAGCCAAATTAATTTTAACGGTTTTATTGGTGCATAATCCACATATCATACAATTCAATAATTCTATCATATTGAGAATAATTATGCAGTCCTTACCACACTCAGTTTAGGACATTTCCCCCGATGTTTAACTCGCTTGTAAAATGAGTTGTGTAATCACAGTCACTTCTAGTGTTCCCTACCTGCTCCTGCCTTGTTTGCTGCTGAAATCCCCTCATCCTCCCTATCTCCCACCCCCACCCTAATGACCCCTATAAACCTTTACATCAGTTATTGTCTCTATGCATCCACTCCTTCTGAGCTTCACAAATGGGAAAATCCACCATAAGCACTAAAATAAAATAAAAGCTAACTTAAGTGCCCATCAGCAGAAAAGTGAATAAAGACACTTTGGCCCATACACACAATGGAATAGTATGCATTGCTAAAAACACAATGATGAAACCACACAACACCTCAGGGCATGGATGGACATGGAGAACATTGTACTCAGTGAAATCAGGTAATTATAAAAGGACAACTATTGTATGAGATCATTGTTATAAAGAACATTTGAAGAAGACAAAGACTGTCATACCAAAGGGAACAGGCATTTATGGAGATCAGCAAACCTGGTTTGGGGGACGTGGGGGGAGAAGGCCAAGGGAGGGAAGATAAAGCAATGGACTAGAGGGGTGACAGGTGTTCATCTGGGTGAAAGGGAGGATGGCGGCCCACAGGAAGGAGAAGAGCAGTCAGGGCAGGTGGATGGAGTAGACTACTGGGGGCAGGGGTTTTGAGTTGTTTGAATGGTGCATGCAAAGTTGGTGGCCTGAAGTGTAAACCCTCCCACAGACGTCACAATAAATAAATCACATAATTTTTTTAAGGAGAACTGTGGAGGACAGCAGTGGGTTTTTAGCTATATGAGCTGAGAATAACAACAGCCACTCAAACGATTACATGGGAACCTTGGGGCACATGACTCAGAACTGACTCAATGGCAGTGAGTGGGTTGAGAGAGCACAGTGATCTTATATTAATGAGGAGAAAGAATTGCAAACAGGAGGACAGATGAGACTGGATGTCCAACTTGAAGAATGGAGTCAATGCTACTGAACTGCATGTGTAGAAATTGTTGACTTGGGGGGGGGTTTGCCTCTGTGTGTGCGTGTTACTGTGTATATTGTCATCCACAACAAAATAAATAAAATATGAAGAAAGAAACCCTAGATTTGGGGACAACTAATCAATCATAAACATCATAAGCAAGCAGAATGTAGGGATGGCTAGCAGGAACAAAGTGTTGTGTACTGAAGGCAAAGATGGGTTGGTTGCAGTGCTAAATAGGGTGGTTAGGTAAGTCTGAGGGTGAGTGAGGCATTCACCTGGGAGAGGGAATTCAAAACTCACTGCCATCGAGTTGATTCCGACTCACAGAGACCCTGTAGGACAGAATAGAACTACAGAACTGAAAGGGATACAAAAAATCTCAGCGACTCAGTGAATACTATTTTAATGGCATTTTAAAAAAAACAACACAAAAACAATTCCAGTCTGAACAAAGTCTCAGTCTTTTCAAAATTCAATAATACTGATCCGGTACTGGCCCTGCCTCATTGAGAAAGTAAGATCTGAGCAGAGATGGAAGGAAATAAGAGATGCAGACAAACAAGTAAATGGGGACAAGTGGTCCAGACATAGGAAATAGATAGAACAAAGGTCTGGAGGGAAACGTTTGCCTGATATGACCCAGGAACAGCATTGAGAGTGTGGATGCAGCAGAGTCAGGGTGGAGGGTGGGAGGAGACGAAGTGTGAGGGGTAAGAGGCAGGCATAGCAGCCATTGTGAGGAATTGGGCTTTTACTTTGAGTAGAAGGGTGCTTGTGGTTGTTAGGTGCCATCACATCTGTCTCACCTCATAGGGACCCTATGTAGAATAGAAAGCAACACTGCGTGGTTCTGCACCGCCCTCACAATTTTATTTTTCAAAAAATTTGTGGAAAATCGATTTTTTAAATCATTTGACTTGGGGCTCTTGCAGCTCTTTTAACAGTCCATACATCCATTGTATCAAGCATAGTTGTACATATGTTGCCATCATTTCCAAAACATTTTCTACTTGAGCCCTTGGTATAAGGTCCTCTTGTTTTCCCCCTGGCTCCCCCACCTTCCCACCCTCTTGAATCCTTGATCAATATATTATTGTTGTTATTTCATATCTTACACTGTCCGTTGTCTCCCTTCACCCACATTTCTGTTTCACATCCCTAGGGGTGGTGGTGGTGGTGGTGGCGGCGGCTATACAGCCAACCTTGTGATTGGCTCCCCCTTTCTCTCGCAACCATCCCTCTACGCTCATGATATTGCTACTCCCACTTCTGTTCCTGCGGGTTTTATCTGCCCTGAATTCCATGTGTTGAGAGCTTTTATCTGTACTAATGTGTGTTCTGTGGTCTAGCCAGATTTGTAAGGTAGAACTGGGTCATGGTAGTTGGGGGGGCAGGGGGGAAGCATTCAGGAACTAGAGGAATGACGTGTGATTCCTTGGTATTATACTACACACTGGTTGAGTTTGTGTGTTTCAGCCCTTAGCTGCACCCACAGGTTTAATCCATCTCATTGAGGGCGTTTGGGAGTGTTTCAAACCAAGAAGTGGCAAAAATTACTTGTTTTAAAAGGGACTGTAGGGTAGAAGTCAGGAGAAATGTCAGGAGACCACTGTAGTACTTGGGGTATTGATCTGGTCTACCAAGGGGTAGTGGGGAAAGCACAGGCATGGTTAGATTCTGGGTATATTTTGGAGGCAATACCAGCAAGTTTTCCTGATGGATTTGGGTGTGAAGAGGGAAATAAAGAAAGGAGTCCAGGATGAAGCTACAATTTTTGGAAGGAACAACAGTTAGTGACGAATTAATTTCCCATGAAAAGGGTGGTCCTGTTCTGGACAGTGCTGTGGGCTCCCGTGTTTGTATCTAAACTTCCCATCAAAGTCTCTGACACAACTATCATATATACTCGAGTATAAGCCAATGCAAATATCAGTTAAGGCACCTAATTTTACCACAAAAACGGCATTAAAAATGTGCTGGAAAACTCAGCTTATACTCGAGTATATTCAGTACTTTTGGTCAGTGACACACAGAGGTACTGCAGGTGAAAGCCTGTGCATGGGACGGATTGCAAACGCACGATTGGGACCTAGCGAGAGAATGTAGGTAAAATAGCAATTCACACACCCACTATCCATCAGTCAGTGTCCCATCCTGTGGTGGCTGGCGTGTTGCCATCATCCAGAAAGCTGTGCCACTGGAATTTTAAATACCAGCAGGGTCATCCAGGGTGGACAGCTCCGAGTGGTGCTTTCAGACTAACACAGACTAGGAAGAAAGAAGGTATGACTCATACCCTACAGCGCACATAGAAAAGTATCCAAAACACTGGTGGAAGATGAGTCCTTCCGCAGGAAGGCACTCCAAACAGGCAATGATTGCTGTGGTGGACTTGAGCCCACCAAGGATCAGGAGGATAGTGTTAAGACCAGGTAATATCCCCTTCTCCCGTCCATCAGGTGCCATCCCGAGAAGCCCACTCAGTGCATCTAGGAACAACAACAGGAATTCAGAAAGGAAGCTTCCCCAGACACTCAAAGTCTCTACATCTCAGCAAACTGGGCATTTCATAACACAAGAAATGAGAAGTGGAGAAAGCTGATGGGGCTAACAAAAATGGATGGAGCCATGAAAGCTGAAAGAATTGAAGGTACTCAGGAGATATTACTTTCACCAAATTATTATCATAAGCTAGGAACTAAAATAACCCTATTGAGCCTCAACATAACATTAGAATATAGGTGTTCACATTATTCTCAGTGCATAAATGAGGAAATTGTAACTATCATGCAAATTGTTCACACTCGCCCAGCAAGAAAGAAAGAGAAGGGGATTAATAAAGAGATATTTAACTCCCATGAAGTGGTCTCTTGGCATTAACAAAGAGCATGCCTATGTATGACACCCTGTGTGTTAGTCCGGGTAGACTAAAGAAACAAATTCATGGACCCTCATGGGTATAGGAAAAAGCTTTATATACAAGAGCAATCGAATATTGCAAAAACATCCCAGCCACGTCCAAATCAAGTCCATAAGTCCGATATAAGCCCATATGTCCGATACCACTCTATAAAGTCCTCCTTAGACTCATGAAACACAGGCAATGATGCCGAATGCAGGAAGATCACAGGCCAGTGGGTGGGAAGTCTTGTGGATCCACTGGCGTTCTAAGCATGTCAGCACTGGCAGGCATCCCCATGACTCCTCCAGTTCCCAGGGTTCTGGCTGCATCAAGGTAGCTCCATGTGGCTTCTCCTCAGAAATGTCTCCTAGGTTGTGCGCCTGCATCCTGCCTCAAGTGAGGTATTGACCTCTTTAGCACCTCCAAATGAGGTCATCAAGCTGTGACCTGATTGACAGGTTAGACTCCACCCCTCCACAAATTGATGCCAGATTATGTAACTACCACACCCTTCTTATATTTATATGGGCTTGGGTTAACCATTGGACACAGTTGTGTATATTTTAGCTATGATATATTTGTGTGGTTTGCTTTCTAAAACTCTGAAGTGAAGAAGCCCTTCAGCCGTGGTATACTAAACATAACTGATGTGATGTTAATCTTCAATAGGCAGGGGAATTCTCTGCTCTGTCTAATGCTTCCACAACACCAAAGAACACTCCTAACATGTAGTAGTCAATGCACAGTATTTGTTGAGTGAACAATTAATGGATCCATCCAGTTAACTAACTTAGTAGGGATGACCAAAACCTCACCCTTGACCTTAATAATAAGGAGATTTAAACAGGGCTGAAAAGGGACTCTACCTCTTTGGAAAATAAGTAACACCAAGAAGTTACTATCTAAGAAACCAATGATTTGGGGTAGGAGATCATTCTGTCTTCAAGAGGAGTATGGGATACCAAGAGCCACTCTGGGACCACTTAGCACTGAATTGGAGATGAGAGACTCACCCTACGTCCTCTGCTACCCAAATCTAAGCTACTTGCTGCTGAACTCTATGTAGCAATATCCTGGGACCCAGAATTACTTTGCCTCTGGGTTGGCTTCCTGTTTCAATTTCTTTGAGTTCTAGCTTCCTGATTCACCACTCTCTCCCCACTTCTGATTATCTACCATCCCACATCCCCCTCTACCCTATCCCTCAATATTTTTCCTCCAGCCATTCTGGCTCCTGGTCTGGCAGGCCTTTTTGGTATCCCCTCCATCCACTTTTAATGCTGTCATTCTACCTGGGCCCTTCCCATGGCTTTACCCCCCTGACACCTGGTCCTACCTGCACCATCTTCACAAACCACATAATTGATTGGTTTGGTTTGGTTTAAAATTTTTTTATCGAAAAGTATACTGATAAATGTTCACAAGCTGAACACACCCACATAACCAGCACTCAGCTTAAAAAACTACCAGAACCTTGCCAGCCTCTCAAAGCTGTGGTTCGGTGCTTTCAGATCATGATCTCCATCAAAGGTGGCCACCATGCTTCCAGCTCCATGCCCCCCCTCCAGGGGTTCCCTTTAATCTCCTCTTGATTAGTGTGTTCAGACAAGGACATTTGCTTTGGGAGACTTCTTAGCTCTTCTCTGAAGCTGCTACTACGTTCAAACATCTGATTGTAAAGGAGTTGCTTCTCTTGCCTCAGGTGAAATAGCTTCAAGCGCAGAGAGAAATGACCACTATTTCTTACTTGAACCCTCTGGATGCATTGTTTGTGACGATGCCAAATGGACAAAGTGGGCCCAGAATGGATAATGAAGAGATGAGTAAGGTCGGAGGAATGGCTCACATGCTTATCAGAACTTTAGCATCTGCGATATCTTCTGCCCAGATTTCTTATTTCACAAAGATTTCAATACACTTTTTCCATATCATGATCTGCTTTCAAGATGAGTAGGCATCTTGCTCACCACCAATCAACAGCAACCAGGAAGGATCATTTCTTACTCAGTCAGAGTTCATGCTTGCTCTGAGAGAGTGAGTGATAGAAACTTCCTCTCCTTACCTAGGTCAACCCTAAAAGTCAGAGTTTGCATATCGGAAGATAAATGACATTTTTTAAAATGTATATATCTATGTCCCCAAAGATTTCTGAGATCACCTTTGAGAGTATTTTATTTGGCTACTAGAGTTTAGATCGTCTAAGAAGTTTTATGCCAGGAAGAGTTAATTACATACAATGCATCCGGGGGTTCAAGAGCAGGAAGCCTAATGAGATACAATGTTTCACGAGAGAGGCTTAAATTGAAACAGTAGCAGAATTATCTGGACGCTCTTGATGCACCTTCCAGCTGGAGACTCTCCGTTCATTTGTGCAGTGCACATTTCTGCATTCGTGGGGGCCAGCTCACTTCAGGAAGGCAATTTGTGATGAGATTTATTTCGATGGTGTTTTAGATGTTGTTGTGTCTAATAATGATAATG
The DNA here is from genome assembly GCF_000313985.2 of Echinops telfairi. Classification (NCBI taxonomy): domain Eukaryota; kingdom Metazoa; phylum Chordata; class Mammalia; order Afrosoricida; family Tenrecidae; genus Echinops; species Echinops telfairi. The sequence goes on from NW_022103951.1 coordinate 7,457,607, forward strand.
ACAGTAGATGGAAGCTGGCACAATAGAAATGCATAAGTTGCTGGGGAGAGAGGCCCCAAATTTCATAAGAGAATGCTCATTACCCTTCACCAGCAGCAGATAAAGTTGACATTTATTGCTACTGGTGGCTTGCGGCCCAAAACACCCGACCATTTCCAAGGCGCACAGATTACGGTACTTTGGAAATTGCCCAATATGGAAGGGCATGGGGATGTTTTTGTTGTCTGATTAGAAAGCCAGGGTGTTGTATCTGCCGCATGTTTTACAGTTGCATCAAGTTTTCTTGGATCTACTGTAATTTCAGTAGGCAGCATGATTAAGGTGAGGGAGGATTAGCAGGAGCTTGAAGGGACAAAATGACAATGATGGTATATTTGGCAAAGAATCCTGAAGATGCAGTTCATTTAGCTTTGCATCATTTCCACACCCCATCCTTTCCCCCTTGCAAGAGAATGAGATAGCCACCCTTTCCTCTTTCCCTGGGGGTGGGCACAAGATTAAAAGTCCATTGTTGCTGTGTGTTGCTGTGTCAATTCTGACTCATCCTGATCCTACAGGACAGAGTAGAACTGCACACGCACCCCACCCCCAACCGGAAAACCAGGGATTCCTAGGTTGTCATCGTTACAAGATCAGATTTCCAGGTCTTTTCTTCCATGGAGCCACTGCTGGGTTTGAAGCGAGGGCCTCTGGGTAGCCAAGCGTTTAACCATTGCACCATGGGTGCTCCTTAGAATAAATAGAAGGTGTGTGCGGGGGGTGGGGGTGTCATCAAAGCCACAGACAAGCACCCAGTGATGGCTGGAATGACACTGATAAAGTATAGAAGCTGCTCACACTTAATATGAGCTTGGGCTGAAAGCGGAACTCACTGGTCTCCTGATAGACAAGTCCAATTTGTTTCATAAGGAAGTGCATCTAATCGAGGCAGTGTGTCCCTCCCTTCGAACGCTATTCAGTTGTATGGAGAGTTCCTTGTTATCTCCGCTGTAACAGTCACCTCAATGTGCAGGAGAATAGAGTTAGCACATTGAGATTTATGCCAACAAATCTATCCCACAGGGATCTGAAACAGAGCGTGCTATAGCTTCCCCTGCTTGCAAAGACAGCAGACTACACATTGCTAGCTTTTGAAAGCAGTGATATGCTTCATTCTTGATATGTGAATTGCAACTATAACACAAATCATTAACTATAACTTCAGTGTAATGAAACAATCATATCTTATAAAATCAGATCATTTGAGGACCTATAAATAAACGCAATAGTATGTAAATTGCTTAATGGAAAGGGGAAATCACTTTCTCATTGATTAAAAACGCTTTCTGCTGCCACCTTTAGCCTATTAATAGGCCTATTCCCGAATTAAAAGCTGAGCTGCGTATCACGTGCACAAGGGGCAGAACGAACATTCCAGTACTTCTCAGATTTTGATGTGCATATGAATCACTCGGAGATCTTGTTCAAATGCACGTTCTGCTACAAGAGAACTAGATAAAGGCCTGAGCCGGCTTGGCTAGCAAGCCCCTTGTAGTGCTGCTGGCCTGTGGGCCCCACTTTGAGAAGCCAGGACATAGAGGCCTCCATCCTATAAGGGGGTGTCATTTCCAAGGTTCTTCTTGAACTTCCACTCCGTGTTTTGACTCACATCTGATTTGCCATTGTTGTTTTGTGATTTACGCCCACGGTTTGTGAGCTGTGCCCTCTACCGTTAAAATAAGTAGATTTTTCCTATCAATAAATACTCAGTCACTGTTCTCAATCACTGCACAGTGTCCATTTTAGACACACTTTCATTTATTTAGGCCATCTCCGGTTGTCAGCCATCGAGACTATTTCTTCATTTTATTTTGCATAAGCAGCATAGAAATAAATGTTCTTAGCATATTAGGGTACTAGAAAAACAGAATCCAAATCGACTGCCATTGAGTCGATTGTGACTCACGGTGACCCCATAGCACCTGCTCTGGGTTTCCAAGACTGTCAATCTTCACAGGAGCAGAAAGCCTCCTCTTTCTCCCACGAAGCTGCTGGTAGTTTCAAACTACTGACTTTGATATTACCATCCAGAAACATAAGCCGCTACACCACCTGGGTTCCTAAAACAAAATCAGCGGCACATGAATACAAACAAACACACCTGATGAGAGAGAGAGAGTTTGGCTTCAGGGAATTGGCACATATGATTGATTGTGGGGCCTGGAAAATCCAAACTGTACAGGTCAGGCAACAGGCTGGACATTTTTTCAGGCTTGCATTCCAAAACCAGGAGAAAAGACTCAATAGTAACAGTGGTCTTGCAAATGTTTCTTCATAACCTGGAGACAGAACACACCCTGGAAAATTCCCTTTTGGCTTTTACAGCCAGCTTCTACTGACTGGCTGAAGTCCACCCACACTATGGTGGGTGGGGAGCATAATCTTCTTTACTTAAGGACAACAGATTTAATTACATGTAACTACTTCATTACAGCATTCAAGTGGTGTTTGACCAAACAAATGGGCACTGTAGTTTGGCCAAGTTGGCCCATAAAATTAGCCTTTGTACTTGTTTATTGCCGTAAGAAGTATTATTAGAAGCGGAAAAAATTTAACTAAATGATGTATATACATTGAAATTAGACATGAAGTTACATCCAAAAGTACTGCTACAAAATCCAAATCACAGAAACCTTTATTAAATAAAAATATCAAAATGTGAAGCTCTTATTTCTCCATTTAGATTTTTACATTTCTCAAAGTGCTGTTTCCACCTCCCTTCCTCCTCCCTTGAAGAAACTGTGAGCTCTTGGATTTGCACACGTCAAAATGGCAGCTTTGGCATCCTCCGGGGACTCAAATTACGTTCCTCTGAAATGTTCTTTGAGTTTGGGGAACAAAAAGAAAGCCAAAGAGGCAAGATCAGGGATATAGATGGGATGGAATAAGACTTCCCAGTGAGATTCTCCTAAGACAGCACTTGCTGCTCTCCAAGAGTGAATGGCTCCATTGTCAGGATCAGAAACAAATCCCTCAGTAAAACTCTCTGAACCTTTGTTCTCATCAATGCAGCTTCCCACCTTCTTAAAATGGCCTCATGCTAGACCACATGGCCGGACCCACTATGAGACACGACATCCCTCACTGACCCATAGCCCTACAGGGGACAATACTGTAGACACGGTATAAGAATTGAGCCTGATCTGATCCTGCCACACCAAGGCAAAACATTGAGGGGGTGCAACAGAACAGCAAGGGAATGGAGCGGCTAGGTCCCCAGGGAATGCTGAAGGTGGACTTTGGGACCAGGGCATGGTGCCCAAACAGACTGGACGGGAAAACACTCCTAGAGGTGAGCAAAGTCCTTGAATTAACTACAAGCTTTTCTTTCTTGTTTTGTTTTGTTTTGTTTTGTCATTGGTTTGTTGTTGTTGTTGTTTTGTATATTGTTGCTTGGTTTTGCTCTGTCTTGTTTTTGTGCATGTTATTATCTCCGAAGGTCTGTCTAAATAAGATAGGCGGGATGAACAATCTGGAGGAGAAAACAATAGGACCGACAGTGCTGGGGGACATGGGAGAGGGGGGGGTTGGGGGAAAGGTAGTGGTGTTAACAAACCCAGGGACAGGGGAACAACAGGTGCTCCAAGTCGGTGGTGAGGAGGGTATAGGAGGCCTGGTAGGGCGTGATCAAGGGTAATGTAACCAA
>NW_022103951.1:7462041-7508709 GCF_000313985.2 Echinops telfairi
AAGCATCATCAGAACAAAAAATCTTATCCTAGTGAATCAGGGAGTGCAGACTGGAGACCCAAAGCCCATTTGTAGGCCACTGGACATCCCTTTACAGAAGGGTCTCAGGCAGGAGATGAGTCAGTCAGGGTGTCATGCAGCAATGATGAAAAATACAACTTTCCTCTAGTTCCAAAATGCTTCCTCTTCCCCCACTATCATGATCCCAATTCTACCTTACAAATCTGACTATAGCAGAGGATGTACACTGGTACAGATAGGAACTGGAAACAGGGAACCCAGGGCAGATGATCCCTTCAGGACCAGTGGTGTGAGTGGCGATACTGGAAGGGTGGAGGGAGGGTGGATTGGGATGAGGGAACTTATTACATGGAGCTACATGTGACCTCCTCCCTGGGGGATGGACAATAGAAAAGTGGGTGAAGCGATACATCGGAAAGAGCAAGATATGACAAAATAATAATTTATAAATTATCAAGGGTTCTTGAGGGAGGGGGAACAGGGAAGGAGGGGAAAAATGAGGAGCTGAATACCAAGGGCTCAAGTGGAAAGCAAATGTTTTGAGAATGATGATGGCAACGAATGTACAAATGTGCTTGACACAATGGATGTATGTATGGATTGTGATAAGAGTTGTATGAGCCACCAATAAAACGATTTAAAGAAGAAGATAAAAAGCCTCATGCTAAGCCCCTGCGATTGTCAGCTGGCCTTTGAGGAAACCAATGTAGATGAGCCCTTGGGAGTCACAAAGAAACCATTGTCATAACCTGCCGCACTGACCTCTCTTCCTTGAATTCAACTGTCCTGGCTGATCCCCTCCGAAGCCACTGTTTCCCTGGGATCTTTGCTTGGGAAGTATCCTAAGGAGACTCAGACAAGCGTAGTGCTGAGAAAACTTGTCTACAACCATCCGCTGATCACAGAGGCCTGCTTGAACACACGTTTTATTTGTAATAAACCCATGCATGTATGAACTGGAAACCTAATAGGAATACTTTTTTTTTACTTACCCTCATATAGTGTCAAAATTCTCAGTAGAGTAATTATACCAATAACAGCAGTATATGAAAAAGTGCCCACTTCATCTAATCCAAGGTGATGTGTCTGAAATATTTTAATCTTTCTAAGGGAGTCCTGGTTTAGTGTTCCGTGGCTAACTAAAAGGTCAGACCTTTGAACCCACCCATTGATCCAAGGGAGAAAGACTTGGCAATCTACTCCCATAAGGATTACAGCCTAGCTAACCCTATTGGGATGCTCTAGTCTAGTCTGTGGTCTCTCTATAAGTAGAAATCCACTTGAGAGGACCTAATAACCTTCTAAGAAAAGGGATCTCATTCTTTTAATTTGTATTTATTTCACATGTTTTAATGTTTTGTATGTGTCTTCATTATCAAGCTTACTGTTCACAAACTAAATACATTTTTATTAGCCTTTTGTGTTCTGGTTGATTTAGACCAGCTCTTTCACTGCTAGGGATAGTCATCATTAACAAGTACATGGCTACAGTTTTCAAATCCGTGCTTTCGTCAATAGGACCTCTAGACATATTGGTGGTAAAATATTTCAGTCATCTGCTTCTGTTTTCTGCCATTGATGCAATGCTTAGAAAGCCCTTCCAAATATAAGACATGCACCTATAATTTATTTGACTTTTTTCCCCTCAAATGTTCAAATATTTAATCCATCTGGATTTGAAAAGAGCTCCAAATTAATTTTTTCCACATCGTTAGCCAAGTGTCTCAGCATCATTTAAGATATTTATCTTTTCCATGCTAATTTGAGATGCCATTTTAATCATATAGTCATAGCCTCTGTATACACAGGGATCTTTCTCAACTCCTTTTCCCAGTAGGCTGTCTGATTCTTCCTGTCACATCAGTTGCCATCAACTCGGTTCAGACACATGGTTGATCCTCCTCCCACCCCCACCCCCATGGGTCAGAGTAGAACTGTGCTCCACAGGGCTTTCAAGGGCTGCCTTTTCAGAAGTGGATCCCAGGTCTTTCCTCTGAAGCGGATCTTCCTGGACTTGAATCTCCAGCCTTTCAGTGAGCAGCAGGGGAGCACTTGAACTATTGACCTCACCCTGCTGTTCCCAGCCATTGAGTCAATGCTGACTCAGAGAGACCCTGTGGGTTTCAGAGACAGTAACTGCCTATGAATTAGAAAGCCCACTCTCAACTGCCCACCATGTGGATCGCAGCCCAACAAGTGCCCAGGGCTCCTGTACAAGCCCCTCCACTTCCGTAAGCTGGTCATCCACCAACACTGAGCTTGTTACCTGTGAAACAGTCTCAACAGTGGTGGCAGTCCCTGCTGCCACTATCTGCTGTCTCCTTTGGGCCGAGGAATGCCTGCTTTCCTTCCAGTTCATGCCCCATTAAGGTCGCACCAGAGACAGTTGACTTGGGCACCCACCAGTTCCCTAACTTAATGACTGTTTCTGTTTGGGCCAATTATCGTAGTTAAGTATTCTTCAAAGCATGTGCTTCATTCATTCTTTCAACAGCACACCACGAGGGCATTCTTTGGAATTGTATGTCTCCAGACAGAAGCCTATCTTGTAGTTCTTCACCCACCTTTCTTTTCACCCGTGAAGTGGCTCATGGGTTTGTATGAATGCTTCCGCTTCCACTGTAGCTCCCTCTCCTGTTTTTCTCTTCCGTGTGTGGATTCTTGTTCCTCACAGGCAGAGTGTGTGTGATATTTCAGCGTTAACTGTTGTCTGTCATAGCTGACTCTCCTGAGAGCCTCCTCAGCAAGCTCACCATTCTCACTAGTTAAATTCTTTGCCAAGTCCCTGAGATGGTACAGACGAACCCAACAGTGATTTACCCAGAGAAGCATATCTCCAAATGAGAACTCCATCTAAGGATAGAGTAGTCACCATTTGTCCAGAAAGCACAAATAGATTCATACCACCTTTTAAAGATGCGAGAGCCACCAAGCATGCAAGGATGATAAAATAACCCATTTGCAAAAGCTGCAGAGAGAAGAAGAGCTTATGCAGGTTCAAAGACATTCTCAAAAAGTCAGTCCTAGTTAGTGCTTAGGGTTAAACTATCTTGTCGGGTATTAGGATGGTTGTTACTTAGGCCACTAACATGGATGCGTGATGCCACACTTGTAACTGAAACTACCCTAAGGTGTAGTTCAACTTTGTCCTATAGAGTCACTATGAGTTGGAAATAACTTGAAGACGGTGGTGTTAGTCCATACACACCAAACAACTGTGAGAGTTGTAATGATTCAGTGGTAGAATTATTGTTTCTATGCAGAAGACGAGTTGGCGTCCTGGCCAATATACCTCAAGAGCACCCATCCATCAGTGGAGGCTTTTGTATTACTATGATGCCAAACAGATTAAGACCAACCAGAAAGGAAGGATCAGCCATCAAAAACCCTATGGAGCAAAACAATCAGATCCTATTGTAAAAGGGGTTTCCACAGATTGGGGGGGGGGCGTGCAACTCAACAGAAGATAACAACAACACATCCACCGTAAGGAGGTCCTCGGTGGTACAAACCATTAATACCCCTGGCTGCTAATCAAAAAGTTAGAAAGTTGAGGACACTGGTGATCTACTGCCCCCCAAACCAGCCATTGCAAACGCTATGGAGCACAGTGCTAATCAAACTCATGGTGTTGGCATGTGTCAGGATCAGTAGCAACTGATATAGATACTAAGACGTTTTCCTAGGAGGTAAGGCCAGAAATCCTGCTCCAACCAAACCAAACTCACTGCCATGGAATTGAAGCTGAAGGTTTATTCCTTGTATGAAGCCTTTGTCCCCCCTTTAAAAATGCAAATATCCTATAAGCTACTTAAAATCTAATATCAGTGGCAAAACTTGCTAGCTACCTCACTAATATACATGTCCCCCTTCTTCCTGGTTATAGAACCCCAAAATCTGGAAGGAGCATTGGAGCAAAGTGGTTGATTCCATTTCAACTAGGGGTGATCCAGGTCTGACTTAGGATATATAAGTAGAAATCATTAGGAGGGTGTGTTAGTAAATAGGGCTGACTAGAGAAACAAATCCAGTGACATTCATGTATGTGTAAGAAAGACCTTTTTGTCAAGGAGTAATTATATATCAAGTCCAGTCCAACTCAAGTCCACAAGTCCAGTACTAGTCCATAAGTCCCTCTTTAGACTCATGCTAACACATGCAATAATGCAGAATGCAGGAAAATCACAGGCCAGTGGGTGCAAAGTCGCATTGATACAAGGTTGTCGGTGGAAATATGGCAGGACTCCAGCAGCTTTCAGGGTCAGTAGCAGACAAGTGAAGGCTGAGACAGAGAAAGGTTCCCAGGTCCCTCCTTGTGAAAAGGCCACGCTCACAAGGAGGATCCATCAGAAGGTGACCTGATTGATAGTTTGGTTACCACCCCTTCCCTTTTATATATCTTCAAGTTTACCTAAAAGTTATCTAACTATTATAGAGTAGCTGCCCAGAAAGCTTTTTAAAAATGAAGACTTTTAGTTAAATTAAAAAGGAGTGGAGAGAGGAACTTAAAAATAAGACCCAATAAAGAGGTCTGTAGGACCGGCCCCAATTCCAACTACTGGACCACCTCCCCTCCCCCTAGAAGACTTCACTTCAGAGGACAGCACTAAAGCTACAGCTCAGGGAGAGAGACATGTCTGATCAGAGCACACAAGAATAAACTAAGGGGGAGGAAGAGTGGAGCACATCCTGGCCCACCAAACCCTGAGGACAATATTCCTGTTCAGTGACCCATAGTGCTACAGGGCCAACACTGGAGACAGTATGGGAATTGTGCCCAATCTGACCCCAGCACACCAAGGCAAAACACTAAGGGCATGTAACAAGCAAGGGGAGCAGAGCAATGAAGTCAGACTCGACCAGAAAACACGCATAAAAGTCAACAAACAGACCTTGAATTATTTATAGACTTTTCTTTCTTTCTTTCTTTCTTTCTTTCTTTCTTTCTTTCTTTCTTTCTTTCTTTGTTGTTGTTTTATTGTCTTTTGTTGCTTTGTTTTGCTCTGTCTTGTTTTGTGCATATTATTATCTCTGCAGGTCTATCTAGATAAGATAGGCAGGATAAACAATCTGGAGGAGAAAACAATGGGACTGATGGTTCCAGGGCACACTGGAGAGGGCAGGCGGGGGAAAGGAAGTGGGTGTTAACAAACCCCAGGACAAGAGAACAGAAAGAACTAGGAAGCAAAGGGTAGCAGATGGACATTGGGCCTCTACTCAAGCACTCCCTCAATGCAAGAACACTTTGTTCTAATAACCTGCCATTCCATGATGCTCACCTTCCTGACAAGATCGCTGAAAACAAAGCAGATGCATAAGCAAATGTGGTGAAGAAAGCTGCTGCTGCCAGCTATCCAAAGAAAGAGTGTCTGGGGTCTTAAAGGCTTGAAGATAAACAAGTGGCCATCTAGCTGAGGATCAACAAAGCCCACATGGAAGAAGCACACCAGCCTTGTGATCATGAGGTGCTGATAGGATCAGGTATCAGGCATCAAGGACACAGATCACAAAACCATATCATTGTGAATGAGGTGGGGTGCAGAGTAGAGACCCAAAGCCCATCTATAGGCAATTGACATCCCCTTACAAAAGGGTCGAAGGGAGGAGAGAAGCCAGTCAGGGTGCCATATAGCACCGATGAAACATACAACTTTCCTCTAGTTCTTTACTGCTTCCTTCCCCCATTATCATGACCCCAATTCTACCTTACAAATCTGACTAGATCAGAGCATGTACATGGGTTCAGATAAGAGTTGAAAACACAGGGAATTCAGGACAGATAAACCCCTCCGCACCAATAGTGATAGCAGCCATACCAGGAGGGGAAGGAGAAGGTGGGGGGAAGATGGGGGAACCGATCACAATGATCTGTCTCTAACCCCCTCCCAGGGGCATTGGATAACAGAAAAGTGGATGAAGTGTGATATTGGTCAGGTAAGACATGAAAAAATAATAACAGTTTATAAATTATCAATGGGTCATGAAGGAGGGAGGGGGGGGAAGGGAGGGTGACAATGAGGAGCTGATACCAAGGGCTCAAGTAGAAAGCAGGTGTTTTGAGAATGATGATGGCAACATATGTACAAATGTGCTTGACACAATGGATAGATGGATGGATGGATTGTGATAAGAGTTGTAAGAGCCCCCAGTAAAATGATTTTTTTTAAATAATAAAAATAAAAATAAGGCTCTTTCCATCCGGCATTCTTCCTTCATGGAGAAAGGTTATAAAGGCATTCTGACCATTTTGCAAACCCAAGGGCACAAAGATAGAAGCTTAATTTGTTGGTGGCGTTGAGGAGCCATTGCACTGCCTTGATGGAGAGCCTACTTTCCCTGAACAGTTGGCATAAACTGGATGGCAATGAGTTTGGAGTTTGGTTTTATTAGGCTTTTACCAGTTTTTCTCTAGTGGATGCCAGCTCATGGCAACCCTGTGTTCCTGAGTGTTTTCAAAGACTGGTTTTATTGGCAGTAGATAGGCAGGCATTTCTTCTGACGCGCCTCTGTCTGAGTGGACTCAACCTCCCAACCTTTCTTTTCAGAAAGCTGGAAGATGAGCACATTAACCATTTGCCCCCACCCAAGGACTCCTAGACATAATTTTCTGTTTAGGCAAGCCAAAATAAATCCCTGATGGAAGCAGTATTACAAACACTTGGGGGATAGTTCCAGCTAGTAAGCTTTGAAAACAGTAACAAGGCACAGAAAAGTGCAAAAGAAAGGGGCTCCCAAAAGAGAATGTCATGGAAGGACAAGGTGTGGGCCCTAAAGACCTGTTCATCATGGATAACTTGCCTTAGATTTCCCCCTACATCCAAATTAAATAAATGGAGAAATAATTCCCTTAAGCAGGCGCAAAGAACACATTTCTTTACAGTATCTTTACACTTTGAATGCTCAATATGCTGATGCTTAAGAACATTTTCTGGGACAATTCTAGGTAAATCACAATGCTAGTGAAGAGACTTTCATGAACAACAGAGGAGGCCAACTGGGCCCTGAATGCCGGCTCCACAGGAACCAGTGGGGAGTATGAGCTCACTGATTAAAGTGAACATTGAATTGCTGTTTTTGTTCTCCTGCAATGTAGTTATGTTATTAGCTGGACATCTGCAGTGCTTAAGTTGGTACAAACATTATCTAGGACCACTTGAATATTTTACCAAGAGCTTTGTTATTTAAAAGCTGAGATGACAAGCAAATTGAAAACTCGGTCCAACCTTAACCTGTGATCTAAAAGATGCATGCAAACTGTGTTTCTGTTTCTCAGGAGCATTCCATGCATCAGGTCAAGAGTAGGCCCAGGTTCAAAGTAGTGAAGCGTTTCCTTTACCTTGGAATTATTTGCACTATCACCTCTCTTTTAAGAAACTGGGGTCATAAGTTGTAGGTCCATTTTGTGAAACCCTACCAACAGATGAATCGGTGGGAATCAGGTAGGTCATGATGTTTCTACTTCAACCCCACAAAGGAGAATTTACCCAACCTATAACAGGGAGATGAGGAACCTGGGTGGTGCAGTAAGTAAGCACTCCGATGCTCACTACCAGCCAGCCCATGGGAGCAGGCTGTGACAGTCCATTTCCATAAAGATGACAGCCTTGGAAAACCAAGCCTCCAGGGCAATTCTACTGTATCAAAAAGGATTGCTGAGTTTGAATCAACGGTTTTGTACTACTTAAAGGTTTGTTTCTTTGGGGGTCCAGTTTATAGCAATGAGGTAAAGGAGCCCTGGGATGTTTGTTAACAAAGACACTAACAAAGAGATTGCTGGTTCAAATCCACATGGAAAAGACCTAGTAATCGGTTCTCATAGAGCTCACAGCCTAGGAGATCCTATGAGGTAGTTCTACTGTCCCATGGCATAGCTATGAGTTGGGATCACCTAATGGCTTCCGACAACCACAACAACGTAGCAGTGGGTAAAGTGTCACTTCTCAAATGGTGAGGGGCAGTACAAATCATCCGGGGTTCCTGCACAAGTACAGACCGACTGATTCAGTCGGTCTAGGGTGGGGCCTGAGACCCTGCATGCCCAATGAGCTCCTGCGTGATACTAATGCTGCAGATCTACGCACCCCTCTTGGGGTATCCAAGGTGGAGAACCTGGGCCATCCTGGCTACTCATCAAGATCATTTAGGGATCTGGAAGGAAAAGCTACCAAGGCTTGGTCCACATGCCAGCACTACCGAACCAGAATCTACAGGCATGAGGAGCAGGAATTTGTATTATTAACCCTCTCCGTGGGTGGCTCCTATTCAGCCATCAGATGCATCTGGTCTTCCGTGCGGGGAGCAGTTGGGGCTCCAAGTGGGGCTGTGCGACCCCCCAAATCAGGATTGCCTGAAGAGCCTGATGACCCTGCAGAGACTGCTCTCCTGCCTGTGAAGGAGGCAGAAAGGGGGTGGTGGGAGTAGGAGAACTAAGAAGGCGGGCTAAGAAGTTTAAAAAGGGAGACTGACGTCACTTCAACTCCCACCTGGCAGGAGTGGCGAGGGCCAATTCTCCTGAAAGCACAGCATGGAACATGCCTCCTGCTGCCTGACCACCTGCACCACCTTCCTTCTCCTCCTTGCCCTGGCAACTGCCGTAGCCAAGGCTGCCCCCGAGGGCCGGTTGGAAGGCCTGGGAGAGAAGAAAGGATGATGAGAAAGAAAGGGGGCAGGGCTAGAAAAATAAAGGGCAGGTCCAAGAACGACAGCCATAGGCTGCTGTTGATAGTGCAACTCAGTGCAAAAGCAGACCAGTAAACAAAAGCTATTTTGATAGAGGTAGTTGCTGAGATTTTAACAGCATATTATTCATCTCAGAGTTCTCTCCATTATGTAAAATTGTGCAGATGTGTAGACAAGGGCCTGCAAGGTTGCAGACTGTACGGATTCCCCAAGTGCTGACATTGAGGGTCATGTTGGTCTTCGGTGTACTAATCTGTATGGGCGGACATAGTTACACGAACTAGGCATTACTTTTATAATCCGAAATAAATAGCAAAGCCATTTTCGTTCAGAAGAACAAAGTCAAATGGTCCCAGTGTCAACACGCTCTATGGGATTGGGTAAAGATGTCGATACCCATTCCGCCCCTCCTTTCAAGAAGCCCACAGAACAGAGCTGCTCGCTCCCCGGGGTGCTGGCACATGCAGCTAGGTGGACCCGCAGCAGATGTCAGGGCTGGGCTTCCCAATAGGGAGTGACTTTGGGTCCAAAAGTCTAAGTTGGACTCCAAATGTCTGTTGTTGGGTACTGATCTGAAGGGGACTTTCATGTACAAGCAAGGAAACATATCCAGGTTAAGATAAAATAATAAAGTAAGTTTAGAGAGAAATGCATGGGTCATAGATTTCTGGATAAAGCAACTGTAAGGGTGTGTGTGTGTGTGTGTGTGTGCATGTGTGTATGTGTGTGCACATGTGTGTGCACGTGTGTGTGTGTGTGTGTGTGTGTGTGTGTGGCCCTGAAGGCACAATGGTTAAGTACTCACCCAGCAGCTCTGTAGAAAAAAAGATCTGACAACGTGCTCTTGTGAGGACTGCAGCCTAGAACACCCTATGAATAGTTTTATCCTGACAGATTGAGGAACTATGAGTTGGAAATCAACTCGGCCGGATCTAAGAGCAGCAATCATGCTACACAGAGAGTGAGCCTTCCTGTGGCCACCATGAGATGGGCCAAGAGCTCAGCTGGAATTTGAGGACGTAATTCTGACCCCTCATCAAGGCTGCACAGACGTTGCCTGACAGTTTCTGGTTGCCTGGGTGATGCTCCTCATGCTACTGATATTGAATCAGCATGCCCATGGATTACGCCATAATTCAGGGGTGGAACAATGACTCACCTGTGAACAAGATCTCAGCAGGAGTTTTGGAGGGCTCAGGCAGAAGCTGAACTCATGAAAGGAAGTACAGGCTAAGCAGGGTTGGCCTGCTTGGACTTTTCTTAGGTACTGCCGTTCTGCGGTTTCACCTGCCAATGTCAGCAATTACCAAAGAAGCCGCCCACTACCATCAAGCGGATTTCAACTCACAGTGACCCTAAAGGACAAAATAGAACTGTTCCTTAGCGTTTCTGAGACTAAATCGTTAGTTGAAGCAGGTAGTCTCATCTTTGGTTTGAACACTGACCTGGAGGTTAGCAACTCAATGCTTAGGCCCCAGAGCCACACTTGTGGGTCTGTAGTGCCCCAGTCTCCTGCTGAACGCATGGTGGGTGTGTGGGTGTGTATGCGGTGGGGGAAGGGGGGAGGGCATGGACGGGGGAGGGGGGGGACAGAAAAGGCAGCCTGTGAGGCGTCAAGACATGCAAATGAGAGCTGGGTCAGCGAAATGCTCTTAAACTTCAAGTTTCTAAACTTGTACTTCTACCACCCACAACATAGAGAGATTTTTTTAAATTTTGCATATCCATCATTCTCTATCCCCTCAAGCTTGAGCAGAGAAGGCTAGTTTATTCAAAGTCCAAATCCGACATTAATAAAGCTGATCATTATACCTTCTGAGCTGTGGTGGATGAAGCAGAAACAAGAGGGGGCTTCCCCTGGGAAGATGGCAACCAGGACTTGGGAGGAGAAACCTAACTGCATCATCATCCCTTTGTTCGGTGAGTATCCAGCCTGTGCTAGCTGCTGAGGTGCAAGAAGATACGGCTTGCTCCTCGGGGAGAGATGAATTGAGGGGGAACATGAGAGGAGATGGAAGGGGAAATGGACATGGAGACAGCTGGCGATAGCACAATGCCGTGCTAAGTGGGTACTGTGGCCAACTCTTGGTTATATCCTAACTCACCTCCGTGGAGTCCAGGCTGAAGGAAATGGACGCCCTGTAGGTTTCTGAGATGGTAACACTTTACTAGAGTAGAAAGCCTAGACTTTCTCCTGTGGAACTGCTGGGGTTTTGAACTGCCAGCCATGCAGACAGTAGCCCAATGCAACAGCACTAACCCACCAGGGCTCCACCCCACATGTCTATTGTTTTCACCTGTATATTCAGCAGGGTGGATGTTTTAAGGGGAGAGTGGTGGTTCAAGAGTAGAATTCTCCCCTTGGGTGCAGGAGACCTAGGTTTGATTCTTGGCCAGTGTACCTCATGCACAGCCACCACCTGTTGGGGGCGGGGGTTGGAGGGGATATGTGTTGCCAAGATGTTTAACAGGTGGCACTGGCACTTCCAGAAAAGCACACTAGAAAGTAAGGCCTGGGAATCTGCTTCTGAAAGCTTCCCTGGAAAACTTATGAACACCACAGTCCAAACCAAATCCATCACGGGTGTTGCAGGGACTAGACAGTGTTTCTGTCCCTTGGGCATGCAGTAGGCGGGAGTCAGGGGTCAATTTGATGACAGTTACCAACAACCAAGAGTTGTGAGAGCTGGTGCCATGTCTGAGGCTAATTTTACTGCTAGAAAAAGGAGGTGTTTACTGGATTCTCAGAAGTGACTTTCATTTGTGATAATGCATCAATATCTGAAATCAAAAGCCAGGGTGGGTGGATTCATAAAGACAAAAACTGAAATAATAATCATCTGGAGGCACAAAAGGAGAGGATGGGGAAAATGAGAAATCAACACCAGTGACTACAAAAAGGCAGAAAATATTCCATTCACCATCCTTCCTACTATGCTTGAAGTATTGAATTATATGACGTATGAATTAGAGCTCAATAAAAGTAATTTAATTAATAAAAAAAAATCAGCAAGAGTCCTTCAACAAAATAATGATGATGTCTTTAAAATGATTCAAGGACATTTATAAACTGTAAATATATGAATAATTTATTCTTTTTCTTTCCTTTAATTAATTGGAATTAATAATATATATCAAATCATTCTATAGTTCAATAACATCCAGTAGTGTGAAAGGTAGGTTTATTTGCTGACCTGGCCAATAGGAACATGTGGGATGAATAAGGTCACTTTTAGATTGGAGGGCAAAGAGATAAATGACTCAGTAAGCCCCACCTGTCTCTTTCTTGCTCTCTGGTTATCGAACCACTGTGTCGCTGCCTTAGCTAGTTCTCTGCTTCTACTTGTGAGCTACACTACCTGTGGGACACCCAACCCGTGGATTGTGTTGCTAGAGCTTGAGTTTCCTTGGAGACGTGCTTCTTCACACTGCTGGTATATACATCACTTGAGCTGGGGACTGTCAGATCCTGTCATCTGGCTGACTGTTGGTGACCCACCCTGCTGTTTGATGCCTGTGGTCGAACTGCCTGCATGGCACTACAGAAGACTCAATGTCTGCTTCCTTGGCCTTGGACCCAGCAGCCCTCGTGAGTTGAAGGAAGTCCAATATATTGACTGTTTCACAGAAGTGAGTTGAACTGCACTGCTGTGTGGACCTCTGTACTGCTGTGTAGACTAATTAGCTACTATATTCCTTTGTGAATGTATATATATATATAATCATAAGTGTCCTGGTTTTGTTTCTCTAGAGAACCCTGTCTACACAAGTAGCATTGTACATTTGTTACCACAATCTGTTTCCCCAAACATTCTATTTCTAATATGAACCCCTTGTTGTCATCATCCCTTCACTCCACCACCACCTCCATGCCCCACCCCCAAAACTTTTATTCCACTTGCTGATTCTATAGGTTCATCAGTCCTGGTTTTCATACCCCCCAAGATGATAAAACATATACCTCAACCTCAAGAGGGAGTGTTACGAATGGATTTTGAGCTCACACTTAATCATTGCCCCAATATAAGAACAATCAGTTCTTAGGACTTGGCTCTCTCAATACCTACCCTAATGGAGTGATCACTGAAGATATGGGTGTAAACCAAAGTGTGGGGAAGAAAACAAATGGTTCCTGGCTACAAGAAAGCATAGGGTGTCAAGCAGCCATTAAGAGAGGTATGGGCTAAGTTATGAAGGTACAAGCACACTAGCCTGTGAGATCCAAGAATTGTACATCATAAAATCCAAACTTAGAGGAAGGAATGTTTGAGCTTAAATTCTGAACACACTGTTTGCAGAAGACTGCATGACAGTGAAATCCCCAAACTCATTTTCAGGGTCCCCTATGCAGATTAAGCCTCTGGTGAATCCCCTCTGACTGTGGACCAGAGATAGGAAGGGCAGAGTACATTGCAGGGTGGATTACAGCAATTGTAGTTCGGTCAAAATATGAAACCTTGTCATTGATCTCAATCTCAACCCAATGCAGAATTGCTCAAGTTTTAATATTTTCTGCTTTGTTTTTTATTGAGGTTTTTCGTTGTTTCACTGGGTCATTGCTATTGGGCCATTTGTTTGTATTCTGTCTTGATTTTGTATAGTTTTCTGTGTACCCAGATTAGGTATGCCTATGAAGACAACACCTGGATAGTATATTTAAAGGGACATGACAGGGGAGGCTGGTGGGAAAAGGGGAGTTAACAACTAGTGCAAGAAAGAAGAAACTTCCTGCAATTGATAAGCAGTGACGGTTGCACAAGTCTTATGAACGTGATTGAACTAGGGGAATTTATGATATATGAATTGTACGTCCGTGAAACAGTTAAAAGTCAACAAATGTATTGAAATTGAAATTTTTTTTAATTCTAAAAATTTCACCCCTGGGGTGAGTGAGGTCCAGAAACTATGGCAGGGGCCAAACCCAATCCAGGGATACACAGGGCAGCCAACTAATAAAGAGTGGGAAAGAAATAAGGGGAAACATACATGGGTATGGGGGGAGCAGGGCACTAACCCACTCAAGGGGAGGGTATTGTTTATACCTCCACAGGAGAAGGAGAGAGACCAGGCTTCTACCCGATGTGCCAAGACATGAATAAAACATACTGGCATGTACCAGGGAACTAATGGAGAGGTCTGCAAGGCCAGCCTCAATTCCAACTATGTAGACATCCCCACCCCCACCCTGAGAAGGATGCGCTTCAGAGGACAGCACTGGAGCTATAGCTTGGGGAGAGGAGCATGTCGGATTAGAGCACACAGGAGAAACAAAAAGGGATGGAGAGGGAGGAGAGGACATCCTGGCCCACCAAGCCCCATGGATGATGTTCCTGCTCCGAGCAGACAACGCACGGGGAGGACCATAGGGCCAGCCCACCATGGGACACACCTCACTGAACCATGGTGCTACGGGGGACACCAGTGGAGACACAGTATGGGAGTAGTGCATTGTCTGGCCCCATCATGCTTGGTGAGGCATTGAGGGCATGCAGCAGAGCAGCAGGGGGAGCAGAGTGATGCACACCCTGGGGAATACCAAAAATAGACTTTTGGAGACAGAGTGTGGCACACCATCAGACTCTACTGGAAAATCCTCATAAAGGCCAACAAACAGACCTTGAACTATTTATAGGCTTTTCCATTGTTGTCAG
Source organism: Echinops telfairi (assembly GCF_000313985.2). Classification (NCBI taxonomy): domain Eukaryota; kingdom Metazoa; phylum Chordata; class Mammalia; order Afrosoricida; family Tenrecidae; genus Echinops; species Echinops telfairi. The sequence continues at coordinate 7,476,393 of NW_022103951.1, forward strand.
TGGCTTTCTTCATGTTATTGTTATTTTGGTTTTGGTTGTTGTTGTTATTGTTTTGTTGGTTTTGACTTCCTTTGTTGTTTTATTTGGCTTTGCCTGGTTTTTACACTTACTAATGTATATGCATGTCTATCTAGACAGGATAGGTGGGATAAATAATTTGGAGATGAAAAAAATGGGACCAATGGTTCTAGGGGGATACGAGAGAAGGGGATGTGGGAGAAAGGAAAGGGGGGGGGATAACCAACCCAGGGACAAAGGAACAACAAGTGGATTATAATCAATGGAAGGAAGGTCGTAGGATGCCTAGTGGGGCTCAATCAAGGGCAATGTAGCAGCGAGGAATTACGTGGGGTGGGGGGGACAAGAAGAAAGTAAAAGGAAATAGAGGAAAGAACCAGGAGGCACAGGACATTGATAGAGGCCTAGATGCAGGCATGTACATATGTAAATACATATATAATGAAAGGAGAATAGAACTATGCACTCATATCAATATGTTAAGAATTAAGTTTGCAGATGGACATTGGGCCTTGGACTCAAGTACTCTCTTAACACAAGAACACTTTGTTCTACCAATTTGGCATTCTGTGATACTCACCTTCCCGATACAACACAATACGATCACTGAAGACAAAATGGTTGCATAAGCAAATGTGGTGAAAAAGCTGATGGTGCCCGGCTATCAAAAGATATAGCGTCTGGGGTCTTAAAGGCTTGAAGATAAATAAGTGGCCAGCTAGCTCAGAAGCAACAAAGCTCACATGGAAGAAGCACACTAGCCTGTATGATCATGAGGTGTTGATGGGATCAGGTATCAGGAATCTAAGACCCAGAACAAAACCTTACCCAATGTGAATGAGGGGAGAGGGATCATGGAGTGGAGACCAAGAGATGAGCCAGTCAGGGTGCAGTATAGCACCGATGAAACACACAACTTTCCTCTAGCTCTTTGATGCTTCCTGCACCCTACTATCATGACCTCAATTCTACCTTACAAATCAGATTAGACCAGAGCATCCACACTGCTACAGATAAAAGCCCGCAACACAGGGAATCCAGGATAGATAAACCCCTCAGGGCCAACAATGAGAGTAGAGATACCAGGAGGATTAGGGGATGGTGGGGGGAGAAAGGGGGAATCAATCACAAGGATCAATCTAGAACCCTCTCTCAGGGGGATGAATAATGGAAAAGTGGGTGAGGGGTGATGGAGGACGATGTAAGATATGGAAATAACAATCTATATCTTATCAAGGGTTCGTGAGGGAGGGTAGGTGGGGGAGGGAGGGGGAAGAAATGGGTAGCTGATATCAGGGGCTCAAATGGGAAGAGAATGCTTTGAAAATGATGATGGTGGCATATGTGCAAATGTGTTTGACACATGGGTTGAATGCATGGATTGTGATAAGAGGTGTAAGAGCCCCTAATAAAATAATTTTTTAATTCTAAATTTTTTGGTAAATAAACAAAAGAGAGTCACTGATTTATTTGCAACTGAAATGGATCACAGGCATGATTGTGTGGTTTGAAAGAACACTGTATTTAGGAGGCTTTGAGTGGTAAGGAGTATTTCTCTGTCTCTCAAGGGCTCAGATCTGAAACACCTACAATGCCTATCCCGATGGAGCCACCTGCTATTCGAGTGCAACCCATAGCCAGAAGAACAAACAAACGCGTCTTGGAAAAAGGGCAACTAGAATGCTCCTTTGAGGTAAGGGTGGTAAGATTTCACATCATGTAATTCAGACATGCTTTTAGGAAACACCAGCCCCTTGAAAGACATCATGCTCGGGAAAGCAGAGAGGCAATGCAAAAGAGGAAGGTGCTCGATGAGATGGACGGACACAGTGGTTGCAACCATGGGCTCCAACAGAAGGGCAATGGAGAGGATGGTGCAGGATCTGGTGCTGTTTCGTTTGGCTGGCACTAAGAGGGAGCCAAGAGGTCAGTGCCAACTACAGGCAGACCAACCTAATCGAGCTCTACAGACAGAAATGGTTCTGGGCCTGCCTACCTCTATTATAGGCCTATCGGAATAGATCTCGGAGAACATGCATAAAGAAATGTGCCAGTTAGCCATCATCTTCCTGAGTCCAAGATTTTGCCAGATTCTTTACAAAATAAATAAAGTGCATATAACAAGGGGATTCAAAAGGTTCATGGGGGAAAAATCCATTATCTTTCAATTCCATTTTTCCCATAAACTTGCTGAAGCCCAATTGTGATATACACATTTCTGAAAAACACTGAGTCTTAAAGACCAACCTCCATTAAGCCAATTATTGCTAATATTAGGTGTCTTCAAGCCAATTTTGACTCATGATAAGACAGAATAGAAAATGAGGTTTTCTTGGCTGTAATCTCTGCAGGGAGCAGATCTCCAGGTCTTTCCCCTGTGGAACCATTTGTTATGTTGCTGGTAGGTGTCCTTGAGTCAGTTCTAACCCATAGCGACCTTATAAACAACAGAAGGAAACACTGCCCAGTCCTGTGTCACCCTCACAATTGTCCCTATGATAGAGCCCATTGATGCAGCCACTGTGTCATCCATCTCGTTGAGGGCCTTCTTCTCCTTCGCTGTCCCTCCACTTTACCAAACATGATGTCCTTTTCCAAAGACTGGTCTCTCCTGACAACACTCAGGATGTACTTATTCCAAGACAGATGGGATTGTCCTTGGAGAAGCCCATGGTATTTTCAATATTCTTCTCCAGCCCCACAATTCAAATGCATCCATTCTGGGTTCAAACCTGAGCACTCAACTGTTGGGCCACCAGAACCCCTTATTACTTATTGCTCATTAATCATACTTGAAAAGTCTGACATAAAAAATGTCTGACATCAAGAGGCACGCGGATCCTGGCTATTCCAAGTGTGGTCCGTGGGCTAGCAGCACTCGCAGTACCCAGGAGCAGATTGAAATGCAGACTCTCAGGTCCCACTTAGAACTACTGAGTCAGAATCTACATCGGAATTAGAGCCCCTGGTAATTGGTTTAAAACACTGTTCTGCATCTTTTTGCTTGAGAAGTCCTTTTTATTAGGATCTAGTCTGAGTCTGAATCAACTCCATACCAGTTTTTCACTCTTAGTCCAAGAGCCCTGGCAGCACTGTCTGGTAAGCTTTGGACTTCTAAGTGAAAGGTCAGTGGTTCAAACCCACCAGCCACTCCTAGGGAGACAGGTGAGGCTGTTTGCTTCCATTTAGATTTACAGCCTCAGAAATTCAATATAGGTGCAGTGTGGTGGCACAGCAGTTACAAGTTGGGCTATGATCCGAAAGGTCAGTGGTTGGTAACCACCAGCTGCTCCTTGGGAGAATGATGAGGCTTTCTACTCCCATAAAGAGTGACAGTCTCAGAAACTCACAAGAGCAGTTCTATCCAGTCCTATAGTGTCGTGATGGGCCAGCCTTGATTCAAAGAAAATGGGTTGAGTTTTATGAGTCAGCACTGACTCAATGGCTGTAAGTATTCTTAGCAAGGAGCCCAGAGGGTACAAATTTTGCAAGTAGTTGCTAACCTAAAGGTTGATTGAACCCAACCAGCCAGTGGCACCCAACATAGAGAAGTCTAGCAAATTGCCTCAGTAGAGATTAAAACCTCACCCAGAGCCACGGAGTCATTTCTGACTCATAGCAACCCAATATATGACAGAGTCGAACTGCTTCTCTGGGTTCCAATGCTTGAAATCTCTACAGAAGCAGACTACGACATCTTTCTCCTGCAGGGGACGAGTGTATTTGGACCTTTCAGCCTCTCAGGTAGAAGCTAAGTGCTTAACCACTGTGCTACCAGGGCTCCTTCGGTAAAGATGGCAGCCTTGGAAATCCTGCAGAGTGTTCTAATCTGTAACATTTAGGAGTAGACTCTTTGACAGTGGAGTTGCCCCCTGTATTAGTAGTAGTAGTAGGAAAAGACTAAGGGGTAAAAAGCTCAACCAGGATACAAGGACTAACCCAGAAATTTAGAAGGCTTAATTTCCCTCCCCCCAAACCCTCCCTCTCTCCCTCCTCAACAGCCTATCTCTCCCCTCTGCCTATTTCTGTCCCGGTCCCTGGCCTCCTCTTAGTCATCAAAGTCTTGTCACTTGGCGTATAAACTACATTCCTTTTTTCTGTGGTTTCCCTTATAGTAATGGTGTTTTGAAGGTTTGGGTGATTCTTTCCAAACCAATCAGAGAACTGACAGCTTCGAAAAGCTAATAAACTCTGTAGTGAGGTCAAAGGCAGGTGTGACAGGGTATTATGAAGTTGGGTATGTCAACATGACCAACCACTGAGCAATACACCCTTCCTATTTGTGCTCTCAGTCTTTCACGAAAATGCCACATGGTTCTTTTGGCAGAATTAGCTCCCAGATTTGCAGTGGGAATTAGACAAGAACATCTTCTCCTTCTTTTCCTTAGAGATGGGGGCTGGGGACTGGGGGCTGGAGCCCGCAGCAGGGAGCAAATCTGAGGCCAGGAGTGAGCACAAGTGAACTGACCCAGAAAAGAAAGTACCGCGATAGAAAAGCCAGAGGGCACTGTGCTGCACAAAGAGGCAGGGGGAGTGGCTCACTGTCAGTTGTCTGAAATCAGGGATGCCAGGCTAAGGAAGCTTTGGGAGCACAGCACTTTTTTTAAGAGCCTGGGTGTGCCCTCAAGTGGATGCCAATTCAGAAGAAGCCTATGTAACAGATTAGAACTGACCCCCATAGGGCTGTCTAGGCTGCCATCTTTACAAAAACAAATGGTCACAACTTTCTCCTGCAGAGCTGCTGGTGGGGGTGGGAGTTCATGCCACCAACCTGTCTGTCAGTCAGCAGCTGCAAGCAGAACCATTTGTCTCATCAAGGCTCCTTGCCTGGAGGGGAGGCCTAACTAAATGATCGGTTGGAGAGCAGATCGATTCAACAAGGGAGTGGTAAAATGAAAGGGGTTGAGAGAAGCGTTGACAGTAAATGAATCCAACATCACCGAACAAGTTGGTGAATCTGAAGGGATAAAGAGAGAGGCCCTTTTGAGGAGCATAGCCAAAGTGGGATGTCATGCATAAAGCCAAGTTCTCTGGGTGGACTTGAACTTCCAACTCTCTGGTGAGCAGAGGAGTACATTCACCATTTCCACCACCCAGAGACTTCTTTCTTCGGGTTTAGGATATTTTTTCCAGATAATTGCTAGACCTCTTTTTTTGGTCCTTCTTGAATTTCCTGTCACGTAGATGCCCACCAATTACTCCCAGTTGGTTCCCATGCTTTGGATTCCAAGAGAACAGCAGTGGCAAGAAACAAGTGTCCAATCTCTGAGAGCAAGCAGAGAGCAAATGGGGTTTAACAATGGTGAAGAGAATTCAGTTTTCCTCAAGGACCATAGAGTTTAACCAATGACATAGAACTATTCATTTGAGGAGGGGGAAATAGAAAGAAATGCTATTTTCCCCTTGCTTTCCTAATATCTGTCATCTTTAGAAGGTTTGGTTTGGCACACAGATGAATCTCATGGACATGCAAAGCTGAACTCGGCAGCATGTACTGCCAAATGCTACAGCGCCCGTTTAATGTGTGCCCTCTACACTATTCGTCAAATTAGACATGCTAGCAATATCCCTAATTACATGTTGCTGGCAGAAGACCTGCAGTTTGAAGTGTGCTTAGATGCTAATCAGACTTCAAGGAAATCCCTGGGAACAATGCACCCCAGCTTCCTCTAATCTCTGGGATAGAGGCCAGGCAGTGGCTCTTTTGTAAAGCCAGCATTTTGCCCATGGATTTTCATTGTCCCTGATCATTTAGAATGCTTCTGGGAAAGGAAACAGAGCAGAAAGCGGATCCCCAGGGAGTCTGAGGAACCATTTCCCAGTTTTACCAAGTTGAATGTGTATTGATGCTATCTTTACAGATTATACCAAGTATGGGGCCGAGGGATACATGTAAGACCTAGGCTGTATTCCAAGAGCTATGTGCCTCAACTTCCCACCCTGTCCTTGTGAAATTGTCCCACTCGTGTCTTCCCCAATTCAACTGCTGCCATTGGTGTTTCCACCACGGCCTCCTACCTCATGCACTTGATCCTGACACATTCATTGAATACCTACTGTGTGTCTAGCATTGTGCTTCAAAGATGAAGGATTTCCTTCCTCAAGGTGGTCACAGTCATGCAGAAGATACTGATTATATCTATATCTGTAGATATAGATACACACACACAGGGGTTCCTGAAGTTATGGTATTACATACACTAGAAGAGTGCTCAGAGCAGCAGGTGATGAGATGTCAGAATGCTTACTTGGGACACATCATCAGGAAAGATCATCATTAGAAAAGGGCATCATGGTTGGTAAATCAGAAGGCCAACACCTCAATTAGATGGATTGTCACAATCTGCACAATAATGGACTCTAGCATCCCAAGGAGCATGAAGATGGCACAAAACCAAGCAACAGTTCACTGTGTTATATATAAGGTTGGCATGAGTCGGTGCTTCCTCAATATAAACAACATAAGAGTGCTGAGGAGGGGGAACAAAAACTCAAGGTGTGTGTGTGTGTGTGTGTGTGACAGAGAGAGAGAGAGAGAATGTGTGTATGCAAACTCATAGACATCCATGTGTTATAGAGACCAAAGGCTAGAACAGTCATGGTCAGTAACCCCTCCTTATCCCCCAGAATTCCTTGGCCATTCTCCTGCACACTAGTCTCAGGTTGCTTTCATTCTCAGCAACCAGGACTTAAATTTCTTTGTGGGAGGACAGCTCTCTCTCCAGCTGCAGGAAAATATGCACAGAGGGCTGTTAAGGCTCAGGAATGTATTGTCCCCAGAGTCAGTGAGAGGGCAGCTCTAGTGAATAACAGGTATAGGGATATAAATATACCAGCCCTCTTGCCCTTGGCCAAGACAATTCTGGTATGAGACCTACACTGTCACCCAAAGTCGCCAAGGGATTGAGCCTAAATTACTTTCAATCGTGATAATCCACTTTGCTTGTCCTCCTTCAATCCCAGTTCCTCTTCCCCACCCTCCTACTGGTTTTGGCTGAGACCATCTATTAATAATGCTCTTACATATGAATCCTCATCTCTGAGCCAGCTTTGGGGCTACTTAAATGTAAGACAGGAAGAATAAAGGAAGAAGCCTCCCTGGAGGGTTCATCTAAGCCAGGTTCCCAAGGAATGGAAGAATTTCCTAAGATAAAAGGGGTACGAGTTTCATTCTCAGGGAGATGACGAGGGCATGCCAGGGAAAGCCATTCCAGGCACCATAAACACAGATAGGAACTCGCCTGGACTATATAGGAAGGTACAACCACATCCTGAACCATAGAACGTGAAGAAATGATGAGCAGTGAAAACAGAAGGATAGCATGGACCACATCTTGAGGGGTTTGATGCTCTTGGGGTGCTGCAACCAGCTCATGACCAATGGTTAAATACTCAGAAATGTACAAGATGATTGTCAATCTGCGACAGCTTGAAACTGGTCAAGGTCAGAGTACTTACACTATGGAAATTAGTACACACTACAGATCAGGGCCTTTTCCTATAGAGTTGGCAGATGATCACAACGGAGAGGCTATTGATTCTTTCTAGCAGTGGATTGATACAGCCAGATTCTTCTTAACATCCATCAACCCCATAGTTGAATGGGGGATGGGCAAGACTGGGCCATTTGAAAAACATCAAAAAAGTCCAAGGAAGGAAGATAAGAGCCCGTGGTAGCAGACATAGAGCATGAGGGATAGAAATATTGAGGTGTTTAGGATCTAATTGGGCATGAAGATTGATGGACAGTTTGACAGGGGATATGGCTAAGCCAGATATCAACAGAGCTGGCCAAAACAGAAGGAAAAGCTAGGGGGACAATTTCATTTCTGGAAATATTGAATTTTTCAAAGCTGAGGGACTGAGCAGTTGGCATTAGACACGAGGTCCCAAGAGATGAGGTCTCCATGCCTTATGCATATCAGAGAAACAACAGGCACTGCTTGCCAAGTCCGTTCTCTCCTTGGTGTGACCTATCATCTAGCCTGTTTGTTTTCACCTGCCTAAAGTAGAAGATCACTTCCTTTGGAGACAAGACTGCTCCTAAGGAGCCTTAGCAAGCTCATTGAATGTAAACCCAAGGTCCCCGGAAGTTCTTCATGCAGCTTCACTTGGTGTTTGCAGTGAATAGCTCTCCCTCCTTCCCCAAACACAACCCTGAGCCTCCCAGGCAATCGTTAATTCTTCATCTCTCTCCTCCCTTCAGCAGCGTCCCATCTTGCCAGAGAAGCTTAGCCAGCAGGTGGAAGACAGCCTGAACTGACTTTCTTTGGAGGGGGAGTGAGGGGATAATCCTAATATTTGGAGAATTAAGCTCCATTCTAGAACCCAGGGAATCTATAGAACATGTTGGGTATGGAGAGTCACTACCACCTTCACAGTTCCTGAGGAAGGCAGACCTTCACAGAATCCCTTCATTTCACAGCATGGTAACTCTTTGTTTATACCGTGTTTCCCCGAAAGTAAGACATCCCCTGAAAATAAGACCTACATACAGTTCTGCCTCTCATTGAAATATAAGGCATCCCCCCGAAAATAAGACCTCCCAGAAAATAAGCCCCCCCGCAAGCTACCGTAACTGTGGACTATAGCAGCGGGTGCCACTGTGCACCTCACTGTTGGCCGTAGCACAGCCGGAGAAGACAGAAAGTGCGAGGTCTCTTTTAATAAAACAATAAACCATAAATGTGTACCACATTCTTCTTCATGGAAAAATAAGACATCCCCTGAAAATAAGACCTAGCACATCTATGGGAGCAAAAATTAATATAAGATACTGTCTTATTTTCGGGGAAACAGGGTAGGTGCTGATTTTAGCAAGGTTCTATAAGGCATTTCTAAATGCTTCGGAAATAAAGTGAGATTTTTTTGTTTGTTTTAGGAAATAGCCACTGAATTGATTTCGAGGTACTGTGCCGCGATAGGACAGAGGAGAACTGTCTCATTGAGTTTCCGAGACTATAATCTTTCTGACACCAGACTACCTCATCATTCTTCCAGGAAGTCCCTGATTGGTTCAAACTACCAACCCTTTGGGGAGCAGCAGAATGTGTAACTACTGTCCCCCGAGCTCTTTTAAGTGAGGTGATAAACTGAAAACCATTGCCCTGAAGGCAATTTTGACTCATAATGCCCATATAGGGATGCAATATATGCACTTCATTCCTGGGAACTCTATCACCTCTGAGTAGCTGGGCCGAGCTAGCAGTTAGGAACTTGACAACTGACCTAAAAGTTGATAGTGGTGAACCCTGGCAATTGGCTTCTGGAAGGTGATGCCCTTGAAAGCTTTACTCGAGTAGTTCTACTGGACACACAGGGAGTTCCCATGAGTCAGAGTCTACTCAACAGCAAACAGTCAATGTCCAGACCACCTCCTTCAACAGCGTGGGAAATGACAAACCATATGCAGATCATTTTGAGAGCTAATGCTGAAGGCAAACTTCATTGCCTGCCTACTGTAAAAATATTCATCAAAGGAACTCTCCTGCTGTCATGCTCAAGGATGAAATATATACATTTCCCTAACCTAACACAATCAAAATGTGAGTTTGAAAAAGGCATGCAGTGACCAAACATATAACTTCAGTAATGGCTTAACTTTAGCACTTGGATTTTATCCTCAATTATCCTTTTTGATGTAGCACTGACATTTATTCTGCCTAAGTAAAAGAAAAACATAGAGGAGAAAACACTCCAAGAAATGCTTTGTAATCTAGAAAGGCTTTCAATGAAAAACCCAAGATTCCTGCACTAAGCAAATTTATATTGCGAATTTTCCATTTGAATCTCCACATTGTTTTGGAAACATGGTTGAAAAATGTTCAAAGGGGAAAATAGTCAACACCTAGCTAGCCTTCGAATTGTCAGTTTTTACTCGCATCTCTAAACTGAGCTCAGAAATAGCTGGATTATTTTTTGCAGATATTTTTCAATACTCACACACAGGAGCTAAGATAAATCATGGCAGATTGTTATTGCAAAAGATTCCTATGGAATTTAGAGATGGAAATATTTGTTCATGAACCATTAGCAACCTAAATGGAGATTGCTCTTGGGACATAATCATGCACTTCAAATAAATAGACTATGACTAAGCAACAGAAATGCATGATTCACTTAGGTAAACATGGTGACTCATATTTGGAGGTTCCTGCTTTAATAGACATTGTATTAATTTGTAGCTTTTTTTTAATATAAAAAGGTGTCCGCGCCCCAGTGCTGTTGTAACTTGTGTAAGAAAGGCCACTAGTAGGTAGTTTTAACAAACAGAAATGGTTTTCTCAGGTGGTTGTTGTTAGGTGTCATTGAGTCAATTTCATCGGGCCTGCACGTGACCGAGATTTGCCTCATAGGATTTTCTAGGGAGTCCTGGTGACGTAGTGGTTACATCTTGGGCTGCTAACTGCAAGACCAACATGGGATAAAGAGGAGGCCTTCTACTCCCATAAAGACTTACAGCCTCAGAAGCCCACAGGGCCAGATCTCCTCTGCCCTATCAGGGGCGCTATGAGTTGGAAGCAATTCACTGGCAATGACAATGAATTTGGTTTTAATCTTTACAGGATCAGGGAGCAAGGACTTTCTCAGAATTCGAACTTCCAACCATTGGGTTAGCAGTGGAGTGAGTCCTTAACTGCTGTGCCACCAAAGCTTCTTTCTCCCCATCTGTGGTTGCTTCCACCTCATGGCAACCTGACGTACAACTGAACGAAATATTGCCCAACCCTGTGCTGTCCTGAACACTCATTGCTATGATGTGAGAGCCCATTGATGCAGCTTTTCTTGTCCAGCCTGTACAATGAGGGTCTTCCTGCATTTCCTTGTTTCTCAGTTTCTTGTCATTCTTCACATGATATCTCTCTTTATCAAAATATCACTTACGCGCTTGCTTCTAGACCTAATCTAGTTCTTTTGAAATCTTAAAATAGGGTAGGTTTAAGGTACAGTCCATACTGACATGGCCTTATTAACATAACAAAGAAACTCTTTATTGATAGGATACCATTCACAAGTATAAAATAGGGTTAGGATGGACAACACATACTTTGGAGAGGCACCATTTAATTCCTAACGGAAGGTAATTTGGAGTGATTCTCAAAATATAATCGATAGTTGAATTTGAAGGAAGGAAATTTATTTTATACAGATTTTACCAAATTTTTGGATTTACGTGAGTCATGCCTGTATAAAATAAATAATAAACAGCTATTTTGTAATCACATCATATACTAGCATAACAAAGGTATACACTTTCCCTTATTCAAGAATACAAAGAAAAGTCACAACCCAAACCAATACCTTAAAGGAAACATTTCACTTCGGGGAAGTTGCATTGTTTGGCTTCTTCTGTAGAAAATGTTTGAAGAAAAGGTGCAGCTATGGAGTAGTGACAGTCCCTGAGCTTCAGAGCAAACATAGCTGTGCTTGTGTCTCAGCACATTCCGTTTTTGAATAAGCAAACAAATTACTATTGGTTTTCATTTGGGGCAAGTCTCATAAATTCTCTTTAAATTGCTTTCTTATATGGAGAAATCATGAAAATCATACTGTGAAGTTTATGGTTTCTGTTGACATCTTTTTAGTCCCTGGCAGGATAATACAATAGCAGATTCTCAATAAATAGTAGTTACCCTGATTTAAGAGAAACCCTGTTGGAGTAGTGAGTTATTAGTAGGGCTGCTAACCGTGAAGTCAGCAGATCAAAACCGCCAGCTCCATTGCAGGAGAAAGATAAGGCTTTCTATTCCTGAAAAGAGTTAGCCTCAGAAACCATAGGGCAGTTCTATCCTGTCCTATAGGGTTGCTATGAGTCAAAATCGACACGATGGCAGAGAGGTGGCTTTTTGTTTTGTTTTGGTACCTTGCTATGTAAAGGTTCATCTATAACAAAATAAAATATTTTCAAATACAAACATTAAAGATAAACACCCAATGGTACCCCCTTGTCCTCAAATTCTTAAACATGTTTCTGAAGATCTGCCATGCCTTGGTCACCCTGGCCTCTTCTGGCTTCATCTTGTACCAGCCTCCTCTTATTACCTGCCATGGTGGTCTCCAAAGTGATGTATGTGGACCACAGGGAGCGTATAAGCAAAACTAGTGGCCGTCCAGTCAATTCTGTCTCAATGGAGACTTCGCGGATGTCTGTGTTAGAATAGAACAGTTCTCCAGAGAGTTTTCAAGGACTGATTTTTTCCAGAAGTAGACCAGAAGACTTTTCTTCCAAGGCACTTCTTGGTGGACTCAAACCTCCAATCTTTTGCTTAGTAGTAGAACACATGAACTGTTTGCACCATTCAGGGACTCCAGAGAAAGTACACAACCCCAAACCAGACCGACAGCCACTGAATTAATTCTGACTCATGGAAACCCTGTAGGACAGAGTGGAACTGCCCCACGGGGTTTCTGAGGCTGTCACTGTTTGTAAAAATTGAAAGTTGGGCAATGAATAAATAAGGAAGACCAAGGCAGAATCGATGCATTTGAACTGCGAGGTCGATGACGAGTATTGAAAGGGCCTTGGACTACCAGAAGAACAAACAAATCTAACTTGGAAGAAGTAGAGTCAGAGTTCTTCGTAGAAACAAGAATGGAGATATTCCCACTCAGATATTTTGGACATGTCATTAAGAAAGACCAGTCCCTGGAAAAGGGCTTCATATTTAGTAAAGTGGAGGGTCAGCAGACAAAGGACTCTTGAGGAGATGATGGACACAATGGCTGCACCAATGGGCTCAAACAACAATTGCCAGCATGGTACAGACCCCCGATAGGGTTTCATTCTGTTGTTCATGGGTCACTATGAAGCAGAACAGACTCGACAGCACCTGACAAACAAAAAACAAATCTTCATGGTAGCAGACTACCTCATCTCTCCTGTGAAGTGGCTGATCGGCTCAAACCACCAACCTTTGGGTTAGCAGCCCAATACTTTATTCACTGCACCCCGGGGGCGGTCTGAAGGGAGACCTTGATGAGCTCTACCTATATACCCTTCAGCCTTACCACTTCAGGGTGCCTTCATACAATTATAAACAGCAGCATCTGGAATCTCTCTCTTGTCTGGAGAAAGTTTCTGAAGTCACAGAATGCCACTCAGCCCATCAAAGCAGAAAGCTGGCTGTCAGAATCATGAGTTGTTGTATAGTTGTACTGCAGGTTGCTCATCCTTCAGAAGGGATAATTCTGAGGCATCTATCAAGGACGGTGAAAGACAGACAGTTCCTCCCACCTGAAAGTCAGCCTGCCAATTTCATCCATGACAGAAAAGCCATTAAACCTTTGGGTTAGAGACAAAGAACTTTATTACTCTTAGTAGGGTAGCTAGCATGGGCTTCGTGTTCCCTAAAGTTTCCCTTGATACTCTATCCCATAGAGGTATGTGAAGCAGTCTAGGTGAGTGTACCATACACAGTGGTTCTATATCATAGCTGAGGGTCACCAAGCTTAGACACTCCCACTCTTATAAGGGGCTGTTAGCCAGCTTGTCATAAACCAACCCTGAAGACATTCCCTTTATTATCCTGGTCAGGAATCAAATGTGCCCTCTACCCCTCCTGGTATTTGAAATACCAGTGATATAGCTTCCAGCATCACAGCAATACACAAGCCACCACAGTAAGACAAACTGACCGACAAGAGGTGGTATAGCGATATCTTCCCTAGTCTATGCATAGATTGTGCAAAGGCATTCACCTGTGTGGGCCATAATAAACTGGATAGCCTTGAGAAGAATGGGAATTCCTTAACATTTCACTGTGCTCATGCAGAATTTCTACAGACATCAAGAGGCAGTTGTGAGATAGTTCATGGTTTAAAACCAGGAATGGTATGTGTCAGTGTTCTATGGTCTCACAATACTGATTCATTCTGTATGCTGAGCAAATTATCAGAGAAGCTGGGTGATAGGAAAAGGAATGTGGGGTCAAGATAAGAGGAAGGCTTATTAAGAACTTGTGATCTGCAGATGGCACAACCTTGCTTGCTGAAGGTGAGGAGGAATTGAAGCACTTGATGGTGCAGATCAAGGATTGCAGCCTTCAGTATGTCTTTAAAAAGTTAAAGAAGAACAAAATCCCCACAACTGGACAAATAGATAACATCATGATAAGTGGAGAAAAGATTGAGGTTGTCACGAATCTTGTCTTTCTGGAATCCACAATGAATGCTCATGGAAGCAGCAGTCAGGAGATTAAAAAAACAAACCAAAACATTGCATTAGGGAAATCTGCTGCACTAGAGCTCTTTAGAGTGTTCAAAATCAAGGATGTTATTTGAGGACTAAGGTGAACCTGACCAAAGCCATGGTATCTTCCATTTCCTCATACACATGTGAGAGTTGGACAGTGAATAAAGAAGACCAAAAAAGAATCGATGCACTTGGATGGTGGTGCCGTCAAAGACTATTGAAAGTACTATAGGCTCTCAAAAGAACAAACAGATCTGTTGTTGAAGAAGTACAGCCATAATGCTCCTTAGGAGCACGAATAGGAGACTTTTTCTCACATGCTCTGGACATATTATCAGGGGACAGCAGTCCCTGGAAAAGGACATCATGCTTGGTAAAGTAAAGGGGCAGCAGAAAAGAAGAAACCCTTAACAAGATGGGTGGACACAGTGGCTGCAACCATGGGATCAAACACGAGAACAATTGTGAGACTGGCACAGGACTGGGCAGTCTATGTTCTGTTGTACACACAGTCTCTATAAGTCAGAACCTACTCAAGGACACCTAACAACAACAACGATAATAATAACAGCAATAAAAACAACAATAACCTCTATCTTCAAAACCACAGAGTAAGACAAAAGCTGTCACAAGATGTAGAGAATACCATGGAAATTTGTCTCCCAACAGTGTACCCCACATGGTCACATTTCTCCCTGGAAGACTGAGCTCCAGGAGCCCACTGTAGGGATTTATTTGACAATGCAGTCTTTAGTGACTTCCTTCCCATTCTGTCTCATTTTTCCACTCTCTAATAGTTTATCTTGGGATCACCTCCCAAATAATTGACTTGCAGCTACTTATACAAATGTAGTATGCTGTGGGCAAGGAAGAGTGGAGAAAATAGAGGGTGATCCCGTATCCACAGGCTCCACTATCATTCACTCACATAGCTCCTGCAGGAGTTAGAAGCATTTGCATGAGGCTTTATATTTCAGCTAGCTGAAAAAGTAAGTAGAGCTATCTATCTTGCATGAAAAGAGTCCTGGTAGTGTAGTGGGTTAAGTGTTGGGCTGTTTTCTCCGAGGTTGGCATTTCAAGCCACCCACCAGTTGCTCTTTGGGGAAAAGATGAGATTTCTGTTCCTGTAAGATTTCCAGTCTCTGAGGCCCAAAGGAGCCATTCTACCCTGTCATATAGGGTTGCTATAAGCTGTAATTGACAGTGTGTTTGGTATTTCTGGCATCATATAAATTCAGAATTTCTGTTTTTGTTGTTCTTCAGCCCCATCAATTCGGTTCTGATTCATTTTGTACAACAGAACAAAATACTGCCTGGTCCTGCACCATCCTTATAATCATTGCTTTGTTTGAGCCCATTGTTGCAGCTATTATGCCAATTCGTCTCATTAAGGATCTTTGACCTTTTGCCGATGCTCCACTTTACTGAACATGATGTCCTTTCCCAGAGACAGTCCCTCCTGATAATGTCCAGTTCTTGAGATGAAATCCCTCCGTTCCTTCTTCTAAGGCGCATACCAGCTGACTTCTTCCAAGACAGATTTGTCCATTCTTCTGGAACTTCATGATATATTTAAGTTGCCAACACCATAATTCAAATGCATCCAGTTTTCTTTGGTCTTTCTTATTCATTTTATTGAAATTCATCCTGCAGTGTTTCCCAAGCAACAGATTGAATTACTCCAATGGCATAAGTTGCTAAGAAACCTATTGGTCCCAGTTACTATCCAATTGTATGGTCATGTCAAGGAATAAAATTAACTTTATGACATGTTCTGATACATGTGTTCAGAATAGAATTTGCGAGCCCTGTTATCACTCCTGAAAAAAAAGAGACTCATTTCATCACTCCAAACAGTAAGGCATTATTTCCTTTTAAGCCACATTGAAGATTCACTCTAATGGCACATACATAAAGTCCAGAAACCCTGTTTTCAGTGCAGAGCTGCAGTTCTAGCCACAAACAAAAATAAGGATGTTTTTCGTTTGTTTCCCCAAGTGGCAGCTAGCTTTCTCCGCTTCCAATTTCCACCCCTTTCCCATGCTTCAGTTGTAGTCACGATGTTCTAAATGGCAAGATCTGCTCTAGGAAGAGCTCTGTCATTGCATCTGCGATGCCCTCTTCCTTTCTCCAAGGGCTGTGGCAGGACCAGCAGCATCGTCCCACTGCAGACCTACTGAGTCAGAAAGCTTGGGGGTGGAGCCAAGTAATCCACCAATCAACATGCCCATCATTGCTCTGGAGTCCAGCCCCCAAGGCCCAATTCAAGTAAGAACCTCCTGATAGCTTTGAAATCTAGACTCACAGCCACTTGATCATTCGGGTTGAAGTTCAAAGCTTCAAAAATCAGGTTTCAATTGTGCTGAGTGGTGGATTTGCTTGGAAAAATCATCCAGTTTTTAATTCTTGCCTCTAATAATCACTTTGGGTTTGGTATTTGGAGGTTGGTATTGTTGTTTGTTTGAAATCGTATATTACTAAAGGCAAGTCTACTTCCGTTTTACTTTTACTTTTTTATAGCCACTCAAACCAATAGTGTAGGGTTGTTTTTGGTTTTGGTTTCGGTTGGGTTGTGTTTTGGTGGATTTCTATTTGTGGGGCTGGCAGGGGAGATGCTTGTTTTGTCTCTTAGAAAGGTGACATTATCCTCATTTTATAAAGTGGCATTCACATCCTCAAAAAGGTCTTTCCTGATTAACCATACCCTCCTTGAATGTGGCATTTTACTCTGGGACTGGGTGTCCTATGAACATTTGAATATTCATTTTCATGGCATTCATCTGCATTCGAGCCATGTGCTTTCCAAACACTCCCTGAGTAGGTTACATCCATCTGTCTGACTGGAGCTCATGGGCACAGACCATGGTTTTCACTCATCTCCTTGGAATTATCTATTTTACCTCCTTCCATGCCTCCAGTGGTCAATGTTTTGCCAACCAAGAGGTACACACACACACGGAAGAAGGCTTCAAAACATCCATGGAAAATACAATGAAAAGATCATGGACTTGTTCATGGAAGCCTCCTTGTATATGGTATATTAGATACCCTGGCGGTGTTGAGGTGAAGCACTTGGCTGCTAACTGAAAGATGTGGCAATCCTTTTCTGCAAAGATCACACCATTAGAAACCTATGGGGCGGTTTTATTCTGTCCTACAGTGTCACTGTGAATTAACATCAACTCAACAGGAAAAGATTTTTGGTTTTGTATGCATATACAGATATGAAAGCAAATCAAAAATTGTGTGGACAAACTTTCAATTTAATTTATCCATGAACTTGTGTGTATGTGTGTGTGCACGTGTGCATGTGTGCGTGTCTAAGTGTTTTGGCTTCACAAGTCTTTTTGTAATTTAATTAATTAAAACCATCCTTAGCCCATGTATCCAGAATCCGTTTTCTCCAAATCCACTCTCTCTTCACAGTGCCAGCCTCTCTCATCATCAACAATGAAAGAAAGAGACTCAAGAACTCCATGAGATTGATCTTCTCTTTACCAATCTTGGTGATCTAATGGGTTGCACACTGAGTTACTCACTTCAAGGTCAATGGTCTGAACTCACCAGCCACTCCATGGAAGAAAGAGGAAGCTATCTGCTTCCACAATGATTTGTAGTCTACGACAGCTGTCTACAGAAATCCTTCATAGGGTCATTATGAGTCAGCATCAACTCCACGACAATGGATTGGCTTTGTTTTTGTTAGGGGTAATCAGCCAGGAGACAGAGATTGATCATTTTCTGTAATGCCACACACCTGCATGGATATGGGTTGCTGCTTGAGAGGCAAAGCTAGGGGGCACCAACTATTCCAGTTTGTCCAGGATTTTGAACTTTGCCAGAAGGCGAGATTTGTAGTGCTAAATCCAGGACAGTTTGGACATCTTCACTGAGAGGTCTAATTTTGAGGGCAGTTCATGAGAGCGGATATGCTTGGTTTTCATTTGGTACCCTGTTCATTCGCCAACCAAATGGTCAACAACACAGTGCAATGGCTAGATGTTTCTAAATGTGGACTGCATAATCCACACTCTCCAGTTGCTGTTGAGGTGACTCTTATCCATGGCGACCCTCCATGTGTGTCACAGTCAAATGTATAGGTTTCCAATGGTGGGTTTTTAGGAATTAGGCTCCCTGACTTTTCTTTGGAGGTGCCCCTGGGTGAATTTAAACTTCCAATATTTTGGTTAGCAGCTGAGCAGATTAACTTTTTTACACCACCTTGGGATTCCTGAGCAAAGTTGTAATGTTCAGCTCCACCACTTGCCCCATTTGACACCTTTCTTCACCACGCTTACCTGTGTGAGGCCCCTAGGTCCTTGAGACCTCAACATCTCTTCTTTCTCGCTCCTTCCATCAAATCTTAACCAGACAAAATGTCATCCACATAAAGTCACGAAGAATTAGTAACAAAGCACTCAAGCCTCCCTTCACATGGGAAACATTCCAGCTCCTTTTTAAAATGCCTAATGTCTGAACCCTACCCACTGAGCTTGTGATTTAATTGAACTGGGTGAGAGGCAGGTACTGGTGTTTTTAAAAAGAATCCTTTAATGATTCTGATCAGCAGCTAGGGTCAAGAACTAGTGGTTTGGAGCACCTGTTTTCAAATCTGGTTGCAAATTGGAATCACCTGGGAAACATTTTTAAAAATACATAAAGCTGGATCCCACCTCCAGAGAGTCTCATTTAAGTAATCTGGGGAACAGTCTGAGCTTTTGAATTGTTAACCCATCCACCTACTCACACAGCAGTTAAAACCGCTTGGTACTGTTTTACAAAGACAGACACCATAGATCAATGGAACAGAATTGAGAATCCAGGTGTAAACTCATCCACTTACGGACAGCTTAGAAAGAAGGAAAGGACCAAAGACAAAGTACTACAATGAAATGTGCAAAGACCTGGAGACAGAAAATTAAACGGGTAAAACACACCAGCCATTTCTGAATCTGAAAGAACTGGAGAAAAAGTTCGAACCTCAAATTACAATACTGAAGGATTCTATGGGCAAAATAGTGAATCATGCAGGAAGCTTCAAAAGAAGATGCAAATAATACACAGTTACGATACTAAAAAAATGGGTCAGTGTTCAACCAGTGAAAGAGGTGTCACATGATCAGCAATGGGTGGTTCTGAAGGAAGACATCCAAGCTGCATCGAAGATATTGGCCAAAACAAAGCTTGCAGAGGGGTCTCGGGGAGGAGACGAGCCAGTCAGGGTGCGATGTAGCAACGACGAAGAATGCAATTTTCCACTAGTTCCTAAATGTTTCCTCCCTGCTCTCACTATCATGATCCGAATTCTACCTAGCAAGTCTGGCTAGACCAGAGGATGTACACTGGTACAGATAGGAACTGAAAATACAGGGAACCCAGGGCAGATGATACCGACAGGACCAGTGGTGTGAGTGGCGATACTGGGAGGGTAGAGGGAGAGTGGGTTGGAAAGAGGGAACCGATTACAAGGAACTATATGTGACCTCCTCCCTGGGGGACGGACAACAGAAAGTGGGTGAAGGGAGACGTCGGATAGGGCAAGATATGAGAAAATCATAATTTATAAATTATCAAGGGCTCATGAGGGAGGGGGGAGTGGGGAGGGAGGGGAAAAATGAGGACCTAATGCCGGGGGCTTAAGTGGAGAGGAAATGTTTTGAGAATGATGAGGGCAATGAATGTACAAATGTGCTTTACACAATTGATGTGTGTATGGATTGTGATAAGAGTTGTATGAGCCCCTAATAAAATGATTAAAAGAAAAACAAAAACAAAGCTTCACCCAGTTTTCAGAAGGCTATGGATGACAGGGAAAGCCCAAAATCCATTCAGAGTCCCCACATGGATTAAGCCTCCACTAAACTCCCTCAGCCTGTTAACCAGGGATGGGAATCATCTTGCCCTCAGAGTACACTGGAAAGTAGGTTACTGCAGATACAGTTAGGTCGACATTCAACACCTTACCCTTTGTTTTCTTTTTTGACCCATTTATAATATATTATTTTCTGCTTTTTCATTGAGGGTTTCTGTGTTTTGTTGGAATTTTTAATATTATTTTCTTTATATGAAATCCAGGATAGGTAAAGCTATAGAAACAATAACTAAGATTAGGGTTATGATGGGGAGGTTGGGGGAAAGGGGGGTGCTAATAATAATATATACAAAAATGAAAAAAATGATCTAAAAATGATTGTGGTGATGTTTGCACAACTCTTTTAAATATATTTAAACCACTTAATTGTACGGGATGCAAATTATAAGTCAATAAAATAGAAAAATGTTTAAGCTCCAAGAATTGACAGAATACAAATTGAAATATTTCAAAAAACTGATATAGTGACACATACATTAGCCTATGCCAGGAAATCTGGAAGATCACTACCTGGCCAAACAACTGGAAAAAGATCTATATTTGTGCTCATTCCAAATAAAAGTGACCCACTAAAATGGAGGAATTATCAAATAATATCATTGATGTCACAGCAAGTGAAGTTTTGCGAAAGATGACTCCAAAACAGTTGTAGACATACATAGACAAGGGAATGCAAGAAATTCAAGGTGGAATGAAAAGAGAACATGGAACACAGGATATATTGCTCATAACAGATAAAGCTTGCCTGAAAGCAGAGAATAGCAGAAAGATGTTTCTGTTTTATTGGCTATGCTATGTGAGTTATAACCAGCTTTGAAGACTGGGAATTCCAGAACACTTATTTGTGCTCATGAATCTACATAGCTCAAGAGGCAGTCATCTGAGCAAACAGGGGGATACTATGTGATTTAAAATCAGGAAGAGTGTGCATCTTTGAACCATACTTATTCAATCTGTATGCTCAGTAAATTAGCCCAGAAACGACTATATAAAGAAGAACGCAGCTTTTGAATAAGAGGAAGGCTCTTAACAACCTGTGATATGTAGATGAAACAACCTGGATTACTGAAAGTAAAAAGATTTGAAGTGCTTACTGATGAAGATGAAAAACGACAACTTTGAGGATGAATAACACTTCATTGTAAAGAAAACAAAAAATCCTCACAATTGAATCAATAAGCAACATCACGAAAGATGTGGGAAAAAGATTAAATTTGCCAAGGGTTTTATTTTACTTGGATCCACTTTCAATACTCATGGAAGCAACAGTCAAGAAATCACATGACATATTGCTTTGGGAAAATCTGTTTCGTAAGACCTCTTTAAATTGTTTTTTATAAAAAGTTGTCACGCTGAGGACTAAGGAGTGCCTGACTTAACCCATGGTATTTTCAATCACCTCAATGTGTATGTGAAAAACTGGATTAAGAATAAAAAGGACTAGTGAAGAATTGATGCATTTGAAATTTGGTGTTGATGAAGGGTATTGAATATACACTGGACTCCCAGAAGGATGAGCAAATATGCTTTGGAAGAAGTACACCCAGATGGCAAGATTTCATCTCACTTCAGGCACTGCTTAAGAAGAAAAGAAACAGTTGCAAAAACCTACTAGTGAGCATAACTTGAAATGTGTGAAATATGGATCTAGGAATTAGAGTTCATGAAGGGTGAAACGGAGCACATAAAAGCCACTATCCTAAGCAGTGATGAGCTGCAATGAGCCACTATTTTTGGATCAGAAAGTCAAATGGTGTATTATGCCAGGAATGACACAATGAAGAGGAATGGCCTTACATTCATCATCAAAAGGGCCATTGCAAGATCCATCTTGAAGCACAATTCTGTCTGTAATAGGGTTACATCTGCCCACATTCAAGGCAATCCAATCAATATACACAAAGTATTCAAGATGGTGCACCTGGCCACAAAGCTAGTGATGAAGAAATTGAAGAAATCTACCGATGTTTTCAGTTGGAAATTAATCAAACATACAATCAAGATACATTGATAATTATTGGTGATTGAATGCAAACGTTGGAAGCACAGAAGAAGGAACAATAGTTGGAAAATATAGTCTTAGTGATAGTAATGAAGCTGGGGATTACATGATAGAATGTTGCCAGTCCAACTACTTGTTCATGGCAAATACCTTTTTCAACATCACAAACGGTCAAGATAAACATGGATTTCTTCAGATGGAATACACAGAAGTCAAATTGACCGCCTCTTTGGGAAGAGACAATGGAGAAGATCAATATCAGCAGCTGAAACCAGGCCAGGGCTGACAGTGGAACAGATTATCAACTGTTCATATGAAAGTTCAGGTTAAACCTGAAGAAAATCAAAACAATTTCATGAGAGCCAACATATGACCTGTAATGTACCCTACCTGAATTTAGAGAACATCTCAAGAACAGATTTGTTGCATTGAACACTAATGATAAAAGACTTGATTAGCTGTGATCAACCTCCCCCTCTCTCTGCTCCTTCGCCTTCATTCATGAAAAAAGCAAAAGGTCATTAAAATAACAGGAAAGAAAGAAAAAATCAAATTGGATGTCAGAAGGACTCTGAAACTTGCTTTTAATCATAGAGTAACTAAGGCACATGGAAGAAATGATGAAGTCATAATGCTGAACAGAAATTTTCAAAGCACAGCTAAAGAAGACAAAACCAACTATTAAAATGAAATGTACAAAGACCTAGAGTTAAAAACTAAACAGGAAGAACACACTCAGCAGATCTTAAATAGAAAGAACTCAAGGGGAAAAAATTAAGCCTAGAGTTGCAATATTTAAAGATTCTATGCAGGAATCATCAAAAGAAGATAGAAATTATACACAGAGTCACTGCACCAAAAAGAATGAGCCAACATTCCACCATATCGGGAGGTGGAATATTAACAAGAACATATGGTACTGAAGGAAGGAGTTCAAGCTGCACTCAAATCATCAGCCAAAAACAAGGCACTAGGAATTAATGGAAGACCAATTGAAATGTTTCAACAAGCTGATGAAACACTGGAAGAACTTACTCCTCCCTACATACTAGGAAATTTAGAAGGCTGCTACTTGGCTTACTGACTGGAGGAGATCCAAATTTACACCCATTCCAAAGGAAGGTGATCCAACGGAATGCTCAAATTATAGACCAACGTCATTATTATCATTATCACATGCAAGTTAAATTTGCTGAAGGTTATCCTTTAAAAGTTGCAGCAATACATTGACAGGGAACTTCCAGGGGTTCAAGTCGGATTCACAAGAGGACTTGGAACAAGAGATATCATTGCTGATGTCACATGGACCTTGGCTGAAAACAAAGAATACCAGAAGACATTTACTAGTATTTTATTGACTTTGCCAAGGCATTCAAGTTTAGGGATCATAGCAAACTATAGAAAACCTTGATAACAATGGAAATTCCAGAACACTTCATTGCACTCATGCAGAACTTGCACATGAATCATATTTATTCAGTATGTATGCTGAGCAAATCATCAGAAAAGTTGGCTTCTATGAAGAAGAATATGGCACTAGGATTGGAGGAAGGCTTATTAACAACCTGAGATATGTACATGACACAACCTTGCTTGCTGAAAGTGAAGAGAAATAAGAGCACTTTATGAGGAAGGTCACGGATTGTGGCTTTCAGTGTGGATTACAACTCAATGTAAAGAAGAACAAAATCCCCACAACTGGACAAATAGATAACATCATGATAAGTGGAGAAAAGATTGAGTTTGTCAAGTATTTTATCTTGTCTGGATCCACAATCAATGCTCATAAAAGCAGCCATCAAGAAATCACAAGCATGGCATTGGGCAAATCTGCTGCCCAAGACCTAGTTGGTGTGTTGAAAAGCAGGAAAATGACTTTGAGGACTAAGGTGCACCTGACCCAAGCCATGGTATTTTCTATGGTCTCATATCCATGTGAAAATTGGATCCTGAATAAGGAATACCAAAGAAGAATCAATGCATTGGAATTGTGGTGCTGGAAAAGAATATTGATAGTACCATGGACTTCCAAAAGGACAAACAAATCTGTCTTGGAAGAAGCAGTGACAGAGTACTCCTTAGAAGCAAGGTGGCAAGACTTCCTCTTAAGTACTTTGGGCAGGTTGTCAGTAGAGACCAGTCCCTGGAGAAGGACATCATGCTCCATAAAGTTGAGAGGCAGTGAAACAGAAGAAGGACCGCAAACTGATGGATTGACATAGTGACTGCAACAATGAGCTCAAGCATAGGACAATTTTTGTGGATGACACAGGACCAGACAGGTTTGTTGTTGTTGTTGTTGTTGTATTGTCTATAGAGTTGCTATGAGTCAGAATCAACATGATGGCATCTGTGTGAGGCAAAGCTATCTAGAGGGTGTCCAAGGTCCGTGGAAACCTGGCAGGGCACTGGCAGCTCTCAGGTCAGTGACAGTGTCCCAACAATCAGGAAGGCAAAGGAGCAGAGAGAGAGGGAGGTTCCCCATTGTCCCTAGTTATAAGAAGGCCACACCCCCAAGGAGGTAATATACCATATGGGGGCCAAGGCAACAGAAAACACGGAGAGGAATGCAAGAATAAATAGCAACTATGGCAATTGCTATAATTAGAGAATTCTGCAAAAATGGTATTAACAAACAACTTCCAAATGGATGCATCCATAGATAGACATGCTAAAGAGGTGTGTGAGGGGGTGAGGGAGCACACTCCCCTGCAGCTGTAGGTTTGCTTTTGGATATTTCTAGATACCTCCCTGTAGGTGCTGCATTTATATTAACAAAAACAATAGAGCACATATGGGGCACAGTCAAGGAGACTTCTCAGGCATTATCAAACACCTCATGGGATGGAGTTTCTGAGCTGAAATCAAAGGACCATAGCTTGAGACTTCTACATCAACTGTCAATGTACAGTTCACAAAGAGAATGTGCAGTATCCTACATTGCAACACGAAGAGAATGCGCAGTATTCTACATTGCAAGCAACCATCTGAGATACAATGATTGGTCCCTCTTCATCCACAGTAAAGGAGAATGAAGAAAACCGAAGACTCAAAGGAGCACTTAGCCCAAAAGACAAATAGACCACATGAATCACAGCTTACATACCCCAAGACCCAAAGAACGAGATGGTGCTGGGTTACAACTACCAAAGGTTCTGACTTGGATCACAACAGAAGGTCCCAGAGAGTGTGGGAGAAAACTGTAGAACAAAAAATAGAACTCACAAAAAAAAGTATTATTGGTCTAACAGAGACTGGAGGGACCAAAAAGGGAAGTCATTCTAGACACCAGCTTTCAGCCAAACAATAGACAGGCCCATGAAATAAGCAATCATCCCTGAGTATCATGTGTCCCTTAGAACAATCAGTTGTCTCCAATCCGCTTTTTAGGACATTTGCCCTGAAAGCAAAGATGAGAAGGCAGGAAGGGGTGGAAAATCCAGACAAAAGGAGACAAGGAGACGCAGAAGCCAGGGTCATTACATGGAAAGAGGGCTGACAAGTTGTGGGAAATGCAATCAAAATCATGGAATGCTCGATGCACAAACCATCGCTTAAAGAGCAGTCCAAATTTAGAAAGAGAATCTAGTGTGCAACAAAGCACACGAGCGTTTGTTCTGCCCTTGCTCCACAAAGCATGTCTACCCACAGACCACTGCAGCACCATCGAGAAGCTGGTTAGAATGGTGACATCACGGGCCTCACCCAAGACCTACTGAAACCAAATCTGCAGTATAACAAGACCCCAAGGGGTTCAGAGGCACCCTACCGTTTGATAAGCTCTGGGTTAGACTGTTGCCTTCCTCCCTCCCTATTTAACAAGAGCTGAAACTTCACGGAGAGAAGAGTTCGCTTTCGAGAATTTCTGGCATCAAACAGAAGGTAGGAAAGCATTTTCGGGAAAGGAGGGGCCCTGAGGTTTCCCCAGTCCTCTGAGTCATGTCCACAGAAGCAGTCACCTACTCCACCTCCGCATAAGAACATTCTGGTGTTATTAAATGTCAGCTGCAGATATACATCTGGCTATGAATCAGTCGAGTGGAAAATAGACTGTGGACGGTTGTGGCTGGTGTTTGTGCTTCCTGGAAAT
This sequence comes from Echinops telfairi, assembly GCF_000313985.2. NCBI lineage: Eukaryota > Metazoa > Chordata > Mammalia > Afrosoricida > Tenrecidae > Echinops > Echinops telfairi. Next base: position 7,502,566 of record NW_022103951.1, read on the forward strand.
GGCTGGAATGGTTCAGGCATGGGAACTGGTATCAACATTATTTGAAGCTGTTTTTTTTACAAAGAGAGATTAGAGCAAAATAGAGCCTGTCTTCCATAGAAAGCAGAGTCAGGGAGGAGGGTGCCACAAAGGAATCGAGCAGGATTGAATAGCAGGGTGAAATGAACCCAAATGAGATATTGTTCTGTACATACAGTGGGCAAATTAACAACTGCTTCGGCATCTAACAGATTACAATATTTCAGGAAGGACTACAATGAGAGCCTCAGCAGAAAAGTGATGGATTTTATTTACTTGGAAAGCATACCTTTATTTTGTTTTCTCCCTCAGTTTTATTCTGAGCAGACAGAGGTGAAGGAAAGAGGAGTGTTGGAGCTGCCATGTGGGCCCCATTCATTTCTTCTCTCTCTGGTTCAATTTCTTCACAATTACTCCCATTACCCTAATGGCCCTGGTGAGGGATGTAAATGAAAAGCATGGCTAGGAATCACTCCTCAATGGCTGTATTCTAAAAGACCCCATAAAGGGAAAAAGTGGCAGCCAAAGTTCTAGATGGAACTGGGACCTCACACAAAGAAAGACACATCTGTAAACAACCAAGAAGGCCAACCAATGTTGTCTACAGGAGAGGCCTCCTTCTGGGTCAAGTGCTCAGAATCATCTGCCCCAGATGGCAATCTCAGGATAGTTAAGGAAAGTGACTCCAGGACCTTTCCGGATCTCTGTGGTATCCGTGGAGAAGGCCAACCCCGAGGCAATTAGTGTCACACGGGAAGTAGTTGGTTTGATTCCTCCTGGATTCCCAAAGTGGTAAAGTTGAAATCAACTCCATGCACACACAACAATCCAAGGACCAATGGACACTACATGGAAACTTCCAGTGAGAACTTAAAGGGGGATGTGCTAGTGTCTAAAATCTAGTTTCGGGGTCACAAAGAAGAGACTTTAAACCCACTAAGTTAAATATATGTGGGAGGGGGAAACATTTGACTAGACCGACCACCACAAAACTCAGTAATTACTAGGAATTGACACTTTTTTAACATAACCACAGCCATGCAATCATTTTATATTAGCATGTGTGTCTACAGGGAGCTTGTTAAAAGAACAGATGCTCAGGCCTCTCCTTAGCCGTTCTGAATCAGAATCTGCACTTCAACCAGATCTCCAGGTGACTCATATCAGCCGAGACATTTAAGAAACAAATCGAGCACAGTGATGTCAATCCTGGCTGCACATCTACATGACACTGGGACATTTTCAACACCACAGATATCCACCTCAGACCCCACCTCCAGTCTAATTAAATCAGCCTTTGAGGGTGGGACTTAGGTAGCCATGTGTTTCAAAACACTTCAAAAGTGTAAGGAGTTTCTGATGGAAGTTTTGAAACAGCTCACTTTGAATATGATAGGTAGAGAGCCATCACCCACCTCCCCAATAAAAATTCACTTCAAATCCACCACCACACATGGTAAGCCCATGTGTGTCAGAGTAGAACTCTGGTACCTAAAGTTTCCGTTGGCTGATCTTTCAGACCTAGGTAGCCAGGAATTTCTTCTGAGGCATCTCAAGAACTCCAACCGCCAACCTTTCAGTGAGCCACTAAGCGTTGAAAGCTTTAGCACAACCCAAAGTAAGGAGCTGTTTGTCATGGCTCCCCTCTCTTTTCCTCTCTCCCCTCTCCCTCCCTGCCCATGAAATATTGGCATCATATGCGTGTTCAAGAAATCCACAAAGCTCAATTGTAAAGTGCTTTCCCTGAGACAGCCACGTGGGTGTAATATGGATCTGACTTGCACGTTATCTCTTCAGGCCTCCTCTTCTGATTGTTGTTAGTTGCCCTCAAGTTGATTAATCAAGTGACTCCAGGTGTGCAGAATAGAGCTGCCCCATAGGGTTTTCAAGGCTGTGACCTTCTGAAAGAAGGCCTGTACCCCCCGACCCCCCAAAAAAAATTTTTAAGAAGGCCTGTCCCCCAAGGTGACTGACTGTGTGACTATGAACTACCAACCTTTGGGTTAAATAGTTCAGTACTTAACCATCTGTACCACCAGGGTGACATACTCCTCAATAGAAAGAGCAGAAAAAATGTGTCCCTAGGGATTGTTCTTATGCAATGACAAGGGGAAATACACTGTGACCTTGAAGTTACTTGCCTTCTCTAGGCTTTGATTTTTGTTTTCAATCAAACATAATTATTTTATTCCCTTCTCACCTCTCAAGGTGCTTGTGTGCTAAAAGGAATGAGGGTGACCAATTGTCCTAGTTTTAGCATTCAAAGTCCAGCCTCCCAGGGTACTTCTTAAGACTGCCTGATGTTCATCACTGAGACACACCTAGAAGGGCTGGGCCAATGTTAAGACTGGTCTTGGCTCAAAGGTAGGCATTCTCAAGAAAGATTTAACTGGCTTAAATTGATCTGAGTTCCAAAAGGCCATATATAGAGAATCTACCAATCACTTGAGGACCAGGAAAATCCGCTGGACAGAAGAAAATATGTTTGGGAATCTTATAGAAATTGGATTAGCCACATCAGTTATAACTGACAGAGATCTAGTCCATAGGGTAAAGACTAAGTTTAAAGAGACAGAAGATCCTCGTAGTTAAGAACACTAATGGTACAAATGTTCCTTGGAGTCTGCAGTACCAACAGTAGGAAATTGTAAAGCATTTTGTAAAATACTATGAAAATTTTCTAGTTTTATAGAAAATGAAAAAGGCATATGCTTCATATTTCTTTCAAGCATGTCTTCACAGAGTAAGATCATGATCTGCAACTCACAGTTCATTCCTTGAGCTCTGGTGATGGTGGTGGTGGTGGTGGTGGTGGTGGTGGTGATGGAAGTGTGTGGAAGTATGTGTGTGTGTGTATGTATACATAAGGCACTATAACCTTAAAGCACCAAAGAAAAAATATCCCTAGATAACTCACTATCACAAAGAACTACCTTATAGATTTCCAAAAAAACCAAAACCAAAACACGGAGGAAATCTCTTCAAGCAAGCTCTACAAAGACCTCTCATTGGACCAGTGGCATCTCTATAAGCATAGCCTTCCAGTGCATCCCAGAAACCAAACCAAACCTTGATTTGTAAAGCACAAGTCATCTCCTTGGTTGGACAGTTATAGGAACCTCACAACTAGTCTCCTGGGTCTTCTTCTCCTCACATAGCCCTGCCTTTTCTCTACTATCTGTGTTGTAGGTTCAAGGGACATGTCACCACTCTCCCTCAAAAAACCTGTCTGTGGCCTTCATTGGTTTCGTGATAAAGACTAAAACCCTTAATAAGGCCCACGGAGCTCTTTACAGGAAACCCCCTGCCTTCCTTCACAACCTGGTCTTAACTTCACTCTCCTTTGTGAACTCACTAGATCCAGCTAGATAGGAAATGTCTTCACATTCCCCTCACATTTCACATTTCCAATCTACCACTAACTCTTTAAAATACATAGAGCCTCTCTGACTGATGAATAAAGGCATACTCATATCTCTATAGGTCCCCACTTCCTCATAAGGTAAACAACCAATACAATCTTCATTTCATCAGGGAAGCTCGCCTTCCTATTCCCCACCCAAGACTGGCCTCCCATATATAATCTTACCAGCCCCCATTCCTTACCATCTGGAGCCCTGGTGGCACAGTGGTTAAAGAGCTTAGCTGCTATCCAGAAGGTCTGCAATTTGAACCCACCAAAAGCGTTGATCCCTGGGAGAAAGGTGTTGCAGTCAGCTTTTATAAAGATTACCGTATATACTCGAGTATGAGACAACCCGAATATCAACAGAGGCACCTAATTTTACCACAAAAACTGCATTTAAAATGTGCTGAAAAACTCGGCTTATACACAGGGATATATGGTAGATCCTTGAAAGCCATATAAGAACATTCTACTCTGTCCCATACATTTGAACTGTGGTGCTGGAGAAAAATATTGAAAGCACCATAGACTGCTGAGTGGATAAACCGATCTGCCTTGGAAGAAGTAAGGCCAGAGTGCTCCTTAGAGGCCAGGTTGGCCGGATTTTGTCTCACATACTTTGGACATGTTGTCAGGAGAGACAAATCCCTGGAGAAGGAAGCATGCTTGGTACATTAGAGGAACAGCGAAAAAGAAGAAGGCCCATAACAAGAAGACTGATACAGTGACTTCAATAATAGGCACCGGCATAAAAGCTATTGTGTGGATGACACGGGACCAGGTGGTGTTTCATTCTGTTGCACACAGAGTCACTAGGAATCAGAACTGACTGTATGGCATCTAACAACAACACTCCTGGTGAAATCTGTGTATTGTCACCATTCATGTTAAAAAATGGTATTTGTGATGAATAAATTATTGGTCATCCACAGTTCTATGATGTGGTTTCCCAGGTTGTTTCTATCACCAAGGTCATGTTTTCCAGGAAAATAATCATCTTTTTTGTTTGCCATTTTGAGGTAGTTAATTGTGCCAACCTGCCCGATAAATACATGCGGGTTTAATTGAAAGGTAGAGGGATAAATGGCTCGGTAAGCCACACCTTTCTAGTTCTCGGGTTTCTTGCTCTGTGTTGGTTAGACCAGGGTGCAGCTGCCTTAGCCAGTTCCCTGCTTCAGCTGGCAAGGCTCACTTCCTGCAAGACATCCCCAAGGAGAAGCCACATGGACCTACCCCGATGCAGCCCTGGGTGCTGGAGCAGCCGTGTGGAGACCCCTGCCAGCACTGAGATGCTTACATGTCCACTGATTCTGCTTTCTTCCTGCAGTGGGCGTCATTGTGTGTGTTTTGTGAGATGGAGGAGGACTTTGTGGATTAGTGTTGGACATATGGGCTAATGTTGGACTTGTGGGCTTGGGCAGCACTGGGTTGGGATGTTTTCTTGATGTGCACTTACCCTTTATATAAAACTCTCTTTTAAATACATGAGTTTCTGTGGATTTGTTTCTCTAAAGTACCCAGACTAACACACATTTTCACATTCTAATCAACATTAATTATCAATGTATTTTGATTGCATGCAGGTTTTATCCATTTCAGATTTCAGAGGATGGTAAAAAATCTTAAATTTTTTTCACTGTTAGCATTAGAGGTCGATGTGTAAATTTGAATAATAATCCCATTAAGTGGTCTCCTTTTTAGGCCTATGGCTACTATCTGATCACTGACAATCTTGCACCTCAGGATAGACCTCGAAGTGCTCATTTTGTTGATAAATGTGCTGCCATTTCTTCAATTTGTCACTGCTAGCATAGTAGACCACATGTTTGTCTGATTCAAAATGGCCAATACCAGTCCATTCAGCTCACTAATGCCTAGGAGAGAGATCTTAATGCATTCCATTTTCTTTGGGTGATTTCCAAGGTTCTTCCATTTATACTGCTTACATTCCACATCCCAATTATTAAAGGATGCTTGCAGTTGCAGTTGTCGATTCTCATTTTGAGTTATGTCCCTTCAGCAAATGATGATCCTGTAAGCTTTATTCCACCCACATCATTAAGGGTCAATCCTACTTTGAAGAAATTCTTGTCCAGTCCTATTTTGAATGCCATTTGACCTGAAGTTATCATTTGCTGGCACATTTCTGGCACTATATCAATGTTCTGCTGTTATTCATATGGTTTTCACTGGCCAATCTTCTTATAGCTAGGTCCTTCTTCCTAGTCTGTCTTAATCTGGAAGTTCTTCTGAAACCTGTCCAAATTGGGTGATCCTAATGGTATTTGATTTTCCCCCCAACAGTTTTATTGGCATAGAATTCACAAATCATACAATTTAATAGTTTAATCACACCAAAAAGAGTTGTATAATCATCACCGCAATCACTTTTACAAAATTTTCTTCATTTTTGTACTCATTATTGCCTCCCCATTTCCCCTCAACCTCCCTTGTCATACCCCCAAGGAAACATTAATCTAGTTACTTTCTCTAGAGATATACATATCCTAGATTTCATATATGGTAAAACAATTAAAAAGCAAACACTAACAAGAATAACAAAGTAATAGAGATAAAAACCTCAACTGAAAAGAAATCAGAAAATATTAAGAACAAGAGAAAATTTAAGTGGATCATAATGGAGGTCAAATGATAGGTTGGTAAATTTTAATCTAAGTGCATCTGTGACAATCCACCTTCCAATACTTTCTGCATGTTAA
>NW_022103951.1:7510069-7550796 GCF_000313985.2 Echinops telfairi
TGCCTTTATTTAGACCTCTATAAATGTCCTTTGCCTCCCAGCTCTTTCCTCTATTTCCTTTGACTTTCCTCTTGTCCCACTATCATGCTCAGCATTCATTTGGGTTACAGTAATTCCTCTCAGTTATATTACCTTTGATCACACCCTACCCGGCCTCCTACACCCTCCTCACCACTGATTTGGATCACTTGTTGTTCCCTTGTCCCTGGGTTTGTTAACACTATTTCCTTTCACCCCCACCTCCCCCTCTCTCATATCCCCCTGGAACTGTCGGACCTGTGGTTTTCTCCTCCAGATTGTTCATCCAGCCTATTTTATTAAGACAGATCTGCGGAGATAATAACATGCACAAAAACAAGACAGAGCAAAACCAAGCAACGAAAGAAAACAAAACAGCAACAAAATGCCAATGACAAAAAACAACAACAAAGAAAAGCTTGTAGTTAGTTCAATTACTATTTGTTGGCCTTTAGGAGTGTTTTCCGGTCGAGTCTGATGGGGTACCAAGCCCTGGCCCCAAAATCTATTTTGGTATTCCCCAGGGACTTTGTTGCTCTGTTCCCCTTGCTGTTTTGCTGCATGCCCTTAGTGTGTTACCTCAGTGTAGTGGGATCAGATCAGGCGCAATTCCCACATAGTGTCTCCAGTGTTGTCCCCTGTAGGGATATGGGTCAGTGAGGGATGTCGTGTTTCATAGTGGGGCCCGCCACATGGTCTATTCTGTGGATTGGCTGCTCTGAGTGGGAATATCATCCTCAAGGCTTGGTGGGCCAAGATGTGCTCCACTCTCTCTTCATCCCCCTTCATTTGCTCCTGTGTGCTCTGGTCAGACATGTCCCTCTCCCTGAGCTGCAGCTTCAGTGCTGTCCATTGAAATAAATTCTTCTGGGTGAGGGGCATGTGTCCATGTAGTTGGGATTGGGGCCAGCCCCTCAGACCTCTCCACTGGTTCCCAGTGTCATATCTTACAGTCTCACCCACCACCAAGTCACCAAAGGGAGACAAACGGACAGACATGTGTGGTCAATATTCCTTACTTCATGTATATGCATCTATCTTTGACTTCTCCTATGACTTCTTTGTTATAACATCAGACCTGGTTCCCTCATTCAATTAATAAGTTAAACAAAGTATTTAATATCTGTTCACTTTATAACTTATAGGAATGATGCTTTTAATTTTTCTTTAAAATTTTTAAAATAGCTTTTACTAAACTTTCCTTCCCTCACACAGTAAAATCTGGATGGAATCTATAATAAATTTCAAGGACTCTAGCAAAATGTGTTCTTATCTGGAGGTCAAAGAGCACAGCGTCTCTTTATTAATACTCTAGTGTGACTCATCTATGTATACCCTTCATAGGACAACACAGTCTATCTTTATTAATGCCCTAGTGTGACTCATCTATGCCTACCCTTCATAGGAGAGCACAAGTTGCCATGGAGTTGATTCCAATGCATGGTGAACCCATGCGTGTCAGTGTAGAACTCGGCTCTGTATAATTTTCAATGCCTGATTTATTGGAAGTAGATTTCGAAGGCTTTCTTCCAAGGCCCATCACGGTGGACTCTAATGTCCAGCCTTTCAGTTCATAACCAAGCTCCTGAACCACACTGTACACAATAACCAGATCAACCTTTGTAATTTCCATGAAGAAGCTTCCAAATAGAAAGATCGTCTGGGACAATTAATTAAGATTATATTTTCCCAAATAAAAGAAGGATTATCATTATACTCCCCTCTCCATCCACCCAAGGAGACTTTGTTAAGTAGGGGATTAGAAGTTGGTCTGCTAAGCGCAACATTAGCAGTTTGAACCCACCAGCTGCTCCTCGGGACAAAGATGAGGTTTTCAGTCCCTATCAAGATTTACAACCTCAGAAATCCAAAGGAGTAGTTCTACCCTCACTATGAGTCAGAATTGGCTTGATAACTGTGAGTTTGAGAGTTGTTTATTTTGTTTTCTTCATCCCCTACTTCAAATATACAGTGCACGATTTTTCTAAGGCACAGAAATCTTCCCTGAATCTTACTTCTCTCAAACACATTTTTAAATTTCATTTTTTTAAATGTTCACTTTATAATGAAGTCTTATGGTTTAAAAAGAAACCCATTAAAAGGAATGTAAAACAGTAGCATGAATGAGTTTCTTTGTAATACTGTAGCATATCTATATGTGGATCATGGTGGTGGTTATACAAATCTACACATGGAACAAAACAGCAGACATGCACAAAGAAGTGCTTGTAAAACATGGTGACAACTGAAGAAAGCTTCTTGTGTGGTTAACAATATAATGTGTAATATCAAATTCCTGCTTTTTATATTGTACTATCATCACACCCATTAGGGGAAGCTAGAGAAAGGTGCATAGAATTCAATGTACTATTGGTGTAACTTCCTATGAGTCTGTAATGATTTCTAAATGACCAAAACTCAAATTCACTGCCATCAAGTGAATGCTGATATTTCTGAGACTGTCACTCGTTAGGGAAATATAAAGCCTACTCTTCTCCCTCAATGCTGCTGGTGGTGTGGTGTCCTACTGATGCCCAGGCGGTTTGAAACCCACAAAAGTTTATGGGGAAAAGTCTCAATCCACCCTCCCAGTTTCCAACCTATATACTCTCATCTAGGTCACCAATGGCTCTTGGTCCCTTGAAGATCTTTCCAAAGTTTCTTTTGTTTTTGAAGTATTCCACTGGGTCAACATACCATGGAGAGGATCAACAACAAGGAGAAAGACCCTAGGAAAGATGGATGGACATAGTGGCTACAACAGTGAACTCAAACATAACAACAACTGTGAGGATGGGTTGGACCGGGCAGCGTTCACTTCTGTTGTGCACAGGATACCAATGAGTTAGAGTCGATTTGATGACACCTAGCAACAGAATTAACATACCATAATTAATTTAACAAATACCAACTGACATTGAACTAATCAATTATGCCAGCAATAGAATTGCCGTAGGCTCTAGAGAGAGGACTGGTAATGGTCTTTGTCATAAAATGCAAATGAGGCCTCAAGTGAATCAGAGTCTTATATAATCTGTGGACAAGTAAATCAATTCTGGGATCCCACTTAATTCTTGTTCTAATCCAAAAACATTTAGTTCTTATGACACAGCCCTGCTTGATGCTTGCTCTCATGAAGAGATCGCTGAGGCTATGGGTGCTGGAGCCAGATGGAACCCAGCTATTAAAAAGAATAGCTTCTGGGGTCTTAAAGCATGTATTCAAGCAAGCAGCCATCTAAGTGAGGTGTCATCCAAGTCTACGTGGAAGAAGCACTCCAGCCTGTGTGATCCAAGGATAATCAATAACAAGACCCAAATAGGAGGGAGAGCTGAACTGTGAACGGTGGACACCTACTTTTCAGAAGGCTATGGATGACAGTGAGACCCCAAAAGCCATCTGCACAGTGTCTAGGTGGATTAAGTCTCTGGTAGAGCCTCTCTGACAAGAGAAGAGGGACTCGAATAATCTTGCTATCAGACAGAGACTACTATAAACTTGATTATGGTGGATAGAATGAGATTATAATGTGATACCTGGTCTTTTGATTTCCTTCTTGGCCCATCTTGGATTTTTTTCTACTTTCAATATTTCACACTTTTGTTTGTTGTTACTTTTTATATATATTTACTGTCTTCATTTTTGGTATGTTTCCCAGGTTATTAAGCACAGGAAGGGCACATGTATAATTGATGTAATGGCTTATTAGAGATGCAGAGGGGGGTTGAAGGAAAAGGGGAGGGATAATGAATATAGGAGCGGGGAGGATGCTCTAGAACTAATTGCAGTGATTCATACACAACCCTTTTTAAATATGACTGAAATATGGACATGCATGATATGTAAATTATATCTAAATTAAAATATGGGGGGGGGATACCAGTGGAGCATTCATGGTGCTAAGGTTTCAGTGGAGTTTCCAAACTAAGAGACTAGGAATAAAGGTCTGGTGATCTACTTCTGAAAATTAGCCATGGAAAATCCTATGGGTTGCAACAGAGTGATATCCCATGTAGTGCTGGAAGATGCACCCGCTAGGTTGAAAGTCACTTAAATGTGCAATAGATTTGGCCAAGGGCACAAAAGATGAGATACCCTTTAAACTTGGAATTGAGGCCACTCCCAGTGGTTGTCTTTCAGCCAAAAAAGAACTTGGTACATATAATTCACCGTATCACCCATGAGTATTGTGTTCCCTTTAAAGAATGATCTATTAGAGACAAAACGGTCAGCATTTATACTGAAATAAATATAAGAAGATAAAGGGGGTACGGAAGCTAGATGAACAGAAATGGAACAAGCAGAATGGGAATAAGGAGAATGCTGATACAGCATGGAAAATGTAACTAATGTCACTGAGCAATATATATAAAGTCAAACCAAACCCACTACCAATGAGTCAGGTTCTGAACCATAGCCACCCTGAGACTGTCCATCTCTACAGAAGACAGCCTCATATTTTTCCCTGCAGTAGGTCTGACCTTTAATCCCCACTCCCCACAAACAATACATAGAGAAATCATTCAATGGGAACCTAATTTGCTGTGTAAAATGCTCACCAAAACACAATAAAATATTATCTTTCCAAACACCCTGTGGCCACAACAACAGACTTGAGCCTTCCAATGCCAATGAGATGGCACAGGGCCAAGCAGTGTTCTGTTCTGTTGTGCAGGGGGTCACCCTGTGTCCGAGTTGACTGCACGGCAAGTAAGAACAACAGACTTTCTAGCAAATCAACACCTTCAGAAGGCTTATGCCTCCGTAGCAAGTTGCCATATTGATATACAGGATTGCATACCCTGGGGGTGGGGAGTCAATGAATGCGTGCTGACTACTGCCATGGCCATGCTCCTAGCAGGTGGCAAAGACTGAAGATCCCCAAGTCTGGACATGAGACCTAAAAATTACCAGAGGTCTAAGGTGCCATCAATTATAAGTCAGAACAAAACAACATCAAAACAATGTCATGCTACCCACCTGTTAACCACAGACTTTTATTCCATGTCTATGACATGTTAGTACAGTCCTACAATATTCCAGGTGAATCTAGGCCCGAGGAATTCAACTGTAACTATTCTTTTTTTTTTCAACTGTAACTATTCTATGATGAATTAAAACATGTGAAAATCGGTTTGTGGCATGCCATTCTTACATGTGATTTAACAAGAAATTTAAATTATTTTAAAGCTACTTAAGTTATACATTTTTAAATGATATCAGGCTAACAATCCTTGATTCAGAATCTCCCAACTTTCCTTGAAAATGTCTACTAAGACACAGGTGGGGTGCATGCACACACCCCACAGGAAAATAAGACTCGAAGAACCCTCGTTGTTGCAGCTAAATATAAAACAGATATATTGCAGGGAGAAAGGCAACTAGTGCCCTATTCATGTTTTCTTCATTTAAAAAAAACAACTTTACACCTGCCAGAAAGATTTTTTTAAAATAACAAAACACCTCTTATTCTTTTCTGATGTGTTCTGCCCAGAATGTAATATTGTGTGTGATCTTGGTTAGGAAGTGTGGATGAGATTATTGGAGGGCTTCTCTACAACCCAATTTCCTCTAATTGCATACCTTCATTCCCAACTTCATATAAGATTTCCCTTGTGTGTGTTATAAACATGCTTAAGGAGCTCTGGTGGCATTTTAGGGTAAGTATTAGACTGTTAACCGCAAGCTTGAAGGTTCAAACTCATCAGCTGCTCCCTGGGAGAAAGATGAGGCTGTCTGCTCCTGTAACTATTTCTAGCCTCAGAAACTCTATGAGTCATCATCAGCTTGATGGCAGTGAGCTTGGTTTGCTTGACAGGTCCATAAACTAATGTGAGGCTTGCCAACTTCTAAGTATACTGACTATATTTCCAACCGGGTCTGTGATGCAGGACTCTAAGTATTACCTGCCCCCATATGCCCCTAACAGTGAGAGGCCGGGATGGTATTTGGGGTCCTGGGGCAGGTATCAGAATCAACTAGGACTTGCTATACAACAAACCTAGGAAGAGCTAGGTATTCCTCTTTCTCCAGTGCATGGTTACTCAAAGAGGTGTCCTTTTGTGCCTTTAGGGTAGAATCATTGTGTGGTTGAGTGCTTCATAAGGACCCAGCTTTCAGCCAATCTGGCTTCAGTCATAAAGTGTGACTTAATCCTCACCCCAAGAATGTTGGTATACAGTAGCTTTTTCCCTAGGCCACTTTTGCATGTTTTTAAAGCTTACCTCAGCGGACTCATATTGTACTTATCCTTTTGTGCTTGGCTTACTTCACTTAGCATGATTTCCTCCAGGTCTTCCCATGCAGCGATGTGCTTCTTACGTTCATCACTGCATTTTAGCGATGCGTAGTACTCCATTGTATGTATGTACCACAGCTTTTTAATCCACTCGTCAGTTGATGGAAATTTGGGTACAAATCTGGCTAGACCAGAGGATGTGCACTGGTACAGATAGGAACTGGAAACACAGGGAATCCAGGGCGGATGATCCCTTCAGGAACAGTAGTGTGAGTGACGATACTGAGAGGTGGAGGGAGGGTGGTTTGGAAAGGGGGAACTGATTACAGGGATCTATATGTGACCTCCTCCCTGGGGGACAGACAATGGAAAAGTGGGTGAAGGGAGACGTCGGGCAGTGTAAGATATAACAAAATGATAATTTATAAATTATCAAGGGTTCATGAGGAAGGGGGTATTGGGGAGGAAGGGGGGGAAATGAGGAGCTGATGCCAGGGGCTTAAGTGGAGAGCAAATGTTTTGAGAATGATGAGGGCAATGAATGTACAAATGTGCTTTACACAATTGATGTATGTATGGATTGTGATAAGAGTTGTATGAGCCCCTAATAAAACGCTTTTAAAAAAAGTATGACTTGAGTCTTAAAACTGGTCGATGGATTGTGACTTTTCATTTAGTTGGCTGGCTGGTCTTAGCCTCTTGATTGCATTGTTAAGCAACAGTAGGTGGCCTGCCTATAGAAATTGTTTCTAAAATCACCATGTTCTAATTGCCATCTCCATGGATTCCTACAAGTTTATTATGAACTTGCTGCCCATTATGGTAATTAAGTCCACATTGCTTCTGGTGGTTAAGCACTGTGGTCTCTGCTATGTTCTCTTCTGGGAACTTTTTGACCCTGAACTCCACACTCTTTCTTGGTAGTCCTGGCATGTATACTTCATTTAATAGACTCCATTACTTTGTGACAAGCTTCAAATAGCTATCCCTGAAGTTTATTAAAATTGTCTCCTGGCACTACAACAACATGTTAAAAGTTATACCACACTATATAGGAAACAAAGCTTCTGGTGAACTCCCTCTATCCACAATTGAGGGATGGGAGGAAAGGGGTTATTAAACAGAGAACATTAGAGAGATGAGTATAGAAGATCAAAGGCATAAATCTGACTTGAACAGTTAAAACATTGTAAATTGATCTCCCCTCTGATGCATGCTGGACCTGATCTGGTTTTCAGCATTTTCTGTATTTTTGTTTTGTTTTATTTTGTTTTGTTTGTGTTCATTCATGTTAGGGTTATCTCAGAGGTGTTACGTCATGTGAAGTCACCCTCCTGAAGTTGTGCTATATGTTTTTCTCTGGTTGGATTTTTAAAATAGTTTTATTAGGGACTCTTTTATCTCTTATCACAGTCCATACATTCATCCAGTGTGTCAAGCACATTTGCACATATGCTGCCATCATCATTTTCAAAGCATTCTCTTTCCACTTGAGCCCCTGATATCTGCTCCCCACTTCTTCTCCCTCCCTCTCCCTCCCACCCTTCCTCACGAACCTTTGATAAGTTATAGATTATTTTAATATCTTACATCGTCCTCCGTCACACCTCGCCCACTTTTCCATTGTTCGTCCCCCTGGGAGAGGGTCCTAGGCTGAACCTTGTGATTGGTTCCCCCTTTCTCCTCCCACCCTCCCCTAATCCTCCTGATATGAAACTCCAGATTGAGGAACCTATAGGGACAGAAAGTAGAACAAGGGTTTCAAGAGGTGGAGGGGGAGGAGGTAAAAGGGAGACGATGTCATCAAGGAGCCCCAGGAAGAAAAAGAATGTATGAAAATTGATTGTGGTAGCAATTGTACAGTTCTGCTTGATGTGACTGAAGTACGGAATGATATATGTATTAACTCCCAATTAATAATAAAAAATGGAAACTTTTAAAAAAAGTTACATCAAAACTTGCCTGTGTTCCAATAGGCAAAATTTTAAGATGCCCCCAATGGTTCCTGTCCCACAGGGTACACATCCTTTAGAGTTCACTTTATCGTGAGCAAAACTTGTGACTGATGGGATCTCACTCCTCTGATGGTCTTCCATTGTATGACAGGGGTGAAGGGATGTTGAAATGTAACTAATATCCCTAATAAATTGACTTTAACCAAAAGAGAGAGTACCTTGGGTCCACCTGACCAAATCAAGTAAGTCCCTTAAAAGAAGTAAAAGATGGACAGCAGCAGCACATACCTTTCTACTGGTCTTAACGAAGCAAACCACCACGTGGTTAAGGAGGAAATCACACGCTGGGGAGCAAGGCGTCTCGAGTAAGCCAAGACTTCAGTCCTAGGCTTTTGTTAGGGGCAATTGAGTCACTTGTGGCCTGTAGAGACCCTAGGTCCAACAGAAAGAAACATTACCGGGTCCCAAGTCATCCTCACAATTGTTCGGATGTTTGAGCTCATTGCTGCAGCCACTGCGTCCAGCCCCCTTGTCTCAGGTCTTCCTCTTTTCTCTGCCACTGCATTTTGTAAAGCAGGGTGTTCTTCTTCAGAGACTCATCTCTCCTGACAACATGGCCAAAGTACCTGAAATGAAGTCTCGCCATGCATGCTTCTAATGAGCATTCTGGCTGTATTTCCAGTGCAGATTTGTTTGTTCTTTTGGCAGTCCATGGTACTTTCAACATTCTTTGCCAGCATCATATTTCAAATGCACCAGTTCTTCTTTGGTCTTTCTATTCAATGTCTAACTTTCACAGCTACATGAGGCAATTAAAAATACCATGGCTTCGGTCAAGCCCACCGTAGTCTTCACTTTTATGGGGTTTTTAATGTGTCCTTTGATCTCTTGACTAGTATTTCCATGAGCATTCACTGTGTATTCAACGATGACAAAGCCCATGACAACTTCAATTGTTTCTCCATTTATCATAAATGTCTCCAGTTGTGAGAAATTTGGCTTTCTTTATATATATATTTTTTGAATTAAACTTTCTTTATTCTTTTAGGCTCCAAAACGAAGGAAGGAGTAGTTCATGGTGTGACAACAGGAAAGTTTCATGGGACTGATATACAGCAGTGACATTCAATAATATGTAATCATGAGTAGAGTCCAGTATTAATTATTCAGAATTATAATTGTAAATCATTGCTATGCCTGTAGAAGCATTCTAAAGGTACATCAACTTTGTTTACCCTTAATTCTTTTTTTTTTGACATCATTTTATTGGGGGCTCGTACAACTGTTATCACAATCCATACAACCATTCATTGTGTCAAGCACATTTGTACATTTGTTGCCATCATAATTTCAAAACATTTTCTTTCTACTTGAGCCCTTGGTATCAGCTTCTCATTTTTTTACCCTCCCTCCCTCCCGATCCCTTGATAATTTATAAATTGTTATTATTATTTTTAATCAATTTATTGGGGCTTTCTTTACATTGAGCTGTAATCCACACTGAAGGCTTCAATTCTTGATCTCCATCTTCAAGTGCTTCAATTCCTCTTTACTCTGAGAAAGTAAGGTTGTGTCATCTGCATATCTCAAGTTGTTGATAAGCCTTGCTCCAATCCTGATTCCATATTTTTCTTATAATTCAACTTCTCAGATGATTTGCTAACCATACAGATTAAATAAGTATAGTGAGAGGATACAGCCCTGGCACACTTTTTTTTCTGATGCTAAAACATACAGTATGCCCTTGTTTTGTTTACACAACTGCCCTTTGATCCATTTATAGGCACTACATGGACAAAATGTTGTGTTCTAGAACTCTGATTAGTCTCAAGGCTATCCATCATTTATTATAGTTCACACTGTTAAATGCCTCGGCATAGCCAGTAAAACAGAACTAAACATTTTCCTGGTATTCTCTGTTTTGAGCCAAGATCGATCTGACATCAGCAATGACATTATTTGTACCACACCCTCTTCTGAATCATGCCTGAATTTCTGGCAGCTCCCCATCAATGTACAGCTGTAACTGTTGTTGGACATTATTCACAAAATTTTGCTTTCATATGATGGGAATGACAGTGTTCTATAATTTGAGCATTCTGTTAGGTCACCTTTCTTTGAAGTGAGTACCATTATGGAGCTCTTCCAGTCAATTGGCCAAGCTTCATCAGCTTGCTGAAACATTTCAATTGGTGTTCCATCAATTCCAGGAATCTTGTTCTTTGCTAATGGCTTCAGTGCAGCTTGGAATTCCTCCTTCGGTACCATTGATTCTAAATCTTATGCTACCTCTTAAAGTGGTTGAATGCTGTGCTATAGTGGCTTGTATGTTGCTGTGAAGCCTGGTATTTTCAAATATTAGCAAGGTCACTTAAAGTGAATATGTTTCAGCAGAGCTTTCTATTTAGAAGTTCTGAAAAGACTGTGTAACAGTGTATTATTTTTAAAAAGGCCTGATTGTGGCAGACAGGGGACTAGTTTTGCCATCACAACAGTGCACTTGCTCACACAGGCATTTCAGTGTGTCAGTTTTGGGGGGTGAAAAACACAACTCCAGTATGCCTCCCTTGCCCCATGCACCTGACTCACTGGCCCTCACTCTGTGTGACTTATTTTTCTTTCCGTGAACATGAGAGGACAACAATTTGACAACATAGAAGAGGTGAAGAAAAAAATGAGGGAGGTGCTATCTGCCACTCAAACATGAGTTTGGAAAATGTTTCCAAGAATGGAATCGCAGGTTTGAAAAATGTATTCAGTGTAATGGAGAATACTTTGAAGATGATAAGGTGGTTTTAAAAAAATTTAAATACATAGCTTTGAAAAAAATTCTGGGTTTTTTTGGGGGGTGTACCCCTCAGATAGTTCATAGTAATTGAGTCAATAGATGAATCATTAAAGGTTTCATTCTAAATGGTAGTGAAGACTATTACACAACCAATAAATTATTTATAAAGTTAGTAATAAGCAAAGGTGTTTATGTATTAAACTTTAATGGAAAAAGTCAAATGGTATGCAAAATTAAATCCTAACTATGTATAATAAGCATAGAAAAATGCTAACATTGCATCGGCATTAACTGTGATTCTCACTGAGTAATGAAGTTATGATAGGAAGTCTTGCTTCCCATCTTTAGGCCTTTCAAGTATTCTATAATTACATTAATAACAAGAAAGGTCAAGCTAAACTCTGAAAAATCAAGATCTATCTTTTCAGGAAGACCAAAAAGAATAAAGAAGCAAAGGTAGAAGGCAAGAAGACAGAGAAACAACTAACCCCCAAATGAAGAATAGCAAGCATTGGCTGGACCCAAACTTTCACTTTTCTCTTGGCTAAATGAAGTGTTCATAAATACCCTGAGGACCTGTACTAACAATGCAAGCTTCATTATTTAAACTGAATTGACGTAAAACAAGAGTCCATTCCCACTCCTAAGATAGACTTATTAAATAAATATGATTAAAGCATCATGAATCCATTGCTTCTTTTCTTAATTCCAAAACATAAAAACTACATAGAGAGTTGGTTAAAATAAAATCCATGCACCTCAATTAGAATAAAATTCTACCTTACAAATCATGCTCAACCAGAGCATGTACACTATTTCAGATAAGAGCTCTCGACACATGGAATCCAGGACAGAGAAACCCCTGAGGAACAATGTGAGTAGTGAAACCATGAGGGTAGGGGGAAGGTGGAGGGGAGAAAAGGAGAACTGATCATAATGATCGACATATAACCGCACCACCCCACCATCCCCTGAAGGGGGACAAACAACAGAAACGTGGGGGAAGGTAGACAGAGGTCTGGGTAAGATATGAAAATAATAATAATGTATAAATTATCAAGGGTTCATGAGGGGGGGAGGGAATACCAAGGGCTCACATAGTAAGAAAATGTTTTGAAAAGGATGATGGCTGTAAGAGGCCCCAATAACATGATTTTTTTTTAAAGAAAAGAAACAAAATTTTCAAGGAAAAAAAAAGAATTACATTCGTAAAATTCCCATCAGGCTTACATTTAAGGACTTTATGAAAATATTTTTAGACAAGTACAAAATGAAAAGAACTAGAAAGCTAATTAGTATGAAATTCCAGTTCTTCTCTGGGTTGAATACAACGTGACTTGTTTGAAAGCAACTAAAAAAGAAGGTCACCCAGTATTATACTGGCTGTTTTTATGGGATCATTTTGCTTTAAAAAATGTTTTAGAAAAGAATTATAAAAAGGTGGTACCTAGGAAAACAATATTGCATTTGTTTTTTAAATAATTTGTTTGTTTAGAGGTAAAATTCATTAAAAGAATATTCATGTAACTTTGACTTTGGAATTAGAGAGTTTTTGCAACAAAATTAAATTTAAAAGCAATTCTTAAGATATTCAAAAGTAAAATGAATAAAAAGAACATAGTGATGTATCCAGTTGTTGGCATAATCACACAATATAGAACTATTCCAAGTGATTTTAAAACACAGCAATTTGACTCTACATACCTATATATCTTAAAGACAAAAAAAAATCAAATAAGAGAAACATACACACTGTGATAGGTAGGTTTATTGTGCCAAACAGGCCAATGAACACATGTAGCATTAATTGAAGGGCGGAGAGATAAATGGCTGGGCAAGCCTCGCCTCTCTTGTCTATTGCTTTTTGATGATCAGACCAGTGTGCAGCTGCCTTAGCTGGTTCTGTGTCTCAACTTAGGAACTACACTACCTGTGAGACACCCAACCCATGGACTGTGTCACTGTAGTTTGAGGTTCCTTCAAGATCTGCTTCACGACGCTACTGGAGTGTACATCGCTTGAGCTGGGGACTGTCAGACCCCTGTCAACTGGATGACTGTTGGTGACTGGCCGGCCTTACAGTTTTCTGCCTGTGGCCAGATTTCCTGAATTGCTCTACATAGGACTCAGCTGTCTGCTTCCTTGACTTGCACCCGGCGGCCCTTGTGACTTGAAGGACTGCCAGTGTATTATCTGTCTCATGGAAGTGAGTTGCACTGAATCATTTGCACTGTTCTATAGACTAATTAGCTGTTTTTTTTCTTATACTGTATATATCTATCTATATGAATATATATAAAATCATAAGTATCCTGGTCTTGTTTCTCAAGAGAACCCTGTCTAACACACACATCAATACACGCACAATTATTTTAGGACAAGTGTATCCCAAATATTGCATACACATAGTTACACTAAAAATGTTTGTACTTAAAAAGTATTCACTATTTTCTGAACTTTAACTGGATATCCTGTATTTTATCCCATAAGCTTTCATTGAGGGAAACTGGGTAAAGACTATGTGGGAGGTCTTTGTACCATTTTTGCAACTTCCTGTGAATCTATAATAAGTCCAAAATAAGATTTTAAATGGCTTTGGAAAGTTTGAAAAGTAGTTAAGCAATGAAATTAAAGTTGCTTTAATTTTAATTAAAACAATCTGAGATAGCTGAGGAAGAAAAATGGTACCTACAACACTAAACAACAACAACAAAACATTAATAAACTCAGAGGCAGTAACCTTGGGTAAGACATGACATTGAGTTATTTAGCACAAAGATTAATTGAGGGCTTAATATTCTTTGTAGGTGAACATGTTACTGCTAACCAAGGACAAGCCCCAGTGGCATATTGAGTTAGTTAAGCATTGGGCTGCTAACCACAAAGTCGAGATTCAAAGCACTAGCTAATCCATGGGAGAAAGATGAAGCTGTCTGTTCTCATAAAGATGAGCAGTTCTACTCTGTCTTACAGAAGTGCTGTGAGTCAAATTTGACTCGGTAGCAGTGGAAGACGATTATGATGTGGTAACCAAGAAAGCAGAAAGACAAATGGCCTGGAAGTCATTTCTCTGTCTGTGGTGCTGAACTGACACCAGAAGATCTTGTTCAAATCTAATAAAAATCTATCTAACCATGGAGCATTAAAAAGGCATAAATAGATCATATTTTATCTTATAATGTATTTCAGCAGACGAGACATTGCTTAAAGGCATCAACAGCAGAAAGAATTTTGAAGTGAACATTGGGGCTGTAAGGGGAACAATCCCAGAAAAATAAGCAATGGCTCTTATCATTGACAGAATTTATTCTTCAATAGAAAGAATGCTGTTGATGCTGTTGTTATTGTTGTTTAACAGAATACCAAGCTGTTTACACTGAGTCATGTTAACACTAACCTAAAGAGGAAAGGAAACAATAGTAATGCTCATTTCAGTCACATTTTCAATTTGAGGGAAAGAAACTGAAGAATCAACTTTCTTTTTTCTGGGTTTGGGGGAGGGAAAATAAGGTAAGGAGAGAGTACTATGAAAGTGGACAAAAATATCACGGCACCAGAACACATGGTGAGTGGGTAGAGTGGGAGAACACTACAGAAATGGATACGCATGACCTCACCATGAGCATCCCCAAAATATCCTGCAAAGATGGACGATTAGCAGCTTATTCAACACTGGGTGTACAGATGCACAGGACAGACCCACAGCTCAACAATCATCCCTTGCCTGTCAGATTCTTCATTGAAAATTAGTGCTTAAATGTTAAGACTTTTTTTCTCTCAGAAACTAAGTATATGTTTTTAAAGTATACTTTACAGTTAGGAAAATGTTTGGAGCAGGCATCTTCTCCTGAAACCATTGTAGGCAAATTCCTCACCCAGCGTGTGTAAATATAAAACCACTACAAAAGGAAGAAGCCAGGAGCTTCAACAGTTAAGAGTGTGCAAAAACTTAAACCGTAAAGGTTTATCAGGTGGATGTTCTTTACTTAGCAGTGAAATAAATGCTAAGGGGTAACAAAGAGGAAATCATGCCCAGCTTGCATTTAACAAACTTATGTTCAATTTGTACAGCAGGGAAAAAACCCCTGCAAAGTTAAAAATTAAATTTAATAACTTTAACCAATTGAAGGTTGACATCTTCATAAGTATTTGCTCCATACTTTCAAGTTTGCAGAGCAATTCCACAACTTCTACCCTTTGATATGCACAACCACCCTATGGAATGAATGGTTTTATTAAACACTTGAAAACGACAGAAATTCACCTTTGGGGAAGAGCTCAAAATATTCCTAAATATTTCTTCAAACGGTATTACTCAGTTTGAGATGCAGATTTATGAGGGCATGGAAAGCACTGGCCAAAGACAAGCCTTCGGGAATTGATGGAATACCAACTGCAATGTTTCAACAAACTGATGAAGCACTGGAAGAACTCACTCATCAATGCCAGGAAATTTGGAAAATAGCTACTTGGTCAACTGACTGTAAGTGATCTATATTTGTACCCATTCCAAAGAAAGGTGACACATCAGATGCACAAATTATAGAACAATATCATTAATACCACATTCACATGCAAGTAAAATATGGCTGAGGATAATTCAACAATGGTTGCAGCAGTAAACTGACAGAGATCTGCCAGAAATTTAGACTGGATTAAGAGAAGGACATGGAACGAGGGATATCACTTCTGGTGTCAGATGGATCTTGGCTGAAAGTACAGACTACCGGACAGAGATTTACTTGTGTTATATTGATTATGCTAAGGCATTTGACGATGTGGCTCACTGTCAATTGTGGATAGACTTGAGAAGAATGGGAATCCCCAAACCCTCCACTGCGCTCATGAGGAACCTGCGCATGTATCAAGAGGCAGGTATGCAAACAGAACAAAACTTTATTTTCTTACAGCTAAGGAAGCTAGAAATTGGAATCCAGGGCACTGGCTCTAGAATTCTCTGTCTTTTTATCTGCTCTGGAGGAATGTCTGTGTTAATTGAGACAGCCTTTCTCAACCATCTCTACAGACAGATCAGTCTGCCCATTGGCCCCTCTGTCTGGCTTCTACTCTACTCTGCTCAGGAAACTGTTATAAACCTCTTTAGATCTGCTGATAAGTTCCCAGAGTCATCTCACTCCACCAGAAAGCCTCCCACTCAAAGGCATTCAGCTCTTTTACTCTATGAGTCAGTTCGTGGCTATCTCATGCATATCTCCTAGTACCATTGCACTGCTTCTCTGCTGCCACTTCGATCTTGTGCTGTGCCCAGTGTTACAATGCTGTGTGTGTGTGTGTGTGTGTGTGTGTGTGTCCTAGTTCTAGGAGGTTCTCTGCACAGGGTTCTCAAGTCAGACGAGGTATCTGTATCCATTTCTTCTTGGTGGCACTGTGGTTCCCTTTGTCTTTGATCATTTATTTACTATCGTCTATATCTCAAGATACAACTTAATCAAGTCCATTCTGTCCTGCCTCATTTGCATAACTGCCAATAATTCTGCTTCATTCACATCATAGAGCTCAGAATTTACAAGACATAGGATGATTGCATCAAATCACATCATGGAGGATAATTATACAATACTGAAAATTATGACTCGGGCAAGTTGACACATATTTTGAGTGAGGATAAAAATTAATCCATAACATTGCCCATGATGGCAAGATTTGACTAAAGGAATAAAAATCAAGCATAATCCTTACCCTAGTATTAGCAACAGCCTACATTAAGTTCTGTAAATATTTATCTTCTTCCAGTGGTGCGTTGTCATTTGGGAAAATGTGACATCTTCAACAATATATGAGGGTGTGGTAGTTACATAATTTGTTGTCAATTTTAGACTTAAGGGTGAAGGGGTGGAGTTCAGCTTGTCAATCAGGTCGCATCTTGATGACCTCATTTGAAGGCACTAAGGAGATAAATAGCTCACTGGAGGCGGGACACATGCTCACTCCCTGTGAGACATTCCTGTTGACAAGACACATGGAGCTCTGCTAGAGCCCTGGTGCTGAAGGAGCCATGTGGAGACCCTGCCAGTGCTGAGATGCTTCCACTGCCACTGGATCCACAAGACTTTCCACCCACTGGCCTGTGAGCTTCCTGCATTTGGTGTCATTGCATTGGTGTTACGTGAGTCTGAAAAGGAACTTACAGGTTAATATAGGACATATGAGCTAATATCAGACTTATAGAATTGATCTAGACGGGGCTGAGATGTTTCCTCAATATTCAATTGCTCGTATATAAAGCCCTTTCTTATCCACATGAGTGTCTCTAAGAATTTGTTTCTCTAGTCTACCCAGACTGACACAGAGGGTAAATTAAAAAGTACTGATACAAAACCGTAGGTACCTTTATTAAATAAAAATGTCAAAATGTGAACCTATTGTTTCTCAACATATCCCACAACTACATTTATACACGTCTGAAGGTGCTATTTTCATTTCTCTAACTCTTTCCCCCAAAGAATTCTGCATTCCTTTCTTTATACTGTGCTAATATGGTCATTTATTTTCTTTTTTTATTCCTCAATGGACTCAATTGTGTGTGTGTGTGTGTGTGTTTCTATGTTCTTTGAGTTTTGTGAAAAGAAGTCTGACGAGGCAAAACCATGGCTTTAGAGTGGATGGGGAAAGTTTCCCAACAATCTTGTAAGATAGCCCTTGATGCTCTTAGAGAATGAGCAGGTACATTGTTGTGATGTGGGGGCAAATTCCTTGATGAAACCTTCCTGGCCTTTTCCTCACCAATGCACTTGTCAATTTCCTTACCATGTTATCTTAAAAAGCCCTTACAATGATCCTGTGTCCTTCAAGAAAATCTATCAAGCTTCCTCTTTTGAAATCTAAAATCAGAGTCAATGCAATCTTGTGAGCCGAGTACTCTGCCTTGACTTTCACTGACCCAGAAGATTCCCTCAGAAGCCACTCTTCACTATTTGGTAGAACTTTTTGAAAGCATTCAAACAAGATTAAGATGATAGTATTACTGAGAAAACTTGTCTGACACGGTCCATTAAATATGCTTGGCTTGTGATAAACTCATGCATTCATGAACTGCAACCCTAGTAACAATACTTTTTTACTTGCCCCTGTAATATACACACAAACGTTATCTAGCCCAGGGAACCTTACACAAAGCTAAAAGTTTAAAAAATCAGAAAAAAAGGATAGGTAATAGACCCATGGAAATTCAGCTGCAAGAAAGAGGACTTTATTTAGGTTTAGGAAACCGGAAGAATTAAAAGATGATAGAAGGAAACAATGACAATTACGGTGCTAATAAAGATATGGAGAAATCGAGACCTTCATTCATTACTGGTAAGATTGCGAAATAGTGCAGCCACTGGGGGGAAGTGAACAGACCAAGCATATTTTATTGAAGTGATAAGTGAGAAAGTTAGGAAAAGAAAGGGAATTAAAGATAAGCAAGTACAACCTGACATCCTAAAAATATGATCATGAGATGATCATATTATGATGATAAAGATGCTAGAATTAGTATGCTATAATAAATAACACTTAAGCGGGGGTATAAGTTTTTCCTCTCCTCCTCCACCATTCCTCATCCCAAAGGATTGCCCCAAGGTATCCTAACAAACACCAACATATAACATTAGTCTCCAGGATCCGGCAATGAGAAGAACTAGATGGTGCCTGGCTACCACTACTAACTGTTCTTAAAGGGATCACATTAGAAGGTCCTGGGTAGAGTGGGTGTGTTAGTCTGGGTAGACTAGAGAATCAAATTAATAAACACACATATGTATGAGAAAGAGTTTTATATTAAAGAGGAATTGACCACTGAGAAAGCATCCCAACCCAGTCCAATCCAAGTCCATAGGTCTGATACTAGCCCATAGGTCCGATACCAATCTATAAAGTCCTCTTCAGATTCATGAACCACATGCAATGATGCCAGATGCAGGATGATCACAGGCCAGTGGGTAGAAAGTCTTTGGATCCAGTGGCGTTGTAAGCATTTCAGCACTGGAAGGGGTCTCTACGTGGCTTCAGAGGTCTGGTTGCATCAGGGTAGGTCCATGTGGCTTCTCCAGCTCAGGGCACTAGCTTAGTTGCATGTGACTTGTTAGCTGCAATGTCTCCCAGGGAGTGGCAGAGAGAAAGAAGTGTCTCCCGCCTCCAAGGAGGAAGTACCGGATTTCCCAAAATTCTCAGGAGAAGGCCATGCCCACACAGAGGCCTCATTGGCTATGACGTGATTGACAAGCTAGATTCCACCCCTGTACTCTTAATCCTCAAACTGACAATTATATAACTACCACAGTCGGAGAAAAAAGTAGAACAAAACTCAAAACCATAAAGAGACCATGCTTATTAGTCACATAGAGACTGGTGGCATCCCCAGTAGTCACCCTTCACATCTGGAAGTGAACTCACCCCAGACTCAATTTTCAGCCAAAAGTAGGTAGGTCACTAAGGGGAAGAATAACACTAGTAGTTATGCAGACCTTAGAATAACCAACCATTTGAGATCAATGAGGCTGCATTTGCCCAAGGGCAACGCTCAGAAGGATGAGGAGAGGAGGAGTGGAAGTTGAAAGCACAGGAAGGAAGTGGGGTGAGTACTGTTGCATTGAGAGGACAGCAACGAATGAAAAGAAGCAAAATGTATACGAATTGTTGAATGTAAAACCCACGGTCTACTCTGTGAACCTTCACCCGATTCACAATACAAATTTTTTAAAGAAAATATTTAATCACAATAACATTGGACAGCCCCAAACAGGTGTTTATATTTGTTTACATCATTCATTCCCCTTCCATTCACTCTTGCATGGTTGGCCTTTCTCCCAATAGCAATACTGAAACCACTGTGATCAGAATGGCTTCTGTCTTTAAACCTAATATTCTCTTACCAGCATTCAATACAGCTGCTCACTTCCTCCTTGAAGTCCACCTCATTATTTCAATGACATGACACTTTCCCGGCTGGCTCTCTCTTCTCCGACCTATCTCTAAATATTTGGAAGTCTCAGAGAGCCCTTTTTGTAAAACCTCAGTGGACTCATGTAGTCCTATAGCACCTACCTTCTGAAGCCCCTCAAACTTATCTTCTGCTTCCATGGCATCTGCTCTTGTATGTCAAGTAGGCTACTGTATAAAATATCTTCTAATTAATGGTTTAGGCTAAAATAAAATCCAAATTTTCCTGTGGACAAACCTGCTTCTCCACCTGCCTTCCTCATCTCAGTAGCAGAAACTGTCAAGCAACCAGTTGCTCAAGCCAAAGCCTAGGGCCTCCCGGGTCTTCTTTCTCTTTTCAATACCTACAACTAATCTAATAGCAAGTTTTTCCAATACAATCTCTAAATTTGGCTTGAGTATGTCTATTTCTCTCCATCTGCACTGTTTCCACATGACCCATGCCACCATCACCCCTCAACATCATAATCTCCTAGCATATCTCTTTGCTTACAGTCTTGCCCTTTATACATTTTTTTTTTCACGCAGGAGTCAGAAAGGTCTTCTTTAAACCATAAACATGATGTTACTGTGTCACTTAAAACCCTTGCGTGACTTACTTAAAATAAAATCCAAACTCCTACTCACCAATAACAAGTGTTTCTACCTCCCTAAATTCATCTCTTAAAAACCCGTGCCCCATCCTATCATGTTCCAGTCACACCCACTTCCTCTCTATTTCTTAACCAAACCAATTCCCCATTTCTTCTAAACTAGCTCCTATTTCATTCTCCTCCACCTGTTTGTTACATTGTTAGTGTTTATACTAACCTTAATGATATAATTTACATTTAAATAGTTTATGATTTGTCTGTTTCACTGAACTATAAGATCGATCGGGTTCATGAGGGCAGACTGTTACATCTGTGTTTTACATTGCTATAGATTTAGTATGTTGCACATGTAGCATATTGAGATGGTCCTTAATAAATATTTGCTAAATGAATTATTTAAAGAAATCATCAGCTGATAGACAATAAAAATAGAGGGAAAAAGTCTCCTGCATCACTGAAATCTCCCACTGTTGTCAGGACAAAGGATTGAAATCTGCTGAAGTCTCATAAGTTATAACAGTCCATCAGAACTCTGAAACGCAATGGGAAGTATTAATCCAAATAAAAGTGAGAGTTGAGTGATGTAAAGTGTATCAG
The DNA here is from genome assembly GCF_000313985.2 of Echinops telfairi. Lineage (NCBI taxonomy): Eukaryota > Metazoa > Chordata > Mammalia > Afrosoricida > Tenrecidae > Echinops > Echinops telfairi. Next base: position 7,531,202 of record NW_022103951.1, read on the forward strand.
GAAAAAGTGGGAAAAAAGCAAAAAATTACTGACAGAGAACTTAAAGACGGTGAAGGATTGAAATCACCAAAAGTTTTAGAATCACTGCTCTCGTCTTTCCCTTCCCACAATGAACCACCAAAGTGCACTTGTTCTATTTCCAGGGTTCTATTTCTAGGCTGCAAGAAGGGAGCAAATTTTAGAGTATTACAGACTTTCACACCGGAAAAAAAATGACCTAAAAATATTTTCACCTTTGCCAAGAACTTTTTCCAAACACAGACCCTGGCTTGTCACACCTGCCCCATTTCCCCCTTTCCTTTCTTCCTGACTACCTACTCCCTTGTTGCACCAGATACATCTGGTGCCATTAGAATTAGCTAGCTTGTCCCAAGTAATTTGAGCTCTTGAAAGAGAAAGTGTTCCCAAGATAAAAATAAGGTGCTAAATAGTTACAAGTCATTTCTACCAGAATTATTGTTGAGAGTTTCTAATGTTCTATTTTTAAGTTTTCACCCTTATGTTTTATAGAAGATAATGCCAAAGCATGTGATATTTCACCATATGATTAGTTCTCAAATAAGGGACACCAAGCTAGTATTATCTGGAGCCCCATTTTCTATTTTATCTTGAAAATATGCACCAACTGAAAAGAAGAATCCAAACGTTTTCTCGTTCCAAAGAGTCTGACAAACTGGATTGTAACTCTCTCTACTGGGTACAGGTTTGGACATGAGATTTAAACCATCATTCAGCTAACATTTTCTGAGTACCTACTGTGTGCTAGGTATCCAAGAACATGCTTTCACCCTTTATTTAATCATCACAACCATCCTTTGAAGGGAGTAGTTTGGACCCATTCAAGAAATGAAAACAACTGGGAGTTACAGATAAAGCAATTTAAGCATGTTTATAAAGGTTCTTGTTGTTAGTTGTCATCAGGTCGATTCTGACTCATGGCAAATCCACATGTCACAGCGTCTAATTCTGGTGCATCGATTGTTCTTGGCTGCTGTCGTACCAGAAGCAGATCACTCGGCCTTTTCTTCCTCATACCCAATGTGAGACTAGGCAGTGGAGCACCATGGTATACTTCAGAAAAAAAATAGAGTCCCCTCAAAGAGGTCCATGTTCTAATCACTCAAACCTGTGACTCTATTACTTGAATGGCAATAGGACTTGGGGGCTGTGATTAAATCAAGTGTCTTGATGGGGCGATTATGCCGGATTATACAGGTGGATCCAATGTAATCACAAAACATTCATATAAGGAGGTGGCAGGAGAGTCAGTGAGAAGGAAGAAGTGGTGATGGAAACAGAGGTTAGAGTGGTGCTATATCTAGAAGGGAGCCATGAAGCAACACATGTGGAATGTCTACAAAATGGAAAAGCCAAGAAAATGAATTCTTTCCTAAAATTTCTAGAAGGTACACAGCCTTGCTGACACATCGACTTTAGTCCAGTTGAGAATCTGTTCAGACTTCTGACCTCCAGAACTGTCAGAGAACACATTTGTATTGTTGTGAAGCCACTAAGTTTGTGGTGATTTGTTACAGCAGCAATAGAAACCAAGTTTTCAGTACTTCCTTTTAAAATCCTTCTGTGAGCATGGATTCAATGACTGAACTGTAGACTCCATCGGTCCTATTCATATCTAAAACTTCAGCATCTGCCTCAGAGCCTCTGCCTGCTCGATGTGCTGGTTATTGTTAGCTGCCATCAAGTCAGTCACTCTACTCATGGTGACGTCATGCACAACATAATCAAAGTCTTCTATTCTGATAAGCAGATTTCCAGGTCTTTCTTTCTAGTCCATCTTTGTCTTGAAGCTCTGCTGAAACCAGTTCCACATCATAGCACCATGCAAGCCTCCGATTTAAATCAGGTGGTGGCTGTTTATGGGGTGCACTAGCCAGGAATCAAATGAAATCCAAACCTCCTTCATGAAATGTGAAAAGTCTACCATTGAACTACCACTGTCCACAATGTCTCACTCACTGCCATCGGGTCATTTGTGACTCATAGCCACCCTATCGGATAGGGTAGAGCTTCCCTGTGAGTTGCTGAGACTCGTTATGGGTGTAGAAAGCCTCATCTTTCTCCTGAGGAGTGGCTGTTGGATTTCTACTGGTGACCTTGTGTTTAGCAGCCCAACACGTAACCACTATGCCACTAGGGCTCCTTTGTAGCACCAGTGATAACCATTCAAAATCTACAGTAAGGAGAAGAACAGCAATCCAAATCACGTCTAACAGTGTTCGTTTCCATAAAAGAGAAGGAAATTATTTTATCATTGTTTCAATAAACCTGTTTGCTCTGTCTAATAATGTATGCAAAGATTCTACCTGATTTTAAAATACTGGATATTTGTAATGCCTTTAATAAAATAAAATAAATCCGACAGTTTCACTGAGATTAGAGACTAATACTGATACACTTAAAAGCCTACACTGGATTGAGCTAGATCCTCAGTAATAAATTTCTCTCTGGCCTCCCCATCAAGTGATTGTTAGTTTCTTTGGAGAAATCAAAGTGGTTCTAAAACCTATTGAATTTCTTTCTCTTCTTTCCTAGCTACCCGGAGAACAGGGCTAACTTTGAGATCTATAGCTTCTTGTAGCAGGAGTTCTTACTAGAGTTTTCAAAATTTGAAAAGTCCTACATTTCAGCTCATGGTCATTGCTTTATACTATTATCTAACTTTTATTTTTAAAGTAAACTCTCGGACCATTTTTTTTAAGTTGGGAGAAATAAATGAATTGGCAAATAATACACTGAGCCACATTCTAACTTCAATCTATATTACAGTCTTGATGAACATCAAAGTTTTTCAAGAGCAGTGGCGCTCATATGCCGCAAAACAATGAAATGGTGAATCCCAGGCAGTTTCAGGCTGGAGGAGGCGCATTTAATAACAAGATACTGGGAACAGGCACAGGGAAAATGACTTCTCCACAGTAGGAAAGATTTTTTTTTCAGCTAACACTCTACCTAGAAGATGTCCATTTTCTGCTGGAAACTTAAATGGGCTGAAGATATTTGTGAAAACTGTGCTGAGTAAATAGGAACAGATGACTTGGAAAAGAAAAAATACAATGGATCGAGGGCTCTGCCCTTTAAAAGGTTGAATTTTGAACAATTTAGGCTAAGCAGTTACTAGAGTTGGTATCAGGCCTGATGTTGATCTATCTCTAATTAGATACACTAGACGATGAGGGATAACAATTAACCAGTACTGGAAAAAAGACAAGTGAACATGGTTGAGCTGTTGGGTAAGTGTTAGACTGCTAATCCAAAGGTGAGTGGTTCAAACCCACCAGCCACTCCAAGAGAGAAAAATGCTCTCTTAAGGATTTACAGCCTTGTAAACCCTATATAAGGTCATGATGAGTCAAACAGTGAGTTTATAAAATAACAGAACCAAGCCTGATGCATTTCAATAGACACTCCTAAGCTAAGACCTTTCCTGACTGGGAAGTAACCACGCAACCAAACTATGCTTACGAATGTACATGTTTTTGTAGCTCGGTTCATTTCATGTCAATAAACACTTATTTAATACCTCTTGGATACTAAATGGACTTCCTGAGCAATGCATTCCACCTTTGAAGAAAGGCTTGGTGAACTACTTCCAAAGAATCAGCCAATGAAAACTCTAAGGAGCGCAATTCTACCCTGACACACTTGGGATCACCATGAGTTGGAGTTAGCTTGACGGTCACTTGTCGGGATAGTGGTTAGTGTTAAGTAATTGCCTAGATATACAACTTAGAGTAACATGATATGGACTCCGTCATAAAACAGCACATATGCTAATGAAGAAATCAGATATAAGAATAAATCATTCTAATTTGCGTGAGAGTGACAACTAGAATAAACCGGAAACCCAACCCCGCTGCTGTTGAATAGATTCTAACTCATTGCAGCCCTATGGGACAGAGTCGCACTATGCCATGGGATTTCCAAGGCTGTAAATCTTTCTGGGGGGCAGACTGCCTTATCTTGCTCCTGCAGAGAGACTGTTGCATTGTAACTACCAAGGTTTCTTAAAACCAGAATAGGATATATTGAGCACAGTGGCTAAACAGAAAGAGTGTAAGGCAGGAGATAAGGTAAAACATAGTTTATGAAGAGACTGTTTCTAGGTAGAGAGCTAACTATAGGAACATTCATAGAAACATAAGGGAATATATCTGGCTCAGAAAACAAAAAACAAAGGCAGGAATGGGGAGTGGGTAAGATCGAGGACATATTAAAGGTTTCCGTGGAGAGAAGTGGCATGATCAGATTGGTCCTTTTAAAAGGTCAATGTCTGACTTGGTTGTTTCAGACCAATAATCCTGCTGAGAAAAATTAGAAAAGCTTGAGGGGGAAAAAGAGCCCATAAAATACCTTAGCTTAAATGAATCACAGAACAACCAAAGCAGTGAGAATTTGTAAAGTCAAGACTCAAAATAAGAGGGAAGCCAAGAGACCTGAGACAGACATTAGGAAATACTTTTATCACGGAGGCGATTGCCAATTACAAAAGTGAAAGCCACAACGGAGAGACTGAAAAGCTAAGCAAAGCAAAGCAAAGCAAAAGGAAACAAAAATTGAGGTTCCGGCTCCCAAGGAGAAAGGGATCTGGTAACGATCTTAAGCCATGGGCTTCAGATCATGAAGGAGAAAGGGTGGACTGGGAATAGAATAGCTCTCAGAAGGAGAGTCATGGCAAGCCCAATTATGTCAAACCAGAACTGTGCTCCACAGAATTCCCAGATTTTGTTGAAGTAAATTGTCAGGATCTCTTCCTGGGTACCTCTAGATGGACTTAAACTTCTAACATTTGGGTTAACAGCTGGACATGTGAACTGTTTTCACCACCCAGGGATAAGTCATCTCAATTCCTGACTGGATAAAGATAATCATCCCTAAGTTTAGTTGCTTAACAAATGCAAAAATCCTTCCCTGGAGAATTTTTGCATTATATAGAGCATCAAATTATCTTTATAATTTGTAATGCAAATATGTAGCACTCAATCAAAAATAACCGGGAAATAAGATGTAACTGAAAATCAAGAGAGAGAAAAAAAGACTCATCAGCAATTCAGGGAATAGCGTTATCAGGTGGAGACTTTAAAGTACCCATGATAATATATTCAATGGATTACATTGCACGGGAGAATTCTGGTAGGTAACTGGAAACGAACTACAGAAAATCAATGAATGGAGTTCCATAACTGGGGAAGGTAGACTCTGTGCATTAAAGCTTGTTACTCTCCATGCATGCAATGGTAAGTCTGGACAGGATAGGTCCAGCAGCTATTTGAGCCTCCAAAATGTAAATTCTAGAAGAAGACCAAAATTTGACTACCCTGAGTCAAAATCCTTCTTTGTCCTCTTATATTCCAAAATTGGCAATGGGTTCAGATTAGGTATCTCCTGGCATGGACTCAAAGTCACCTGACATCAAGAAGTGGTCACCAGGCACAGAGAGACAGAGCTCTAGAAGAAGCCCATTCGTTCTATGTAGCTATGAATTGGAAGCAACTCAACATCAGTAAGTTTAATTGGGGGTTTGGTGTAGGACAGTGGTTCTCAACCATCTTAATGCCATGACCCTTTAGTATACTTCCTCATGCTGTGGTGACCCCAACCATAAAATTATTTTTGTTGCTACTTCTTAACTGTAATTTTGCTACTTTTATGAATTGTAATGTAAATATCTGATGTGCAGGATGTATTTTCATTGTTAAAAATTGAACATAATTAAAGCATAGTGATTAATCACAAAAACAATATGTAATTATATATTGTGAAATATTTCTAATTACAAATAAATGAACTTTTGTCTTGAAACATGGTGTAGCATGGAAAACGTCTTAATATAACAACATTAAACTACATTGCTACATTTTGCGGCAGTATGCATAAAAAGCCAATGTCAGTGCAAAGGTTGAGATAGCTTCTTTCTCACCAGATCAGAAATCTTGGGGCAGTATTTGCAAGAGCACAATGAAGATCACCTTCCACAAGTCTACTTCTCTATTTAGACTTGATAATCAACAAGCTGGAAAACCCTGTTTCACAAAGATATGTTGTTGGAAATAGAAGAAGGCGGCACAATACAGTCTCAGACAGAACAGGATATGATTGTATTCACTCGATCCTGAATTTTGTAACTGGCATTGTAGAGAAATCAATTCTCACTGCATCGCTATTAATAAGTTCAATGAACTCCTCTTGTGCTGTCTGAGGAACATCTTCAACTTTGACTGTGAATGGGCTTCTGGCAAGTGCAAATGGGGTGTCAGGTCGATTTGGAACTACGATGAAATTTCATCTGCAAGCATGTGCTAGTGTTCTCTCACAGAAATTATCATTGTGATCCTTTTCACTGGTTCAATGTCATGTTCCTCAAAAAAGCACATAAGGTTGGCAACATGTAAATTTTATTTTCATCCAATTTTTTTTTGGCGGGGGGGCAAAGCTGAAGTTTCATTTGGAATGATCAGATATTTTCAGATAAATCGAGGCATGTTGCATTTGGTCCTTGCAGTGATAAATTTAAATCATTCAAGATGGCAAAGATGGCAACCAAGTGAGCTATAGCTATTTTCTGCAGTCCTCTTTTATCACTGAAAAGTGCTTAGAACTGCAGTCTTACTTTCTAATTAAAAATGTTTTGAGTTCATTACGAATCTCAAAAACACATTTTAAAAGTTTTCCTCTCAACAACCATCTCACTTCAGTGTGAAATAACAGAGCATTATTCAGAGCATCCAACTCATTGCACAGTTGTGAAAACAGTCAACTGTTTAAAGTTCTCACCTTAACAAAATTGACAGAACTTATGACACTTTTCATTACTTTTTGTAACTTTTGTGGCAGCGCCTTCATTGCCAATGAATCACACAGTGAGTTCTGATGACTCTTGGTGACTCATTCAGTACCAAACATTGAAATCCAGATCGACATCCTAGCATAGCTGGAGCACCATTTGTGCAAACACCACAAACCTTTTCCCAAGAGATCTGACACTCCTTCAGAAATGAACCAACTGAGTCAAATACACTACGTGCAGTAGTTGTCGTTTCAAGAGGTCTGTAAAAAGGAATTGATCTTTAAAGTCACCATCATGAATATACCTCACGTAAACCAGTAACTGAACAGTTTGCAACGCCTGTAGATTCATCAAACTGGATGCTAAATATTCGAAGTGGAGCAGATTGAATTTCTTGGATTATCTGATCAAGAATATCAGCAGACATGTCATCTATTCTTCTGCACTCAATTTCGTAACAAACTTGTCTCCAATCATAACTCGAACAATGTCTTTGGCTGCAGACAACAGTAAATCCTCAGCAATGGTATGAGGTTTCATAGCTCTGGCGATTCTGAGTGCCACCAAATATGAAGCTTCAATGACTACTACATTTTGTTTGTGCTACTCGCCACCAGTGTCAAGTCTGACTTTCTTGAGTCCATCAGCTTTGCTTCTAAAATAGTTTATTTCCTTGGCAGCAAAGCTCAGATGCTTGCTATCAAAATTGCGTTTTAGTTTGTTTGGCTTCATAGATTTGGCTGATAGAACTTCACAACAAATAACACATTGTGGTTTCTCAATTCCTCCTGTCATTATTGAGGTAAAACCATACTGTAAAAAAATCCTCACTGTATTTTTAAATGTTCTTCTCTACAAGATCCATTGTCATGGGATGGTTTTCTAATGAAAATAATATATGAGTAGTTGTAGTAATACAAAAGGTGATACAATGCATAGTACAGCCAATACAGTTCATTAAAGTTTCCTATGATTTACCATTCTCTGTGTTGTTTTTATTACATACCTGTTACTACTACAAGGGGGCAGTATTCACATCAACCACAGCTGAATATAAAAAGACCAATCAGCTTCCAGATTAAGTTCCCATGGTACAGATTTTTTGTGTGTGTGTGCAGTAGTTGATGATTGATTTTATAGTACATGATTTTACATTTACTTAATAATTATAATTCATGAAGTGTCATTTTAATTCCAATTCTGCTACTTTCAACACGGTAGCTACTTTAAACAGAGTAGCTGCTTTCAACACAGTAGCTGCTCTCTACACATGTGTGACTGGTCCACGTAAGTACATTATGGCGACAACCCTGTCACATACACTTGTAATTGTACAGGGTGTATGTGACAGGGTGGGTGCGATGATGTCATCACACCAGGTACTCACATGTGGACGTATCTGCATGTGAGCAGACCCACCTGGAGACGGATAGAGGTGTCTCTGTTCCTAAGACCATCAGAAATATGTGTTTTACAATAGTCTTAGGCTACCCCTGTGAATGGGTCATTTGACCCCTAAAGGGGTCGCAAACCAAAGGTTAATAGCCACTAGTTTAGGAAAATGAAAGAGATCCAAAATGCTGAGTCATCGTAGGAGAAATTCCTCCTTTTCAGTGGGTCATTGTCTAGATGTGGTGGACAGAGCAGCAGCAGCAGTGACAATAAGTGCCACAGGCACTCATTGCATATGGAAGATTGTCACGAGTGGCAAAATCAATAATTACTTAATGCTCTTTGACATTTTTTTACATACTTACAGGTCTACCAGCAGTGGATGAGAGTTCCTGTCTCCCCACAGCCCCTCCAACACTTGCTGCTTTCTGATTTTTTGAATTGGGCTATCTTTGAGGGTGTTAGATGGTACCTCATTGTTGTTTTAATTTGCATTTCTCTTATGGCTAAAGATCGGGAACATTTCCTTATATGTTTGTTGGCCATTTGGATTTCTGCCCCTGTGAAACTTCTGTTCAGGCCCTCTGCCCACCTCCTCAGTAGGCAATTAGTTTTTTTTTCTTTTTGGAAGCTAGCAGAGTATTGTAGATTTTAGTAATAAGGCCTTTGTCCAATGTGTCATTGCTAAAGATGTTTTCCCAGTCCGTGGACTCTCGTATTACTCTCTTGTTGAATTCTTTCAATGTACACAGATGTTTTATCTTCAGTATATCCTATTTGTCAATGCGTGCCTCTTCTGTGTTTGTGTCCTTCCCTATTTCTGATAGTCTAGGTATTCCCTGTGCCAAAGTTCTCAAGTTGGTCCCAATTCCCTCATTGATGGCCCTAATAGTTTGGGGTTTAACTTCAAGGTCTCTGATCCACCTAGAGTTTATTCTTATGCATGGAGTGAGATGAGGGTCTTGCTTCATTTTTCTGCAGGTAGCTATCCATTTTTTCTAGAGCCACTTGTTAAAGTGAGTATCTGCTTCCCATTGGATATTTTTTGGGGCCTTATCAAAGATCAATTGTCTGTATGCTGATGATTTTTTATTTCTGGGTTTTCAGTTCTTTTCCATTAGTCTGAGTATCTGTCATTGTACCAATACCATGTGGTTTTGACAACTGTGGCTATATAATATGCGCTAAAGTCAGGTAAAGCAAGCCCTCCCACTGTGCCCTTCTTCTTGAGGAGTTCTCTGCTAATTCTGGGCTTCTTCCCTCTCCATAAGAAGCTGGTAATCAGTTTTTCCATTTCTTTGAAGAAAGATGAGGGTGATTGTATCGGGATTTCATTAAACTTATATAGTGCCTTGGGCAGAATTGATATCTTTACTGTATTGAGTCTTCTAATCCATGAGCATGGGATATTCTTCCATTTGTTGAGGTCACTCTTGGTTTCTTGTAATAGCGTTCTGTAGTTTTCCTCATATAGATCTTTTGTTCTTTTAGTCAGGTATATCCCTAGATATTTCAATTTGTGCTTGGCTATTGTGAAGGGTACCACCTTTTTGATCTCCTCTTCTGTGGTCTTATCCAATGCTTATAGCAGTCCAGTGGACTTCTGTTTGTTGATCTTGTATCCTGCCACTCTGTCAAACTCCTCTATTGCTTCCAGTACTCCCCTTGTGGAGGTTTTGGGATTTTCCATATATAAAATCATATGATCTGAAAATAATGATAGTGTCACCTCCTCCTTTCCCAGAAGAATACCTTTGATGTCTTTTCTTTGCCTTACGCTGTTAGCTAAAACCTCCAGTATGATGTTAAATAAGAGTGGGAACAAGGGGCATCCTTGTCTGGTCCTCTTTTTAAGTGAGATTGTGTTCATCTATTCTCCATTGGCTGTTAGTTTTTCATATGTAGCTTGTATTGTCTTGAGGAATTTTCCTTCCATCCCTATCTTCTCAAGTTCTTAAACAGGAATTGGTGTTGGATGTTATCGGATGCTTTTTCTGTATCTATTGATATTATCATGTGGTTCTTATAGTTTTTCATGTCAATGCGAGGAAAAATACTAATGGTCTTTCTATGTTGAACCATCCCTGCATCCCTGGTATGAATCCCCCTTGGTCATGGTGAATTATTTGTTTTATATACTTTTGTATTCTATTGGCCAGCATTTTGTTAAGGATTTTTACATCCATGTTCATTAGGGATATTGGTCTGTAGTTCTTGATTCTTGTGGGATCCTTGCCCTGTTTTTGGTATCAGAGTTATACTAACTTCATAGAAGGAGTTCGGGAGTTTGCCGTCTTTTTCTATGTTCTGTAAGAGCTTGTGTAGGATTGGTGTTAGTTCTTCCATAAATGCGTGGTAGAATTCTCCTGTGAAGCCATCTGGTCCAGGGGATTTTTTTTTTTTTTGGTGGTAATCCCTTGATAACCTTCTCCTTGACATTTTCAAATGCTGAGTTTATTCACTGCAAACACGCATCAACCAATCTAATAATCTTAAACTTAATTCAACTACTAAGTATAAGAAAATTAGGGCAAATATAAGAGTATAAGGGTAGCACACTACACACATCATTATTCCAGTATCATAGTCCCAATAAGCATTGCCTTCATCGGTGTAATCACCCTGGGTAGAGTTAGAGAGAGCAGGAGTTGATGTCTCCTTGGTTCCTAGCTCTCTGAAAAGGCAGTGTCTTTACCCGGGTTGAAATAGGCAGGTTGGCTGGCTCCTTGACATCCTTATCAAGGTCCTCCAGACTTTCTGGGGTGGTTCTTCGGACCAACTGTTGGCAATTTCTAGGGGCCCCGTTGGGAGTGGCTCAGTTTCTAGGTCCCCCTTGGGAGTGGCTCAACTTTGGGTCAGGCCTGAGTGTCACTTTTATTTCTTCTTAAAAATGGAGTTTCTTGTGTTGCTTTTTGTAATCTTGCTCAATGTCTTGCAATGTAGTTCAACGTTTTTCAAGGTAGTTCTATAATGCTCTCATCAAATATGGAAAATCAAATGTTTGTTCTTTCAAAGATTAAGAATGCTCTATAAATCCCTGGTATAACTGATAAAGAAGATGAGAGAAATCAAGCACACACACACACACAGTATAAAAAATGAGAAGTGGGACAATACTACAGATCTCACAGAAATAAAAATTATACTAAGAAAATATAACAACTTTATGCCCATACATTTTATTTTATTTAAAAAAATATCTTATTGTCTTTTGGGTGAAAGTTTACATGTAAGAATAGGTTCTCATTACACAATTCTTTACATATTGTTCCCACCTTGTCTGCCAATTTATCCTACTGTGATGGTTTTCTTGTGGCTATGACCCTGAAAGCTTGGCCACTGATATGTCAGATACCAACAGCGTCACTAAGAGTGAACAGATTCCAGCAGAACTTCGAGACTAACTAGGAAGATGGAACAGGCAGTCTACTTCTGAGGAATTAGATGCTAAAAACCTATGAATAGCAGCAAAACTTTATCTGACATAGTGTAGAAGGATGATTCCCCCAAGATAAAAGGCATTCAAAATAAGAGTGAAAATTTCCTCCTCAAAATAGAATTGACCTCAATGGCATAGACACAGCAAAGGTTTAGAGACCTGCATTTTCTGATGGGTCACTATTAAAAAAGAGAAGAATCGGGTACAATGATCTATTAATAACCTGAATATGGAATGCACAAAGAATTAATCTAGGAAAATTTGAAGTTGTCAAAAATGAAATTGAACTTAAATATTCATACCTTGGACATAGTGAGCTGAAACAAACTGGTAGTGGTCATTTGGAAATGGACAAACATATGGTTTACTTACTATACCAAAAATAACAAATTCAAGAGAAATGTCTTCAAATTCATCATCATAAAGAACATTTTAATATCATCTTGAAGTACCGTGCTTTGGTAGGATAATAGCTTACATGGAAGACCAGTCAATATAGGTATTATTCAAATTTACACATCAACCACTAAAGCCAGTGATAAAGAAATCAGAACATTTTAACTATTTCTTCAACCTGAAATCAATTAAATATGCAACCAAGATGTGTTGATAATTACTGATAATTGAAACTCAAAAGTTGGGGGGGGGAAAGAGGAAGACTTAGTAGTTGGAAAATGTGGCTTTGATGACAGAAACTAGGCTGGAGATTCCATGATAAAATTTTGTAAGGGTAATGATTTCTTCATTGCAAATACCTTATTTCCACATAAATGTTGACTATACAATTGGACATGGAATACACAGGAATCAAACTAACTATATTTGTGGGAAGACACGATGAAGAATCTCTGCATCATCAGCTAAAAGGCGGCCAAGGTTCAATGTAGAGCTGACCACAAATTGTCCATCTGTAACTTCAGATTGAAACTGAAGGAAAAGAAAACCAGTCCATGAGAGTCAATCTACGACCTTGAGTGTGTCTCCTATGAATCTAGAGATCACCTCAAGAAGAGGTTGGACACATTGAGCACTAATGACAGCGGTCCAGAGCAGTTGTGGAATGACTTAAATAACATCATACACGAAGGAAGCAAAAGGTCTTTTAAAAACAGGAAATAAAAAAAGACCAAAATGGTTGTCAGAAGAGACTCTGCAATGTGTTCTTGAGTTCAGAGTAGCTAAAGCAAAGGGAAGAAGTGATAAAGTAAAAGAACTGAACAGAAAATTCCAAAGGGCAGCTCAAGAAGACCAAATAGCGTATTATAAGGAAGTGTGCTGACCTGGAGTTAGAAAGCCAAAAAGGAAAATCAAGCACAGCATATCTCAATCTGAAACAAATGAAGAGAGAGACAAGCCTCAAGTTGAAATATTGGAGGATTATATATGGGAAAAATATTGAATGATGCAGAAAGCATAAAATAGAAGGTGGAAGGAAAACACAGTCCCAGGGCCAAGAAGAATTGGTCAACATTCAGTCATTTCAAGGGGTAGCACATGATCGAGAACCAATGGTATTGAAAGAAGAAATACAAGCTCAACTGAAGGAATTAGAAAAAAAAATGTAAGCTGTACAAATTGAAATGGTTCGCCAAGCTGATACAATAACAGAAGCACTCACTTGTCTATGCCAAGAAACTTGAAAGGCCAACTGACTGAAAGAGATTCATAACTGTGCCCATTCTAAAGAAAGGCAAGCCAACAGAGTACAGAAATAATTGAACGCTATCATTAATATCACATGCAAATAAAATTTGACTAAAGGAAAATTTTAATTGGTTGCAGCAGTACTATGACAGGAAGTTTCCAGAAATTCAAGCAGATTCAGAAGAGAACTTGAAACAAGGGTTATCATTGCTAAGGTCAAATGGATCTTAGCTAAAGCATAGAATACAAGGAAGGTATTTGCTTGTTTGTTACTAACCATTCCACGGCATTTGACTATGTAAATCATAACAACAAACTATGGATAATATTGAGAAGAATTGAAATTCCAGACCATATAATTGTGCTAACAGAGAACCTGTACATGGAGCAAGAGGCAGTCATTTCAACAGAACAAGGGAATAATGTGTGGCTTGAAAACAGGAAAAGTATACATCAGGATTATAACCTTTCATCATATGTATTCAAACTGTATGTGAAGCAAATAATTTAAGAAGCTGGACAACATGAAAGAGAACATGACATCAGAATTTGATGAAAGTTCAACAACCTATGATATACACAACCTTGTTTACTTCAATGAAGAGGATTTGAGGTACTTACTGATGAAGATCAGACTACAGCCTTCAGTATGGATTATAACTCAGTGTAAAGAAAACCAAAATCCTCACAACTGAACCAATATACAACATCATGATAAATGGAGAAAAATTAAAGTTCCCAAAGATTTCATCTTGCTTATCTCTACAATGGATAAACATGGAAGGAGCAGTCAAGAAATTAAGCAATGAATTGCATTGGGCAAATCTGTCGAAGACTTTGGGAAAGTGTTGAAAGGCAAAGGTGTCATTTTCATGCCTAAGGTGCACCTAATGCAAGACATGGAATTTTCAACCATCTCATATGCATGTGAAAGCTGGACAATTAAGGGAGACCAAAACAGAATTTATGCATTTGAATTATGGTGCTTTTAAGAAAAATATTGAAATTACTATGGAATGCCAGTAGAGCAAACTGTCTTGGAAGCAGTACAACCAGAATTCTCTTTAGAAGCCAGGATGGTGAGACTTTGTCTGACATACTATAGCCATGTTATCAGACAAGACCAATACCTGGAAAAGAACATCATGCTTGGTAAAGTAGGTCAGTAGAAAAGAAGAAGATCCTCATAAAGATGGATTGACACAGTGGTTGCAACAATGGGGTCAAACATATCAACAATTGTGAGAACGGTGCAGTATTGGGCCATGTTCGTTTGGTTGTATATAGGGTTGCTAAGAGTCGGAACCAACTAGAGGACACATAACGATGCCAGCAGTATTGTCATCCTCGGGGGCCTCAAGCTGTGTTCTTTTTCCATGTTCTTTGAGTTTGGGGGCCAAAAGGTAGGTAATCTGAAGAGATGCGACCGGGACTACAGCGTGGATAGGGTGAAGAGTCCCAATGAAATTCTCCCAGGACAGTCCTTATTACTCTCAAAAGATGAGCAGGTGCATTGTGATAATAAAAAAGCAGCCCTTCTCAAGTAGAAAGAAAATGTTTTGAGAATGATGACGGCAACAAATGTACAAATGTGCTCGACACAATGAATGTATGTATGGATTGTTGTAACAGTTGTACGAGCCTCCAATTAAATGATTTTTAAAAAGAAGCCCTTTATGCAACTTTCCTAACCTTTTTCTCACCAAAGCACTTTTCAATTTTCTTAAAACTTCTACATAATAAGCCCCTGTGATTTTCCTGTTTCCTCTGTGAAAATCTATCAATATGACACTCCTTTGGAATCCAGTAAAATAGTTGTTATAACTTTCTTTACTTTACATTTTTTTATAATCATTGTGATTTTACTTTGTCTTTGTTTTTCCATTACACTTAAATGACCCAGCAGATCTTCTCAGAAGACACTGTTTTAATTGGGTCTTGCTTTCTGGATCATATTGGTAAATCTAAGACTCATCCCTGGAGCCCCTAATAAAATGTTAAAAAAATAAATAAAAATAAATAATAATAAAATAAAATTTAAAAAAAAGATTCCCTCCATAAAATTATCCTCACTAGCTTCAATTTTGCTTAAAAGACCAATAGCAAAGTCAACTCCTTGAACCAGCTAGTCTTTTTGCAACACTTTTGGCACCTATCTAGCCCAAAGCTTGATAAGGTCAAGATATTAAATTTCAAATGCCAACTATGTGAGATACCTGCTGCTATCAAATCGATGATAATTCTATGGTCTTCTTACACCAGTTTCTGGACTTCAGCTACAATCTGTTCATTTGCTATGTTGATGATCTTCCCTCTTGTTGAAGCCTTCAAGGTCGTCCCTAAAGTGCCAAATGCCTTATCTAAAACTTTGTTTTATGTGGAACAGCCATCCTCTAAGCTTGCTGCAAAGCTTCAATGGTTTAGGAATATGTACATTTGAGTTGTGTTAAAAGTTTTTATATTGGCCCTAACTTCAAAATTGTCTTTTCCCATAATACAAAAGAATCACCTTTTAATCACCCTAATGAAACTAAGAAAGAGAATAATGGGATATTATTGATGGTGTGGTGGTTATGAGTTGGGCTGCTAATAGTAAGGTTGGGAGTTCAAACCACAGATGTTCCAAGGTAGAAAAATAAGCCTTTCTACTCCTATTCAAGAATTCTAGTCTTGGAAACCCACAGGGACAGTTATACCCTGTCATATAGGATCCTAGTGAGTCAGAAATGACTCAATGGCAGTGAGTTTGGGGTTTGGGGAATGGGATACATGTATTGCAGAGAGAACTGCTCTGAAGCCATGGACAAGATCTGCATGAGCACAATGAAGGGTTACAGAATTCCTATTCTTCTCAAGCTTCTCCACAGTTCATGATGGTCCACACAGTCCAATGAATGCCTTGGCATAATCAATGAAACACAAGTAATCATTTTTCTGGTATTCTCTGCTTTGAGACAAGATTCATGGGACATCAGCAATGAGATCCCTTGTTCCATGTCTTCTTCTGAATCCAGCCTGAACTTCTGGCACTTCCCTGTCAATATGTTGTGGCAATCTAAGTTGTTGATCAAATTCTTCAATTTCTTCATCACTAGCTTTTGTGGTGGGTGCATAAACCTGAATAATTGTTGTATTGATTGGATTTCCTTGATGGCAGATCAATATGATCCTATCACAGATGACATTGAACTTCATAACTGATTTTTGCAATGTCCTTTTTGACAATGGATGGCCATGCCATTCCTCTAAGTTGTATTATTCCCAGCATACTAAATCATACGATTTTCTGATTCAAAATGGTCCATACCAGTCCATTTAAGCCCACTAATGCCTAGAATATGGATCATTATGCATTCCATTTCATTGCTGGTGACATCTAATTTTCCTCGATTCTTACTTTGCACATTCCAAGTTCTAATCATTAGCAGAAACTTGCAGCTGCTTCTCCTTTCCTTGAGTGGTGCCCATCAGCACATGAGGACTCTGAAGACGCCACTCCTACAGGTTTTACCAGCCTCATGTCACCATGGTCAACTTCCTTCTGAGAAACCAGCTACTCTTCAGACATATTTGGAGTGTCCTGAGACCTGAGGGGTCCATCCTCAGGCACTATCTCTGACAAGGTTCTGCTTCCATTCTTTAGGCCTTCGTTATCTGACAATGTTTTGACACTATATATAAGGTTTTCAGTGGTTTCCCTTCCCAAAGTGGGGAGCCAAGTCCTTCCTGATTTATAGTTCTTAGTCTGGAAGATCCGCTGAAGCCTGTTTAATATAGGTGACCCTGTTGGCATATAAAATATCAGCGACATGGCTTCCAGCAACACACAAGTCACCACAGCACAACAAACTGACAGACAAGTGGTGCTTCATTTCTGATAGTTCCTCTCGGTTGTACTGTTGCAATCACAAACCACACTGCATCACAATAAGGAATGTCAGCACCATTAAAGAAATAAAAAGATGGAGGGGGAGGGGAAAAAGGAAAATGAGGAGCTGATTCCAGGAACCCAAGCGGAAAGCGAATTTTGAGAATGATGATGGCAACAAATGTATAAGTGTGCTTTACACAATTGATGTATGTATGGATTGTGATAAGAGCTGTATGAGCCCCAATAAAATGATTTTAAAAATAGAAATAAAAAGACAATCCATACACCAGGAGAAAATATTTTTCTATACTTACATATGGCAAAGGATCAATATCTACAATATATTTTCCTAAAGAAGAAAAAGAATCCTAAAATTCATAAGAAAAAGGCTATGAGAATGGGTCAGAAAATTTAAATAAGCATTTCCAAAAATTGGATATCCAAAGAATAAAAATAAAAATGTATGAAATCATAGTAGTCATCAGGAATATGCAACTTTAAACCAACAATGAAATACCACTACAAACCTGAGAAAAGAGCTATGTAAAAAAAATGACACTATTGTCAAATGAAAGTCTCACACAATGCTGGTGGAAATTTAAGTTGGTACAACCATGATAGACTCGTATTTGGAACTAACAGTTAAAGACGAATATATGTATTCCCTGTAACCCAGAAAGGAATTGGGATGGTGCAATGGTTAAGCATTGACTGCTAGCGGAAAGGTCAGAGGTCAAAGTCCACCAGTCTAAGGGAGAAATATGTGGCATTCGTCTTCTCTAAAGATGGACCTCCAAAGCTACTGCCATGGAGTCAGTTCTGACTCACATTGACCTTGTGCATGGTGTCTGGGACTATAAACGTTTACAGAGATAGATATCCTCATCTTTCTCTCAAAGAGCAGCTGGTGTGTTTGAACTAAAGATCATGTAGTTAAACATCCAATGCTTACCCAACAGCAGCATGAAGGCTCCTCAGAAATTCTATGAGGCAGTTATATCCTACAGTATAGAGCTGGAATTGACTTGATGCCAATGGGTTTATGTTTAGTATGCCCCAGAAATCTCCCTCTTAGAGATATGACCAACTGATATATAGAGAATATTTACAGTAGCACTATTTTTATTAACCCCAAATTATAAATCACTCAAACATCCATTAATGATAGAAATTTTAAAAAACAATGAAAATTTTAAAAACATATCCATTCAGCGGGACACTATATGAGTACAGTCACAGAAAATCAACTGCATCTATACACAGTAGCATGGATGGATCTCTAAAAGATAATGTGAACTGAAAGGAACCAGTCACAAAAGAATGTGCTTTGTCTGATTCTAATTATATAAAGTTCAAAAATAGACAAGACCAATCGATGGTTTTAAAAGAGAGTGGCTCTCTGGCTCTATGCAAGAGAAGTAACTAGGCACTGGAAAAGGGCCCCTTCTGGGGGGTCAGGGAAGGTCTACCTCTTCATCTAGTTGTGAATTTCACATGGATCTGTTTACTTGGAAAAGTCATTGGGCTGTGTACTTATGATTTGTGGACTTAAGAAAGAATGTTATATTTTAATCTTAAAAGCTTCTTTTGTGTAATTCCATTTCATGTACAGTGGCAGTAAGATGAAAGTGATCAAGTTCAAAATATTCTTGGGCTTATGAAAAAGTATAAGGAGATGTGTCAATATTAGCATTTAATGCATAAATAAATCACTGCTTTTGTGCATTTCGCTTTCTTTTACTTATTGATTTATGAACTTAATTTCGCTTCAAGCTCTAAAGCAATTTCATGATAGCTTAGTGTTCTCAAGTTTTCACCCAGGATGCCAAGCCTGCGGGCACAGCAAGAACCCAGAAACGGTCAAGATGCCTACACTTGTTGGAGTTCGGAGTTTAAAGCAATTTTCGCAGAAGCCGCGCTTAAAATAGTTAAGAAGGCTTTTTCTATAACCCTGGGTTTAAAATTTAGATTACGATTGTTGAAGCACAGAAATAAAAAGTAAATAATAAATCTTTCAGACTTCTGACTCAAGATAATTGAGTGAACACAGACGGTTACCTCTCCCTCTTACAAAAACCATTGAAGAAGAAATAGAAAAATAATAATTCCACCATCTGTTAAGAATCTGTGATGGGTGACAGTAATATACCTGAAAAGAAAGATATATCTGGTAGCTATCAATTTAATTGGCTCAGACTGTCAGTGACACGTGTGAAAACTGAGTGGATAGGAAATCCTCGCCCGTTAAGAGCTCTAGAAACGTGCCCTCAAGTTGATTCTGGTCCATAGCAACCCTATGGAGTAGACTAAAACTGCCACCAGTGGGTTCATGAAATGCTCTTAAAAAAACAATTGTATTGGCATGTAATTCACATATCATACAAACAGTTGTGTGCAATCACCACCACAAACAATTTCAGAACATTTTCTTCTTTCTTATACTC
>NW_022103951.1:7550896-7552954 GCF_000313985.2 Echinops telfairi
TCACCACTATTAATTTTGGAACATTTTCTTCTTTCTCATACTCATTGTTCTCAACAACCTCTCCTACTATGTCTCTTTAATGCTTAATTCAGTTACTGTCTCTATAGATTTACCTATCTTGGATTTCATTTACAGAAAAACATACAAATTACAAACAGGAAGCAAACAAAGAATTCAACAACAATGACCCCCCCCCAAAAAAAATGAGTCCAAAGGAAGATCAAAATGTTACATTTTAACCTAACTACATCTTCCATAATCAATTTTACAATGGTCTCCGTCTGATAGCAAGTCTGATAGTCACATACCAATACCAAGGATCAGAGGGAATTCATCAGAGGCGTAAGCCATATGGAGGGGCCTGCAAATGAATTTCAGGCTTCCACTGTCATTCATAAACTTCTGAAAACCAGGTGTACAAAATTTAAGCTCTGATAACCTTCCCTCCTTTGGATTTCAATTTTATTATTTACAGTCCTTGGAACACACATAGTGGTTTGCTTCTCCCAGGTGTACTGAGCTGACACCTCAGTAGTCTGTGTTTTTAATTTGTTTGTTTGTTTACAGTTTATAGTCAGTGTTTTTTATTTGTTGGTTTTTTTACAGTTTTATTGTTAGTCACTAGCTCTATAGATTTACCTATCCTGGATTTCAGATACAGAAAGTCCTACAAAACAAAAAGAAGAAACAAAAACAACATTGACAAAACAACACAGAGAAAAAACTCAATCACAAAGGAAGCAGAAAATATTAAAAACTGAAACAACTTTAAAATGGATCAAAAGGGGGTATCAAATGATATTACATTTGAACCTAACTACCTCTGCCATAATCAATTTTACAACTCTCTCTCTCTCTCTCTCTAATAGCAAAGCTATTCACCTCCCTAAACTATGGTTAGTGGGAATTCAGCAAGGGTTTAATCCATGGGGGAACCCCGTAAATGGAATTGTGGGCTTCCACTGTCATCCAAAGCTTTCTGCTAACGGAGTGTTCATAAGTTAAACTCTGATACTGTTTCCTCCTTTGGATTTAGATTTTATTATTCACAATCCTTGGATCACACAAGCTGGTGTTCTTCATCCATGTGGACTTAATGGATGCCCCACTTAGATGATTGCTTGTTTGAAAACAAGCCTGTAAGAAGCCAGGTGCTGTTCTTTCTGATAGTCAGGCACCATCTGGTTTCTTTACCATACTTGACTATAGCATTCATATCTTCAGTGATATCTTCAGGATGGCAAGTATTGAGTAGGGCCATGTCATAAGAACTCATTGTTCTTAAAATCGCCCACACTCACTGACATTGAGTCCATGCTGACTCATAGCCACACTATAAGATAGAGTAGAACTGCCCCTGTGAATTTCTGAGACTGTCATTGTTTAGGGGAGTAGACAGCCCCATCTTTCTCCTGCTATACACTGGTGATTTTGAACTGGCAACCATGTGGATTGCAGTGCAATGCTTAACCATTATGCCACCAGGGCTCCTATTCCTAGATTAGAGCTATGATTATGTTCGAGCCCAAAATCCATTCATAAAGACGTTTCCCAGCAAAAGCTCAGCACAACCACAAGGGATGAACCTTCCAATTTTGTTTAATCTTACTTTTTCTCTTTGATAGCTTTAGTTGGAGGTTCCAATACTATATTCTATAACTATGATGAGGGATACCTATGCCTGTTCTTGATTTTAAAGATTTTCATAAAATATTTCAACTAAATGCAATGTTTTCTGCAGGAATTTTGTATACTGTTTCCCACAACAAGAAATTTGTTTTATATTTCTAGTTTGAAAATACTTCTATTCACGAATAGGTTTTGAATGTTATCAGGTGAAATTTTAGGCATTACTTAAAAGAATAATAGGCTTTACCTCTAATTGAATTGTGGCATCTACATTCATTAATGAGATAGGCTCGTGTATAATTTTTCTTTTCCTGTATTTTCTGTGTCCAGTTTTGGAAATAAGTTCACCAACCTCATTATTGGAAATGAATGACTTTTGTTCTTTTCCTGTTGCCCAGAACAACTTATCTAGAATTCAAATGAACTAAT
>NW_022103951.1:7553373-7554580 GCF_000313985.2 Echinops telfairi
CAAGCCAGTGGGTAGAAAGTCTTTGGGTCCAGTGGCGTTGTAAGCATCTCAGTGCTGGCAGGGGTCTCTCTGTGGCTTCTCTCGCTTCTGAAGACTGGTTGCATCCATGTGGCTTGTTTTCTGCAATGTCTCCCAGGGAGTAGCAGAGAGAGAAAGATGTGTCTTCCGCCTCCAAGGAGGAAGTACCAGATTTCTCAGAATTCCCAGGAGAGGGCCATGCCCACACAGAAGCCTCTTTGGCTATGATCTGATTGACAAGCTAGACTCCACCCCTACACTCTGAATCCTCAAATTGATATATATCTATACACACACACACACACACACACACCACATCAAGTAAACCCAATTGGGGAAGAGGTTCCTTCCAATAGTACAGTGGAGATAGTGAAGTCAGACCTGGCACCCATAGAGACTCTGGTCCACGCCACAGAGGCCTCTGTGCAAAGTGTCCCTTTAGAAAACTTGCTGCCTCAAGTTCCTTACCCTGATAATTGGAGAAACCCCGTGCCCCCAGGTGCTACCTCCAAACCCTCTAAACATGAAGAAGGCAAATCTGCCACGACCACATCCTGAGATATGCGCTTTCTCCTCATTTCGTCAGCTACTATGAATCCAACAAACCCAGAAGTTCATTATTAACTGCTGAAAATGTAAGGTCCTAAACTGTCTAAATTGGTGCAGTTTTCATATTTTTAAACTATTCATATGAAGCTATGTA
This sequence comes from Echinops telfairi, assembly GCF_000313985.2. Lineage (NCBI taxonomy): Eukaryota > Metazoa > Chordata > Mammalia > Afrosoricida > Tenrecidae > Echinops > Echinops telfairi. The sequence continues at coordinate 7,554,095 of NW_022103951.1, forward strand.
AATAACAAGTAATCAGAGGCCACAGTTACTCCATTTGTTTGTATTTCAGACTGCAGAGGTGACAATAACTTCAAAAAGGGACTTCAAGAATATAGCTCCTTAAATATATAACTCAATAATAGCAAAACCCAAAGCCATCCATTAGGGCAAAATTCTGGTAAGCTTTGGAAGTTGCAGGACAAAGATGTTTAAAAATCAATTAAAATCTCTTCTACTTTACCTCAAATGAATTAATCAATATGAGTGCATAAGTGTTTCTAACTCAGCTGAAGTTTCCTTTTTTAAATGCAGGAAGAATTACCTTCAGTTAGTATTGTGACTCAGGCCTACCAACTACCAAGGTCATACATTCTGACTGAGGAAGAATGTCAAAAAGATGAAAAAGTATGAACTATGAGCTCCTCACATGTTTGTTCTCCAATACCCCTCCTCCGTCATAGCTTCCAGAAATAGAAATTTATTGAAGTTGTTTGGCATTCTGCAAAG
>NW_022103951.1:7556400-7557365 GCF_000313985.2 Echinops telfairi
TTTTCTTGATATATAATTACTTCTTGATCTAAAGCTCTTTCTTACACATATATGAGGGTCATTGGATTTGTTTCTCTGGTCAGCCTTGCCTAACACAGTACTTTTAGTGATGTAGATTATAGATCCAGAGTTCCTGGGTGGTGCAAATGGTTAGCAAGCTCAGCTGCTAACAGAAAGGTTAATGGTTTGGTATACCCAGAAATACACGGAAGAAAAATTTGGTGATCTACTTCTAAAATATCAGCCAGTAAAAACTCTATGGATCACACATGGGGCAGCCATGAATCAGAATCAACTTAATCACAACTGATTTATGAATTTTATGACCATACATTCATCTAATGGAGGACCTTAATATGAAATAAATGATCTCTAAAAAGTTTGTCACAATATCAAATAACTACTAAATCCATGCTAATTGCCTTACTTTCATTTGACCTGATCTGTTAAGAGATCTATATGAACTTCCCAAGTTAATATTGATTTAGGTCATTTTAATGATCCTCCTCCAATAGTACTTTCTTTATTCCAAGTAAAATAAGGCAAATAATTAGTTATTATGACATGGTCTTGCTGATGCTCACCCTCATGAAGAGATTATTAAAGATATGGGTGCTACAGCCAAGTGTGTTGAATAAGCCAGCTGGTGCCCAGCTATCAAAAAGAATAGCATCTGGGGTCTTAAAGACTTTTTTTCAAATGAGCAGACATCCAAGTCCACATGGAAGAAGCACACCAACCTGTGTGATCCAAGGATTGTAAATAATATAATCCAAATCTAAAGGAAGGAATGGTATCAGAGCTTAAATTGTGGACACCTGGTTTTCAGAAGGCTATGAGTGAAAATGGAAATCCAAGATCCATTTGCAACATCCACACATGGATTAAGTGTCCAGTGAATGCCCTGAAATCATACTTGAGGGATACAAATAGCCCTGTTACCCAACAGAGAGCATTGTAAAATT
>NW_022103951.1:7558557-7568852 GCF_000313985.2 Echinops telfairi
TGAGTAGAAATTGACTGGGATCAGCCATTTCAAATCAGAAAATCATATGATTTACTATGCCAGGAATAACACAAACAAGAGGAATGGTGTGAAATTCATTGTCAAAAAAGACATTGCAAAAATCAGTCATGAGCTACAGTGCTGTCTGTGATAGGATTGTATGTATCCATTGTCAAGGAAATCCAATCAACACAACTTTTATGCAAGTTTATGCACCAAACAAAAAAGCTAGTGATGAAGAAATTGAAGAATTCTACCAACAACTTTAGTCTGAAATTGACCAAACATGCTATCTAGATGCACTCATAATTACTGGCAATTGGAATGAATAGTTGGACACACAGAGAAAGGGAGAGTACATGGAAAATATGATCTTGATCATAGAAATGAATCTGTAGATCAAACGATAGTCTTTTGCAGGACCAATAACTTGTTCATACTAACTATCTTTTTTTTAACACAAAGAGTGACTGTGCCCCTGGGCTTCCCCAGATGGGATCCACAAAAACCAAAGTGACTTTATCTGTGAAAAGAGATTATGGAAAAGCTCCATATCAGCAGCTCAAACCTGGCCAGAGGCTGACTGTGCTACTGACCAGGAATTGTTCATAAGTAAGTTTAGGATAAAGGTTAAGAAAATTAAGCAAGTCCACAAGAGTGAAAGTATGACCTTGATCTACCCCACTTGAATTTTGGGAACATCTCAAGAAGAGACTTGATGCATGACACACTAATGACAGAAGACATGATGGACATCAAGCACATCAGTCATGAAGAAAGCAAAGGGCCATTAAAAAGACAGGAAAGAAAAAGTCAAAGTGGTTGTCAGAAGAGAGTGAAAATTGCTCTTAATCATAGAGGAACTAAAGCAAATGGAAGAAAGGATGAAGTCAGAGCTGAATAGAGTATTTCAAAAGGTAGACTGAGAAGACAAAACCAAACATTATAATGGCATGTGCAAAGACCTGACATTAGAAAACCAAAGGGAAGAACATGCATTTGAATTTATGGTGCTAGAGAAGAATATTGAAAGTACCATGGACTTCTTTTTTTATCACTTAAAAATAATTTAGTATTAATTGGGAGTTAATACATATATCAGTCCATAGTTCAATCACTTCAAGCTGAATTGTACAATTGCTACCACAATCAGGTTCCAAACATTCATTTTTTCATCCTGGACTCCTTGACATTGTCTCCCTTTTACCTCTACCCCGCCCCCCCACAACCTCTACCCCCTTGAAACCCTTATTCTACTTGCTGTCGCTATAGGTTCATCAATTCTGGGTTTCAAATACTGAACAACAGATAAACATATAACACAATTTCAAGAGGATGACCCCAATGACATAACACCTCTGAGATAGTTCAAATAACTTTAAAATGTATCACAAAAGAGACCAAACAATAAAATGTTACATTTTAACTAAACTACATCTGCCATAATAGACTTTACAAAGCCCGTTGTTTGAAAGCAAGGCTATTCACATCCCTGAACTGTGGCCTGAGAGGATTCCTTGGCGGGTTGATCTATGTGAGGACCCTGCAAAGGGACTTCTGGGCGTCCACTGTCATCCTTACCCTTCGGCAAACGAGGTTCATAATTTAAGCTCTGATGCCACTCCTTGAAGATTTTTATTTTATTATTTACAATCCTTGGGTCACACAGGCTGGTGTGCTTCTTAGATGGCTGCTTATTTGAAGGCAAGCCTTTAAGATTCCAAATGCTATTCTTTCTGATAGCCAGGTACCATCTCCATCTGCTTTTTTTTTCTCATCGTTTTATTAGGGGCACATACAACTCTTATCACAATCCATACACACATCAATTGTGTAAAGCACATTTGTACATTCATTGCCCTCATCATTCTCAAAACATTTCTTCTCCACTTAAGCCCCTGGCATTAGGTCCTCATTTTTCCCCTCCCTCCCCACTCCCCACTCCCTCATGAGCCCTTGATAGTTTATAAATTATTATTTTGTCATATCTTTCCCTGTCCAACGTCTCCCTTCACCAACTTTTCTGTTGCCCGTCCCCCAGGGAGGAGGTCACATGTAGATCCTCGTAATCGGTCCCCTCTTTCCAACCTACTCTCCCTCTACCCTCCCAGTATCACCACTCACACCACTGGTCCTGAAAGAATCATCCGCCCTGGATTCCCTGTGTTTCCAGTTCCTATCTGTACCAGTGTACATCCTCTGGTATAGCCAGACTTGCAACGTAGAATTCAAATCATGATAGTGAGAGCGGGGAGGAAACATTTAGGAACTAGAGGAAAGTTGTATTTTTCATCATTGCTACATTGCACCCTGACTGGCTCGTCGCCTTCCCGAGACCCCTCTGCAAGGGGATCTCCAGTGGTCTACAAATGGGCTTTGGGACCATGGACTTCTAAAAGGACAAACCCATCTGTCTTGGAAGAAGTAAGGCCAGAGTGCTCCTTAGAGACAAGGATGGCAAGACTTCATCTTACAGACTTTGGACACATTGCCAAGAGAGTACCGCCCCTGGAGAAAGGCATCATGTTTGATAAGGTAGAGGGGCAGCGAATTTGGGAACGTCCCTTAAAGAGATGGATTGACACTGTGGCTGCAAAAACGTGCTAAAGAATAATTGTGAGGATGGAGCAGGACGGGGAAGTGTTTGGTTCTGCTGTGCATGGGTCACTATGGGTTGGAACCCACCTGATGGCCCCCAACAAGCAAAATCACATTCCACAATATTACTAAATCAAACTTTTTAGAAAATGTATCTTTTCTCGTAAGTTTATCTTCCGTCTTCCTGCGATAGCTCCCCAAGTCTGTCCTCCATTCCTATCTATATCTGACACGGTTGCATCAGGGCCTTTCCACAAAAGGAGTTCTCAGTCTTAAGGCTATCATCCAGAAGACAACGAAATCAACTTAATTGTCAAGTGCAATTCTAAAACCACAAGAGCGGTCACTTCTTGAATTCATTGCATCCTGCACACTATACTATGCCCTCAAATCTGCACAACAATCATAGATGGGAGGTTATTAGCTCCATTTTGCAGATGAAAATATTGTAATGGCAAGAAGTTAAATAATCTCCCTGAGGTTACATAAATACGAGGGCTAGAATCTAAATTCAGATTTGTATGCTTTCAAAGCCCCATTCTAAACCCTAGTATCTCCTATTGTCTCATTTTTAGATCAGTTCACTCCAATGATAACATTTGATTTAGTATGTAAATGTAATTGTGCAAATGACATAACAGAATCAACTACAGACAATGAGAGACAGTTTTCCAAAAGACATTTCCTCGATGCCTTGGTAATTTAGTGCCCAGTTAAGTACAGCCAGATTTCCAGGGACCTGACACCCTAAATGGGCCACAATCTTACAGGTTTCTTATAGGCGGTGAGCCCCATGCTGGGCAAAGGTAATTTTGGTAAATCCCCATTCAAAGAACAAGCCATGTGTAATGACTTAGAACCAGTAGGAGATTTGAGAGCTTCTGTTCAAACAACCAGGATCCTTATTGAAGTAGCACAGAGAACTTGGAAATAGCACAAAGGAGAAAAATTAGAACAAATGGCGCCCTCTAAATCTGTTGGGTTGTCTTCTTCAGAACTTCTAAGATACAATTTTAAAAAAGAAGAAGAATGGCTAAGAGGACCTCGTGTTGTATTAAAGGCAAAATCCACATCCTGGTATTTCCAATCACCTCCCATGTATGCAAAGGCTGGGCAATGAATAAGAAAAACTGGAGAATTGATGTATTTGAATTATGGTGTTGGCATCGAATATTGAGTATACCATTGCCTGCTAGAAGAATGAACAAGTTTGCCTTGGAAGACATGCAGTTAGAATGCACCATGGAAGCAAAGACGGTAAGACTTCATCTCATTTACTATTGACATGTTGTCAAGAGGACCAGTCCCTAAAGAAAGATATACTGCTTGGTAAAGCAGAGGCTCAGCGACAAAAGAGGAAGACGTCTTGGCACCATTGTAACAAATGACTCCAATGTAGCAGTGACCCTGAGAATGGTACAGGACTGGTAGGGTTTTGTTCTTTTGTACATAACAGGCTCTCTAGGAGTCAAAGCTGACTCAATGGTACGTGCATAACAACAACAATAAGGAAAAAACTACAGGCTTTGGAATTAGATCCAAGTTCAAATCCTATGTTGCCACTAGTTAAAAGTCATTTACCTTCTTCAGTCTCTAAGATGGAAATAATGATAGCAACGATAATAGATAATTCATCGGGTTTTGTGAGGAATGAACTATGTTTATAAAAGACATAGCACATTCTAGCATATGGAAATTTCTTAATAACTTGCTGTTGCTCCGATTGGCATTTCATTCTATTTTCTAAACATCTTCAGCCCAGGATTAAGTATTTAGACTGGTACCTTCTCAGCCAGTGTAAAGGACCAGGACCATGTGAGGGAAAAGGCAAAGAGGGGAGAGAGTCTCTCCCTCGTTCTCCCACATTCCCTGGTTCTGAATTCCTTGTGCCTGCAGCAACACTGCACTCAGCCCACACACTGCCAACATGCACATCAGCATCTAAAGTCACATCTTTGAGATGAAAGGAAGCCAATGATGTCTCTCGGTTCCAGCCACTGGAGAACACAACTAAATGTGTCATGCTTCCCATCCCAGATGAACAAAGGTCCCATGTACCTGGTACATAGTAGCTCTATAACTAGTGCAGTGATTGGGAGAAAAGTCTAAATGTAATACTTAATAATCCGAGTGATGCTAGACCTATTTTATATCAACTTTTAAAAGGTTTTTATGATGGAAAATTTCTAAACAAAATCAAAAGAAGGACCCTCATCTACCTATCACCCAGTTTAAAAGTTATCAACTCAGAGCCAAATGTGAGGGTTTTAAGATAGTGCTAACCCATCGACTCCTTCCTTTGGATCATTTTGAAGTCATTACCAAACATCCTATCATTTGACTTTTAAATATTTCAGCATATGACTCTGAACAATAATTATCTTGAGAAACATAACCACGGTATCATTATTCCCAGTTAAAAATTTGCCATGGCTTCTTTCCCCGCTCCCCTCAAGATCATATTCAAAATATGCATTTATTCAGGGCACATCATAATTTTCTCTGTCTTCTTCAGCAGAAAGAGCTGCAGGAAAATCTGAAAGTCTTGAAGTGATGTGAATCTAAAACACTTGCACTGAAACTGCATCCCTCGAGCCAGAAAAAGGTCCTTACTGCAGTTGACGTTGCAAGTAGATCTTTTCTTGTACTGTTTCTAAGCATTAACCAGACTCCCTGCCACCACCAGTATGCTTTTCACTTCCAAGTCCACCTCCAATCTCCACCTCACTTGGCCCAACAGTGACCTTGATGATGCCACAGTGTGATCCTTTAGTGCCAAGCCAGAGGAAGATTCTTCCCAAGACCTTGGTGAAGATGCTACTTGAAAGGTCCTGTTTTCCTTCATTATTCTCCGCAGAGACTTCTTCATTCTTGAATTTAAAGATAGAAAGAATTGGAGCCAAAGTCCCTGGGTGCCCGATGGACATACTGTGGGGGTATTTCCCAGGGCGATCCATTTCCTTGCACCCATAGACTACTGTGCCACCTTCTTTTGTCGCTGCTTCCACCACCTCAGGAACATGGTTCATTGTCTGTTTCGTATGGAGTGGTCCATAGAGAACATGAGTCCCATGGGTTCCCAACAAAGATCGTGGCATAGGGCTTTTAAAATGTATTAACAACTTCATCATGGATGCGTTCATGTAAAAAGAGAAGCATCACTGTTGTACACCGCTGGTCTTGATGGCCCAAACAGAGTGGACAGAATGACTAAGCTGAGATCTGCATCGTCCAAAGCAATCATGGCATTGTTCATTCCAAATTCGAACAAACTTTTCCCAAGCCTCTTCTTAACCATAAGGGCCATATGTTCTCCCACCTGAGTGCTCCTGGGGAAGGGTAGCAGATTCACCTGCTCATCTTTGGCCATTGCTGTGCCAATGTCTGTTCCACCACAAATCATGGAACAAATGGCACCAGGCAGTTTCTTGTCCTTCAAAATTTTGGCTATTATCTGAAGTTGGAGATGCGGAAGTTGAAAGCTATGGGATTCCACTGTTCAATGAGTGCATAGCCAGGGCCTTCAGAAGGCAAGATCGGTCCCCCAATCATCTGCGATAAGCCAACAGCATAATCACAAATATCCATGTATTCTTGCAAACCTTCTAAGGTTTTACCCATCTCTGAAGACACCACGCTTCCTAGCTTTGAGATTTTCTCAGACACATCATCGCCAATCTGTCATACTGTTTCTCAACATTTTGGAGGAGGGAGATCCACCCAGGCTTTCCATGCTTCTCTGGATTTCTTTGCCATTTCATCATAGTCAGCTGTAGGACTTACACCAGTGACTTATTGTTAGTAGGACAATAGGTTGTGATCACTTCTCCTTAGCCTCCCCAGCTTCCATTATATGTGAGGGGACCCCCCCAAAAAAAACCAGAATTGTGCTGGGCAGAAAAGAGCTTTCATAGTAATATGCATTTTTCCCTCTAGGCAAACATCATTAACTTGCTCTCAGTTAGTGCACCCAGTGGCATCATCTGGGAAGCTTCTCTCTGGTCACAGTGAATATTTTCATAAAAGCAGTTTTGCTCAAATCTTGATTTTTGAGATAGCTAATTTAAGAGAATAGGGTGGGGCTGTGAAATAATGTTTCCTGCTCAGGAAAAATGCCACAGAAACTGTTGTGATGCTGAACACAGCTTACAAGGACAGTGCTATGGGAAAAACTCAAGTGTACTGGGGTGGTTTTCCCCTTTTCAAAAATGGTAAAATGTCGGGTGATGACAAACCTCATTCTGGACTTCCGTCAACTTCCTGAAGAGATTAAAATGTTGACTCGTGGTGGTAGTGCATTTGGAATTCATTCCACCAGGTCAGACTGTTTATCAAGCTTTCTATTTAGAGGTTCTGAAGATTTTGTAACAGTGCACAGCAAAAAAGGCCTAATTTGCAGCAGACAGGGCATTGGTTTTGCCACCATGACAATGCACCTGCTTTCGCAGCCATCTCAGTGTGCCACTTTTTGGCAACAAACAATATGCCTCTCTTGCCCCATGCACCTGACTCGCCTGACTTTTTTCTGTGTGACTCTGATTTGATGAAGTAGAAGAGGTGAAGGAAAATCAAGGGAGGTGCTGTCAGCCATCGAAACAGATGAGTTTAAAAATATTTCCAAGAATGGAATTGCAAATTTGATGAATGTATTAAGTGTAACAGAGAGTACTTTGAAGGTGATACATTTGTTTTGCTTTAAAAATAGTAAATATATGGCTTTGGAAAAAAATTCCAATTTTTTGGAACCCCCTCATACATGCCTAATTTCCTCTTGGGGTCCCTACTTTTTCAGTGTAGTACACTGGGCCCGGTTGACCAGCAGAGTGAACATGAAAGTGGTAAGGCTTCCCCCAAACTCTGAGAGCTTGCTCTTTTTAGCAGCTCATGGACCGACCAAGCAGGGACGTGCCACACACTGAGGTCAGTACCTGAGGACAGCAATTGCTTCTTAATGTCATTAAATATTGTGTCAGTGTTCAAATCCCCCCATATGTTTCAGAGATTACTGGTTAGAATTAGAAACAAAATGAGGTCCCTACTTTGCAACCAGTTGATATATCTTTCAAGGCTTTTAAAACCTCAAACTTCTAATTCCCCTTCATACTTTTTCATTGCAATTGTATTGCTGTATGACCTGAAGGGTTTTGATAGTAGGGATTTGGCTATTGCATATCCATAGTATTATTTAACATGTTTCTCTGTCCTGTATATATTGATAGTTCATTCTAGAGGTTTGATCAGACTCTGGTTAGGATACGTTTATAGGACAACTTCATCAGTATTACTTTGTCTTTCAGTCAGGTGGCATATGGTGTGTGGTTGCTTCTCTTCCTTAGATGTGAGCCACTGATAACACAGAAAAAAATGTGTTTCTTGGTGTCTTGGCCTGTTCCTGGGGTTATTTGGAGCATTGATTCAGAAAATTACATTGAAGAGACCAAATCAGCTCTAGTTCCTTAGAGATTCCACTATATTTTCAGCTAATGTGGTACTAATTTATTAATTTATCATCCTAGTTTTAAATATGAGAAAAATCCAAACCTGAAATTGCAGGCTAAGACTAAAAAGGTCAGAAATCGTTGAAAATTAATGAGGTATTAAGGGACTTCCAAGGGAAGCTGTATATGGACTCATGGTGGATAGTTGTTTACACACATTGAGCTACCAATTCTAAGGCCAGTGGTTCAAGCCCACCAGTCATTCTTTAGCCTTTAAAAGATTTAAAGGTTTGGAAACCCAAAGAAGCAGCTCTTCTCTGTCCTATAGGGTCCTATGAGTTAGAATTGATTAGCTGGCAATGGGTTTCTCATTTGGCTGTGAGAGGCTGTGCAACACATACAGAGACTATAAGTTGGATACTGCAAAGCCAGAACATAGCATGAGATGAGTGGAAAATAAAAAATGAAAATGAAAAAGATACCTATGTGGAAGGTGTGAGGGCAATTCAGAGTATCAAAAATATAAGAGTTTGTAGTAATTTTCATAAATATTTTGAAAATCTAGATTTTTCTTCTTCAAATTATGCAGTAAATATTTCTGAACACATGTTAATATATAGAAGTCAAGCTTCTTTATAAGAAAAATTCTAACTTTTGTTTTAAGAGTTTTCTGGGCACAGGTGGAGAAGTTGTGCCATCTTGTAACAAGACGGCACTGTTTTAATTTTAATAAAGGAATTTGAATTCTAACAGTCATTTTGGGTTTCAGAACGTTTAAATATTTATTGTGCCAAACTCATAACCAGTCAGTGGATTACAACTCATAGCCACTCTACGGGACAGAGTGGAACTTCTTCTGTGAGTCTCTGAGGCTATAAACCTTTATGGGAGCAGAAAATCTCATCTTTCTCTGGCAGAGTAGCTGGTGGGCTCACTGAACTGACCTGTTAGTCAGCAAACACAGAGTCCACTATGCCATCAGGGGTCCTTAGTAATCGTATTAATTAAAAATAAGAAATAACTCTTATCTGATCTTTTTTAAGATAACAAATTAGAAATGCCTGCTACTCAGTTCATAATAAAGGTGAAGTGATACTTAGGGGAAATTTCAAGCTCATGTGATTTTCACTGTGCAGATATATCTTTGGATCAAAGGACACCATGTGACATATACCTTGATTGAAATAGTTAGTACACCACAAACGGCTTTAAATAAAGTCAGCGTGCACGTCCTCAATCTCAGGCTAGCTAACACTACATTAAAATATCTTGATGTTTTCATGGGTGCATGAGCAGAGTGAAGAGTGGTGTATGGCATACGTTCTGTACCGCAAAAACTAGAGCTGAAAGGTGACAACTGGTGTCATTTGGGGAATCAGCAGGGCAAATATACCCAGAAGCAAGTCTAACATTTGAGGCACCACTATGTGTATTGGCCAAATTGGCTAGATCCTTTTTTCTATATATATATAAGATTTTGCTGTTTTATGCCAATATGTTTTAGAACCTAGATTGGACTTGATTGGCAGGAATCTAGCTACTTCAGAAAGAAATGTCTCATGCTTGCTTATATCCCCAGTGTTGACTGCATGATGCCTGTGCCATTGCAGGCCCTCTAAAACTGCTGGTCAAATTCGATTTCTTTAAACTGTTGCTCATCCAAAGGTGTGTGTGCTTTGTTTTGGCTCTTCATTATACAGTCAAGGCCTTCACCACCACCCAACACCTAGACTGCTTGTTCCTGTTGATGTCATCATTGCTTCTTCCTCTTCACATTCCTAAAAGAAATTGCTAGACCTGGAATTGAGTGGCTGCAACGGCTAGCACTAGTTTAATACTCCCATCACATCTGCTTACACTTCCTCATTACGTTTTCTGGTTCCAATTTTCCCAGTGGCATTAGCTGGGCTGTGCATGCAAATTATGTCCCTGGTTACACAATGAAACATTTGGAGAAAGTTATATTAAAATCAGCAAAGATGTGCATCAGGATGTATATCCTTTCACCATACATAATCAGTCTACAGATTGCCGAGCAGATGATCCAAAGAAGTGGACGGCAAGAAAAAGCATAGAGAGTCACGACTAGAGAGGGGCTCATTCACACCATGTGTCATGCAATTGACACAAACTTGCTTGGTGAAAGAGAAGGCTTGAAGCACAGATGAAAATCAAAGACTAAGCCATTCTGTATGGATTACAACTGCATGCAAAAAAAAGGAAGACGAAGAAGAAAGAAAGAAAGAGAGAGAGAGAGAG
>NW_022103951.1:7568952-7587160 GCF_000313985.2 Echinops telfairi
AGAGAGAGAGAGAGAGGAAGGAAGGAAGGAAGGAAGGAAGGAAGGAAGGAAGGAAGGAAGGAAGGAAGGAAGGAAGGAAGGAAGGAAGAAAGAAATCCTCACAACACTTCAGTAGGAGAAAAATGTGGAGCAAGACTCAAAATTGTAAAAGAAAGTAGGCTTACTGGTCGGAGAGTGGAAGAAGCGGTTGGAAGAAGGAAAGAACGCCTGTAGGTGAGCAGAATATAGAAATGCATTCTGAGCAGAGAAGCCACAAACGTTGCAAAACCAAAGCACACACGTCGCAGGCAGCATCTTATGAAAGGAGAAATCTAGAAGAGGAAACGCAAGGAAGGCTGCTGATGTCATAAAGGAAGAGCTAGGGTTCCATCCACGGGTGAAGACAAATCATTCGTAAGAATCTTAAGACAAAGTCCACTGAGGGTTTAAGTAACATTGCTACATTAATTACAGGACTTCAAATCGGTTCATTCTGTTATGACCCCTGCTAAGATTTTGCATTTCCACCCCAGATACAGTGAATCCAAATTGACATTTTAACAAAATCCCTGGATGAGTTTCTATCTTCTTACTTAAATTGTAGATTCAGTGTCTCTGGGGTGGAAATACACATTCTCGGCAGGGGGGCAAGCCAGAATGAACAGGTTCAGAGCTCTGGTGACTTCTCCTGCATGTTCCCCGAACCTGTGTACAGCTTCTCCAAGTCTCCAAATTCCACAGCAGGACTCAACAAAACGCTCCCACGTCTGTTTTAAGCTTTCGATCCCAATTGTTAAAACTCCATTAAATGGAAGACTTCCTTTCAGACTGCTTGGAAAAATAGGTTACATAAATGCTGCCCAGTTCTCTCTCTTGCTTCTTCCCCTGCATTTCTCCTGCTTCGAACAATACCACCTCCGATGCTGGCTTGCTCATCCTTGCACACCTCCCATGTTCAGCTCCCAACTGGGACACGCGTCTCCATGGCTTCCTGCTCAAAGAGTTCTTGTTGTTGGGTTGTTGGGTTTGGTTTTGCTTCTTAATGAACCTTAAAAATCCTGTGCCTCTATTTCTTCCTGCTTATAGAGATTCTTTTGTGTGTGGCTGTGTGTGTGTGTGTGTGTGTGCCATGTAGCATACTGGTCCTGAGAAAAATTATTCTGTGCCATGGGACAGAAAAGGCAACAAATCATTTTTCTCTTCTGATTTTCACAGTAGACCCAGAGGATGTTGTTGGCATTAGGAAAAGAGCTCACCAGAAGGCTGATGGTTTGAACTCACCAGTCATCCAATGGGGGAGAGAGTCTGTAAAGATGGCAGCTTTGGAAACACCATGGATAAGGCTAATCTGCCCAATGGGGTTTCTAAGAGTTGAAAACTTGCTCCATGGCCAAGGGTTCTGACTTGATGGGCATTAGGAGAGGACGGGAGAGCAGCGGCAATGATTGCCACTGTTGATTTGAAAGGTCAGACCCTGTGTCAGGTGCTCCTTTTCCCAAACCATACTTAATTATCACATCAACAACAGACCAGCTGTCACTGCACTCTATTTTCCAGATAAGCGCAGTGGCACTCAGAGAGGCTAAAGAACTTGACCCAAGGTCACAAGGCTAATGTGTCCATAGATCTCTATGGCACCATACCCATGTTCTGTACGCAGAAAATCACATAGATATTTTGAAAGAGAAGTCACCCCCAGTCACCTTTCTCCCTCTTCCCCCCATGCCCCACATCCAGCTGATCAAGTACTTCCAAACCAGTACTCCAGGGAGCTCTCAAAAGCAGCCGCCCTCTTGACCCTGTAGCACTGCTCTCTGCCTGGTTGATATCCCAACCACCCAGTCTCTGGAGCCATCACACTAGCCTACTAGCCACTCCCTGGGATCAGACGTCTCCTCCCCAAACTGCCCTTGACAATTCTGCCAGCTTTTACTTAGCTTCCTAAGGCACACAGTGGGTCATGGGACTCTCCTCTTGAAAGACTCCTAGTCATTCATTGTTATAAGCTGAAGACAGCAGCGTCCAAAAATCTTTATGACATTGACCTAACTCCCTCTTTCTAGCGCCATAGAAAAGAGCCTAAGCCTGTATCTTGGGTTGGGTTCTCCCAGAAGCCAACCCAGAGGCAAAGACTAGAGAGTCCGTGCTTTCTATCCATCAGCAGGGGAGAGAAGGGATAGAGAAAAGAGAGGGAACCCCTAGAGGGTACACATCTTCTGAGATACACGATGGAGCTTACCTCACAGCTACCTCAACTGATCCACAATGAAACCAAGACACTGCTCCACCAACACCCATGTCTGTCATGGTTGAGAAGTGACTTTGAAGTCATTACAAACTGAGCATGTTTCTTGGTCAAAGAGAAGACCCCAGGCCGAGAGTCCATGATGGTCACCAAAAGCAGCCTTCATCCAGTAGGTGACTACCAAGGGATGTGAATAGGGGCATGACAGAAGCCCACCCCCCTGAATCCACATGTTACATCACATCACCCTCTGGACAAGCTTACCCGAGGCGTATTTCTTAGACTGGCGTTCACCACTTGTTCCCAGTAATGTTTTCCTTTCTCCAACTGGTAAATACGAACTAGGAAAAAGACACAAGAATGATTGTAGGGCTACTTCCTCCAGAAATAGTGAGCCTCACTTAACACCACCCCAACCCCCATCATTACACTCCTGGACTCTCCACCTGCCAGCAGCCCAATGCAAGGTAGAAAGGTGGGCCCTCCCACTATCAAAATATCCCTTCCATTGTCCCCTTGGGCTGTGAAGACCAAGTGTGTTAATAGTCCCCAAATTTCAACTCATTGAGACCATTTTCCGAAACAAGATTCTATCTCTGAGGATCTTTTATACATCTTAATTTAAAATGTTTCAATTCTTAAGTCAGGGAACATAACCAGGAAAGCTAAATATTTCATATTGCTTTAGGGTTGAATAACTGAATACATTGGACATTTTTAGTCAAAAATAACACTTTACATTGTGAATTGGGTGGGGATTCTCATTTCAAATCATCTTTATTGTATTCAACAACTTAAACAACTTATCTACCTTCCAATAGATTGTACTACCCCCCCTTTTTCTCTCCCGTCTTGTAAAACATTATCTCCCCTTTCACCCATGTTAACACTTTTCTACCTTAGAGCTTATTGCTTCCTTTTTCCCCACCCTTGGTAATCATCAAAGTCTGTTTCTTTTGGTAGGAAAACCTTTATCTCAACCCTTTTTTTAAAATCATTTTATTGGGGCACTTGTAACTCTTATCACAATCCATACATACATCAATTGTGTAAAGCACATTTGTACATTCATTGCCCTCATCATTCTCAAAGCATTTGCTCTCCACCTAAGCCCCTGGCATCAGCTCCTCATTTTTCCCCTCTCCCCCTCCCCCTCCCTCATGAACGCTTGATAGCGGATAAATTATTATGTTGTCATATCTTGCCCTTTCCGACGTCTCCCTTCACCCACTTTTCTGTTGTCCGTCCCCCAGGGAGGAGGTCACATGTAGATCCTTGTCATCGGTTCCCCTTTCCAACCCACCCTCTCTCCACCCTCCCAGTATCGCCACTCACACCACTGGTCCTGCCGCCTTGGATTACCTGTGTTTCCAGTTCCTATCTGTACCAGTGTACATCCTCTGGTCTAGCCAGATTTGTAAGGTAGGATTGGGATCATGATAGTGAGGGGGGAGAAAACATTTAAGAACTAGAGGAAAGTTGTATGTTTCATCATTGCTATACTGCACTCTGACTGGCTTGCTCCTTCCCACGACCCTTCTGTAAGGGGATGTCCAGTTACCTACAGATGGGCTTTGGGTCCCTACTCCACACTCCCCCTCATTTTCAATGATATGATTTTTTGTTCTTATGATGCCTGATACCTGATCCCTTCGACACCTCGTCATCACGCAGGCTGGTGTGCTTCTTCCATGTGGGCTTTGTTGCTTCTGAGCTAGATGGCTGCTTGTTTACCTTCAAGCCTTTAAGACCTCAGGCTATATCTTTTGATAGCCAGGCACCATCAGCTTTCTTCAACACATTTGCTTATGTACCCCCTTTGTCTTCAGAGATTGTGTCAGGAAGGTGAGCATCATAGAATGCCAATTTAATAGAAGAAAGTATTCTTACATTGAGGGAGTACTTGAGTGGAGGCCCAATGTCCTTCTGCTACCTTAATACTAAACCTATACATATTTACACATAGGTCTATTTCCACATCCCTATATATATATTCACATATGTACATGCCTTTATTTATACCTCCATATGCGCTCTTTGCCTCCTAGCTCTTTCTTCTATTTCCTTTTACCTTCCTCTTGCCCCACTATCATGTTCAGCCTTCATTTGGGTTTTAGTAATTCTTCTTGGTTAATTACCCTTGATCACACCCTACCAGGCCTCCTACACCCTCCTCACCACCGATTTGGATCACTTGTTGTTCCTTTGTCCCTGGGTTTGTTAACACCACTTCCTTTCCCCCCACTTCCCTGATTCTTTTTCTTTTACATCAGTCATCTTATTTATCCATTTCTGATTAACGAACTTCCATTGGCATTATGTCCTCCAAATGTTATGAGGTATTTCAGTTTTCTCATAATTCTTGAGGGGTGTATATAATTTCACTGTGTGTATGTACCAACGTTTATTTATCCATTCTTCAACTGATGGGCATTTAGGTGGATTCTGTCTTCTTGCTACAATAACAATATTAAGAATAGATAATTCCCATCTTTTGATGACCAGTCATCTAGTTAGCTACTTATGGCTCAATATACCCATAAGAAACTTTTGTAGTAAAAAATTCAAAAGCCCAGGATGGTTAAGTAGTTTTTCCAAGGTCACACAGAAAATAAAAGGAAAATCCAGAGTCCAAATCTCAGACTCCCCTTCCTCTACCAGATCACAGTGTCTAGTAAGAGAGAACTTCAGAAAACTCATGGGAAAATAGAACAAGATGATAGGATTTTTCCTTGAAAGTTTTGAAGCCCCTTTGTATTCTCTGGAGGGGAGTATTCGAAAGCCTATTGCCATAAAAACACTAAAGAAATGATTGCTATATAATAGACAATTTCAAAATATGAGTTCAGAAGAGTACTCCAAAGGTGTTTGAAACACTATAAGACCATGAAAATGGTGCTGCTGCATTCCCCCATGCGAAATCAAACTAATAATGGCCATCCACATTTATTCTTGAATGTACTTTTACTTTGTTAGAAGGGAAGGGATTTGAGATTATCTCTTTGCCAGCTTGCAGAACCATGACCCAGAGAAGAGAGGTAATTTACTAGTTAGTAGTCGAGGCCCGATTGGACCCCACATTGTCCACGCTGCATTGTCCATTCAGCAAGCTGTGTCTTTTCATTCAAACGGTTCCCCCGGCGATTGCAGCTGGTCAGTCTTTTGCATTGGTGCAAATCACCATTCGGTCTCGCTGGCCAGCCTTGCTAACCATTCTCAGAAATGTTATTCTCACAGGTATTTCGGATAGAGATACCATTAAAAAAAAACCAACAGGTTTTTTTTAATGTCTTTTCTTCCAATGGAATAACAAAAGAAAGCTGCTGCTTCATGGTTATGTAATCCTTGTCTGGGTTGCAAATCACTTGCAGCAAGAGAAGGCATGGGGGGTGAGTGCGGGTGGGTGGGAAGCTTGTGTGGTTTCTTGCTGAAGGTGAGACTGCTGGCCATGTTCGAGAGGCCACCCCCGAGTTCATTTGGAATATCCATGAACACTTCCACTTTGCCAGGCTGTCCCTGAATGAGGGTAGAACACAAGAGCTGCAGACAGGCCTGTTTTGTTCTTTTCCTCCTCCCGAGTAAGAGAACAGGCTAATAATAAACCGAAGTTCTAGAACTTGAATTTGAACTGAAAATACCTCCAAATAAAACCGGTTTCTTCTTCCATCCTGCAAATCCTAGGGGTAGCGATCCAGGAGCTGGAGCGGGTGCTTTTGTCTGTGAACGACCGCCCTCTGGCGAGACATTGCGGTAGCGACAGGCTTTCGGGGGAAGGAAACAAAGTCGTGATACCAAAACGATGTTATTTACTTTAATTATGGGGGGCAGGGGGGCGGCTCTGGTGAGCGGGAGGGCGCGGGTCTATAGAGAATGCAGTACTGTGCAACTACATAGGCATCAGTGAGTAGCTATGGGTGACCCAGGGAGAGTAGGGGTCGCCATTTGCAGAAGAAAAACGGCACACTTTGTGACTCCCTTAGCTTTCAGAAGCCCTTGCTGCTTGGCCTATTTATAGCAGAACGAGAAGGGAGCAGCTGCAGAAAGGCAGGGGGGTGAGGACCTCGGTTCAACTCTGAACCCAAATCGTCAAAAGCAGGGTGTGGTCGCCTCCATTTGGGAAGATGGTCCAAAAGGATCACAGAACAAATAGCCAAGAGACTTTTTTTTAATGTTTTGACAGAAAACGAAGGCGGTTTGAATTGTGATTTGGGCGGTGGTGGTAGTGGTGTTGCCATACAGAACAATAAGCGATGCCTTTGGTGATAATCTTCCACTAATGGTTCTGTCCTTTTTAATCATCTTATTGGGGGGGTCGTACAACTCTTATCACAACCCATACATGCATCCACTGTGTCAAGCACATGTGTGCATTTGTTGCCATCATCATTCTCAAAACATTTGCTTTCTACTTGAGCCCTTAGTATCAGCTCCTCATTTTCCCCCTCCCTCCTCGCCCCCCCCATCATGAACCCTTGATAATTTATAAATTATTTTGTCATGTCTCATACTGTCTGACACCTCCCTTCACCCACTTTTCTGTTGTCCGTCCTCCAGGGAGGAGGTCACATGTGGATCCTTGTAATTGGTCCCCCCTTTCCAACCCACCCTCCCTCTACCCTCCAGGTTATCACCACTCTCAGCACTGGTCCTGAAGGGATCACCTTTCCTGGATTCCCTGTGTTTCCAGTTCCTATCTGTACCAGTGTACATCCTCTGGTCTAGCCAGATTTGTAAGGTGGAATTGGGATCATGATAGTAGGGGAGGAGGAGGCATTTAAGAACTAGAGGAAAGTTGTCTGTTTCATTGTTGTTACACTGCACCCTGACTGGCTCATCTCCTCCCTGCGACCCTTCTGTAAGGGGATGTCCAGTTGCCTAAGATGGGCTTTGGGTCCCCACTCCGCACTCCCCTCATTCACAGTGATTTGATGGGTTTTGTTCTTTGGTTTTTTTATTTTTAGTGTTTTGCCTCCCTGTGAAAACCCAATTCCTTGATTCGGCTTTTGGCTCAGCAAGCTTCTGTGCCCTGGGTGCTCTCGCCCATTGCCTAAGGAATCCCCGTATCAGCTCCTTCTGGGCTAGTTCTTGCCCGCTTCTCCTTTGGCACTCTCTCACCATCACCACCTCTCCTCCAGAGCTCCTAACCTGCTGCCTCCAGTTTTCCTCCAAAGGCTGCTTCCCCAAGCGGAGCACACCCACCCACATCTATTTCCTGCGCTCTGCTCAGTTTTGCCTGGCTGTGAATGCCAAAGAGATCCCATCAGCGGCGTGGGCCTCACGCGCCGGGGACCGTGCACGGGGTTTGCAATCCCCACTCTTGAACCAATGAAGCAGGAGACCAAAGGTAAACCGCCCACCTTACATAATGGGGAGGCCACGTGCTGATAGAATCCTCCCCCTAGCCCCCAGTGCAAAGCAAGCCCAGGAGTCTGTGTGCCAGTCAGCAGGCGCGCCGACCGGTGGAGAAGAGACGCTCCGAACCTGTCTCTTCCAAGATCTCAATACTTAGACTGTTGGTGGCCACTCACCCCACACCCCTCCCAGGGAAACACAGAAAGCTGTTCTCCTTTGAAGTCCCTTTAACCATTAAGGCTAACAGGGAGCAGCAGTGATGGCTTTAGCTGGTTTGTTTTCATGGGGCCAACCCCATGTTTAGTTAGTGGCTGTCTTTGTTTCCTAGAGAGGCTTTAAAGAACAGATATGCATTGTCTGGCAGTTCTGGGCCTAAAAATCGGGATGCTGGCTGTTGGCTGAACCAGGCTCCCTCTGAAGTTATCTTTCTCCACTCTGGCTTCTGGTAGCCCCCCGGCCTGCCTTCCTTGGCTTGCAGCCGCAGCAAGGAACCTTTGTCACCTGATTATTTTCTGTCTGTCTCTGGGCATCTACTTTCATAGGCTACAAAGCCCTGGTGCTGAAGCGGTTACCTATTGGGCAGCCAACTGCGAGGTCAGCAGTTCGAAACCACCAGGAACTCAGCAGGAGGAAGAAGGCGCTTTCTGTTTCAGTAAACAGTTGCAGTCTCCGAAACTCAAAAGGCACTTGAACCTGGTCCTAGAGGGTTGCTATGAGTCTGCATGCACTCAGCGGCAGCGGGGTTGGTTTTTCTGATTCTTCTCCCTCAGCACTAAAGGTAGATTTTTCCTGGGAGACCTAGGTGTCTCCCGCTCTTCCTTGATGTATACGTGGGTCCTCACAGCCCCTTTTCCTCCTGTCTTGTGTCTGTTCTTTTTTAAAAAAATTATATAGAAAAAATATTTAAAATGTTGGCCCATTCAATCATTTCTACATGTTAGAACCAGTGACGCTGACTCCAGTCTCCATGTTGTAGAGCAGTGGTTCTCTGCCTTTCTCATGCCGCGTCCCTTGAATACAGTTCCTCATGGGGTGGTGACCCTGCCAATCATGACATCATTTCCGTGGCTACTTCATCACTGTCATTTTCCTACTGCTGTGAATCGGGCGACCCACGACAGGGTCGTTCGACCCCCAAAGGGGTCACAACCCACAGGTTGAGAACCGCTGTAAAAATATAAAGCCATTCTCACGACCCTTTTCCAATGACCTGGCTCTGTTAGGATTAGATCCGCATCCCAGTACACCAAAAACAAGCTCACTGCTACGGAGCTGCTTCCCACTGTAGTGACCCTGCACTATGTAACAGCCCAACGTAGACCTAGGAGTGTACATCTTCCTCGTGACATGCCTTTGAAGCTTCTCTCATGGAACTGTGGGCGGGTAGACACTGGCTTTGGATTCCATAAAGACATTTTCAACGTATTTTTCCCCCAGAATAATTGCTAAATTCTGTAGCAACGGCTTTCCAAAACTGAAATTCGGAATTGTGTTCAATGTGCAAAGGTTAGGGCCTCTGCATGCCATGCCTTTGTTGTAGCTGTTCCTTATGTCATTGTTGTCACTGTCATTGTGTTGCTGAGGGCAATAGGGTGGGACAAATAAAGGATAAAAAACGGGATGAATCTTCCACGCACTGCAGCACTTTCTGGTTACAGGGGATTTTTACAAAGGATTATGCTGCCATCTGGTGGCCATGTTTTAGAGCTGTCTTACTCTAGCAACCACGTGTATTCACTTAATTTTTAGATGCCCAACCCCACCACACACACACACACACACATCATGCATAGAACTAGTAATTAAAATACTAATACTGATATTCTTTATATACTGATAATCATGACATGCTTTGCCTTTTAAAAGTTCTCAATCAACTGAGAGATACACAGCCTCTTAAGTATTTACAGCAAAAAAAATATCACGCTGTGACAAAATAATTGCTAATATTTACATAACGGTACCCATGTGGCAGATATTGATCTAAGTGCTTTCCATATAGGTATTAACTCATGTATTGTTCTCAGTAAGGAGCAGGGTAGCACAAAGGTTAAGCACTCAGTTGCTAACGGAAATGTCGGCTGTTCAAACTCACCAGGTGCTCCACGTGGGGAAAAATGCCGTTATCTGCATAAAAATTAACAGCCTCCCCAAGCCTTCTACGAGGTTGCTATAAAGCGGAATTGGCTCTATGGCTGCGAGCTTGTGGACTTGATTAGGGGAGGAGTTTAATGGTCGTCATTATCTAGAATGGCTATAGTCGCAATACCATCACCTGTCTATCAGGGTGTCATACTGTAGTGGCCTGTGCGTTGCTGTGATACTAGAAGCTACGTCACAGGTATTTCAAATACCAGCGGTCATTCAAAGTGCACAGGTCTCAGCGGAGTTTCCAAACTAAGAACAGTCTACGAAGAAGGAATAGGCTATCCACTTGTGAGGAATTGGCCGCTGGAAATCTTCTGTATAGAAGTGAAACATTGATTGTTAAGAGGTAATGCCATAAAATGAACCACGCAGGGGGGAAGGCACTCCACATACGACTGAGGAAGCGCTGCCTTCTCAAAGCAGAGTTGACCATAATGATGTGGCCGCAATCAAGCCTGAAAGACCTGCATTTGCAGATGGGGCATGACTCAAATGGGAAGTGCCAACTACAACCAATTATGTTAATCATTGGAATTTGGCATAGAAGAAGTATGGATCTAGGAAAATTGAAAGTTGTAAAAAATAAAATGGAATACATCAAGATTGATATTGTTGGCAGCAGGATAGGGGGTCGTTCCTTTCCATGCCTTGGGGCCCCTGATAAGAGGTAGGGAAGCCAATGCAGGCTAAGGGGCATGCACCAATTCAAACCGGAGCCAGGTGAGCTTAATTCAGCCAATAGGGTCAACCAGTACCATCATCACGCCTCCCAGCCAGAAGGCCCTAAGAGACCAGACCCCGGAGACCACCACCCTTCCCTTCTGCTGCTCCTCAGCTTTCTACTCAGCTGTGCCCCGGCCTCTCTGGCTTCAGGTCACCACGTGTGGGTGTGCAGTCCCAGAAGGGTGCCTGTGTTCACTTACTATAAAGCCTGAAACTTCTTCTCTCCTTTATAAAAACCCAGTGGGATCCCAAACCAGGCTTCGGCGTGAATTCTTTCTCATGCGAAGCCAAGGACCGAGGTATTTCCCACCTGAGAAACCTAATATTAGCCATTTTAAATAAAACAATCATATGGTCTACTATGCCAGGAATGACAAAATACAAAAGGAATGACATCACATTCATCATCAAAAATGATATTTCAATATCCATATTGAAGTACAATGCTGTCTGTGATAGAAAATATAACCATATAAAAGGAAATCCAGTCAATACAATTGTTATTCAAAATTACAAGCGAACCACTAAAATTAGTGATGAGGAAACTGAAGATTTCTACCAATGTCTTCAGGCAAAAATCAGTCAAACAGGCAAATCAAGATGCACTGATAATTATTGGGGATTGCAAAAAGTGGGGACAAAAAAAGAAGGAAAAATAGCTGGAAGACATGGCCTTGGTGATAGAAACAAAGCTGCCAACCACGTAACAGAATTTTGCAAGATCAATGAGTTGTTTGTAGCAACTGCCTTTCTTCAACAATCCAAACGGCAACTATAAACAAGGATTTCTCCAGATGGAAGACGTGGAAATCAACTTGACTGCTTCTCTGAGAAGACCCACTGGAGAAGCTCAATATCAGCAGCTGAAAGGAAGCCAGGGGCTGACCATGGAGCTGACGATCAATGGTTTGAAGCTGAAGAAAATGACAAGTCCAGGAGTGCCAAAGTACCACCTTGGATCGATCCCACCTGAATTCTGAGACCATCTTAAAGAACCAATTTCACACACTGAACACAAAGGTGAGGAAACCTGCTGACATGTGCGAGGGCATTAAGCCCACCATTCATGAAGAAAACGGAAGGTCATTAAAAAAGGCCAAAAAGAAAGAAAAGATCAATGTGGATATCAAAAGAGACTCTGAAACTGGCTCCTACGAGTAAAGTAGCTAAAACCAATAGAAGAAATGATCAAGTCAAAGAGCTGAATAGAAATTTTCAAAGAGCTCCAGAAGACAAAGCCAGCTATTAATAATAATTATTCATGGAAACCCCAAAGGGAGAATATGCTCAGCACATCTTCAACTGGGATGTGCTCAATCCTTGAGTTGCAGTACTGAAAGATTCTATGAGCAAAATATTGAGCGATACAGGAAGCACCAAAAAAAGATGGAAAGAATGCACAGTCACCCTACCAAAATGAACTAGTTGACAATTCAACCATTTCAAGAGGTAGCATGGGAGCAAACACCACTGAAGGAAGAAGTTCAAGCTGCCCTGAAGGCATTAGCCAAAAGCAAGGTTCCAGGAATGTGTGGTATGCCAATTGAAACGTTCCAACAAGCTGATAAAGCACTGGAAGCACTCACTCATCTATGTCAGGAATTTGGAAGACAGTTACTTAGCCAACTGACTGGAAGAGATCCATATCTATACATCATATTCCAAAGAAATGTGACCCAACAAAGAAGGCTCATATTATAGAACACTATCATTGATATCACATGCAAATGAAATTATGTTGAAGGTAATTTAACAGTGATTATAGCAGTGCATTGACAGGGTTAGGGCTGGATTCAAAAGAGGTCATGGAACAAGGGATATCATTGCAGATGTCAAACGCTTTCAGGTAGAATCCGCACAGAAAAAAGAAACAAAGTCCTAGAACTTGTGATTGGCTAACCAGCACATGAGGAAAGGCTCCTGCTCACTGGCAAATGCCAATTGGTGAGTGAAGAGAAATGTGAGGGGAAAAGCCAACAATGGTGAGATACCATTTTCCACCCATAATCAGAGCCCAACTCAAAAAACAAACGAACAGAGAATAACAAATGCTGGAGAAGTCATGGAGAGATTGGAACTCTTACACACTGCTGGTGGGCTTGTAAATATGTCCAACCACTGTGGAAAAGGATATGCGATTCCTAAAACAACTGGCAACAGAATACCATATGACCCAGTTTAGTCTGGGTACTTTAGAGGAACAAATCCACAGAAACTCATGTATAAGAGAGTTTTATATAAAGGGTAAGTGCACATCAAGAAAACATCCCAACCCAGGGCTGCCCAAGCCCACAAGTCCAACATTAGCCCCTATGTCCGACACCAATCCACAAAGTCCTCCTCCATCTCACAAAACATACACTATGACGCCGACTGCAGGAGGAAAGCCAAATCTGAGCATTTCAGCATCTCAGCGCTGGCAGGGGTCTCCACACGGCTGCTCCAGCACCCAGTGCTGCATCGGGGTAGGTCCATGTGGCTTCTCCTCAAGGATGTCTTGCAGAAGTGAGCTTTGCTAAGTGAGCTAAGGCAGCTGCACCCCGGTCTGACGATCAGAAAGCAAGAGACCTGAGAACTCGAAAGGCGTCGCTTACAGAGCCATTTATCTCTCCACCCTTCAGTTAACCCCACGTGTGTTTATCGGCCAGGTTGGCACAATCAACTTGAACTAACTCACCCAGCAATACCATTGCGAGGCATATACCCCAAAGAAATAAGAGGCCGATCACGACCAGACTTATGCTCTCCCAGGAAACACCTCATGACATGGAGTGATCTGGAAATTATCATGCTGAGTGAAGTTAGTCAATCACAAAAGAACAAATATTTTATGAGTCCACTTTGGTAAGGATACACAAGATGAAGGCAAAACCTCTTTCCGGCCAAGCAATCTGCTAACCAAGTCTGCCAAAGAACGTGGTAAGGAGCCTGACTAGAGCCCAGGAAGCAGACAGCACAGAGGAGACCTCGCTTCAACCAGGATCAACTTTTCAGGACTGGGGGAAAGGAAGATAACCATTTAGTAGCCGCCATGCAAAAAATGTGATGAGGTCAGCTCAAACCAACAGACCTTTCTACCAGCGTAATGAGTGATACTGGTGGGGAAAAGACCAACTCGTGAGCGGGGAATGGGGGAGCAGACAGCTCTCAGAGAAGACAAGTGCATCTCCGTTAGCAGAAAAAGGGGAGGATCAACATTCTAGTGGGGAAAAAATGACTAACAATACTTCTACAGACTCCTGGTACTATGGTCCCAATAGGGCACTTTGGACCGAGTTTCTGTACAGCCACTAGCAACAAGGCCAAGTGCCAGAGAATACTGGTACATTGAAGTCGGGGTTTTCTAGGTGTATGAAATACTCCAAAATCTGTAGCACAGGGATGTGATGTGGAAACCCCACTAGGTGAACTGGGCTCGATCTCAAATACACCTGTAGTCTAAGCACTTAAGGCTGAAACTCCGTGATGTGTGAGGAAGCAAAAGGCAGCTATATCAAGAGTACTGGACTCTCAGTAGGCAGACTACCATTTGCTTACTACTTCGATGCCCTACTTGCTTTATTAAGATACATAGTTTTCTAGTAGACTAACATTATCATTGATTATTATAGTTCTCACATAAGGATTTAATCTGTACAAATCAATAATCCATGTATTGTGATTTGTAGCTAGCCTACACTTGTTTAATCTCCTTTTCTCGATTGTTTTTTAAATACATTATCATGGGCTAAATCGATGACACTCTAAAGAGAAGGACCTTATGCTCCAGGGAGATGATTTATAATATAACAAAGATGTGTCGCCTCTAAGGTGAAGCTGGGGCATATAAAAAGCATAGATATAGGAATGGATTTAGGGCTTTAGGGCTCACACTTAATCCTAGCTCCAATTTAAGATTAATTCTTATGACATGGCCCTGCTCAATATGCATTCTCATAAAAGAAACACGGAAGATATGGGTGCTACAGCAAAGTGTGGTGAAAAACTAGATGGAGCGGGAAGGGAGGGGAATAAAAATGAGGAGCTGATACTCAGGGCTCAAGTAGAAAGCAAATGTTTTGAGAATGATGAGGGAAACAAATGTATAAATGTGCTTGACACAAGGGGATGTATGTGTGGATTTTGATAAGAGTTGTACGAGCCCCCAATAAAATAATAATAATAATAAAAAGATTGCATGTATCATTTTTTTTTTGCTTTTTGCATGCATGTGAGGTGGTTAAAAAGACCATGACTTGGGACAGGTGTACCTTAATCATCAAAGAAATCTTTTGCAGCAGATTTGCCCAATGCAATACATCATTTGATTTTTTTTATTTCCATGGATGTTGATCATTTATCCAAGTGAACAAAACTGTTAAGGATTTCAATTTTTTTCTCCAGCTATTGTAATGTTGTTTATTGAACCAGTTGTGAAGTTTATTTATTGGTTGATTTATTGGTTATGTTTATGTACAATCCATACTAAAGTCTGTATATAGTCTTTGAACTTTTTCAGTAATTGAAACGCAGATTTTATACTTATCAAATCCATAATCTTATTATTTAAATCCCCCAAATAGAAAAATTAAGAGAGGGAAATAAAAGAGAGAAAGAATAGTGCCTGGGGTCTTAAAGGTTTTTTACTGGAAACAAGCAGTGTCTAAGAGAGATGCCAACTAAGCCCACATGGAAAAAAACACATGAGTGATCTGAGAATTGTAAATAGTATAACCCAAATCAGAAATAAGGACTGGTAATTATTAATTAATTAAATTATGAAATTCTACTTTGCCAAAGGCTATGGATGACAGTGAATGCCGCCAATACATTTACAGTTCTACACATAGAATGAGCCTCCGGTGATCACCCTCTGACTGTAATTGAAGGATGGGAATAGCTTAGTTATTGTAGAGGGTATTGTAGAGACAATTACAGTAGCTTAAAATGAAAACTCTGACTTGAATGGTTGAAACCTTATCACTTGCTTTCCCCTTGGACACAATTTGAGTTTGAGCTGGTTTTTAATATTTTCTGTTCTCTTTTCCAACGAGGTTTATCTCGCTGTATTTTGTTTTTGTTGTTAACCTTCTTGACTGTGTTATGTGTTTCTCTGTTTTTCAGTATATGAAACCCAGAATGGGTGAGCCTAGAGAGACAATAGCTAGATTAAGGGTTCCCTGGGGGTGTGGCAGGGGAGGTGGGGCGAGGAGTAATGGGAAGCTAACATCAAGGACTACTTGACGGGAGCAAATGCTTTGAAATTGATTGTAGTAGCAATTACATATCACTTCTTGATATGACTGAACTATTGAATAGTGTGACATCTAGATTATGTCCTAATTTTTAAAAAATCAATGACTGTCTATAAAATGTTTGCACAGTGTTTCAGCAGAAATCTATTATTTTTATTTTTTAAAAATCACTGTAGGTAGTTATAACAAAAGCATTTCTGTAACCCCAGCTTACATGGAGCAATATACTTATAAAGCTAAAAGTCTATGCTAACTTAATTTTTGAACCTTCTGATATGTTCCAAATAGTGCTCATTATTACCCAATTACAATGATGCTTCAAATTACATGGCTTCATCTGCATGTGCAACAAGCATGCATTGTGGCTGCTTCTGCTGCTGCTGCTTTTATCATGGATTTTGATGAATTTTCTGGTGCTAGCTACAATCATTTTTAAATAGGCACTTAAGGGACCTATATTTATCATTGTATTGGTAATAATGTAATAATGAAAGGAAAGGGAGAAAGATCAACAAAAGCATCAGCTCAGTTAGTAATGATGCGCTAGTAATGCCGTCATTCAATGTAGAAAGAGCTTACAAGACAATTGCATTGCTGCTGTTAGGTACTGTTTCCACGATGACTTATTGCGCCCCTCAGCACAGCAGAAGGAAGCATTGTCTTGTCCTGCGTCTTCCTCACACCAGTGGCTGTTGCAGCCTCTGGGTTAGTCCGCCTTGTGGAGCGCCTTCCCCCTTTTCACTGCCCCTCTACTTTACCAAGCACGATGCCCTTCTCCAGGGACTGGTCTCCAAAGGGAATGGGATGAACCCTCGCCATCCTCACTTCTAAGCAACATTCTGACTGTCCTTCTTCCAAGAAGGTTTGTTTGTCCTTATGGGCAGTTCATGGTACTTCCAATATTCTTTGCCAGCACCAGTACTTAGTATTTCATATACTCCAGAGGTTCTCAAACTTATTTGCCCGGTCACCCTCTTTTCAGGAAAAAAAAAAATGACTCAGCACCCAGCTGACAGGTAAAACCTTCTTAATATAGCCCATAACCAAAGACAATGTGTAGATATCTGCATTTTTATCTTCCCAGGGGATGACAGTGGCCACTTTGTGAAGCACTGGTATAATCTAATACTACCTATAAGCAACCTGCACCTAAATCTATGACATATTATTCTGTGATTAAAATGGATAGTAAACATTCCTTAAGGTGTCTGTCTAGCGTGAGAAGAGGTCCAGGAGCCGTGGGGGTTCATGAATTACCACACTGGTGACACACCAACCCTCGGGATCCCACTGGCTGTGACATGAACACGCCATTCCAGCCAAAGGGATCAGTGCATCGTTACCTACACAATACTTGAACTTCGCCTCTGAAATTAGGTCCACTCCTCTGAAACACCTTCTTTGAACCATTTATACTGGCTTTAAGAGTCCGCTGAAATTTCACCTCCACGATATTTCCTCTGATTGTGCCAATCGGAAGTGGTGACCCACATATAAATTGATGTCAGGGCTACACCATTGACGTCTGTGAATTTCTTCCCTAAGAAGTCCTTCTTGTAGTTCAACCTTTCCTTTGTGACTCAAATTTTATTCTTTCTGAAGTACATTCCTTAGAAGTTCCTTCTTTGAAGAACTAAAAATGGTCAATTCTCTGAGTTTTATTTATTTTAAAATGATTCACTTTGCCTTTCATGCTTGAATGTGTGCTCATCTTGGTAGAGGTTCTCAGTAAATATTTTCTTTCATCAATGTCATGATAGTGTCCCACTGTTGACTGGCTTCGGGTTTTGCTGTTTGGATGTCTTTTGTCAATTTGATTATTGTTCTTTGGTAGTTGATCTGTGTTGTCTCTCTTTTTTTACTTTTTAAGATTTTTTTCTTTTAATTATTATTAATTGGGATGAATATATATATCATTCCACAGTTCAGTCACGTCCAGTAGAATTGTATATTTTCTACCACAGTTTCCAAATATGCCTTTTCTCCATGGACTCCTTGACATCATTTCCCCCTCACCCTGCCACCACCCCTAAATTCCTTATTCTACTTGCTATCCCTATACATTCATCAATCCTGGGTTTCATATACTGAAAAATGAAAATACACATGACATAACTTTAAGAGGGTGACTCCCAATAACCTAATACCTCTGAGATATACCCTAACATATACAAACAAAAACCAAATGAAACAATACAAACCGAAAATACAGAAAAGTTTGGAAACCAGATCAGGTCCAGCCTGCATCAGAGGAGGGACCTGCTGACAAAGTTTTAACTGTTGAAGTCAAATGTATGCCTTTGATTTTCTATACTCAGCTCACTAATGCAATCTGTTTAGTAACCCCTTTCCTCCTATCCCCCAGTGGCTTTAACAGTTTTACTGACTGTATTAGTCTAGGTACTTTGGAGAAACAAATCCACAGCAACTCACGTATAAGAGAGAGTTTTATGCAAAGAAAATGTGCATCACGAAAACATCCCAACCCAATGCTGCCCAAGCCCACAAGTCCAACATTAACCCATAC
>NW_022103951.1:7591186-7598558 GCF_000313985.2 Echinops telfairi
AAAAGGCTATTATTTCTTGACATATCCTCCATCTAAGTCTAATCACTTCTCAAGGCAGTGTTTTCATCTCTAACCCTTCCCTAAGGAATTGTGTGAGATTTCATTTATAGCACATTAGGACTGCAGCTTGGGCATCTTTGAGGTACACGAATCGTGTTCTTTTAAATGTTCTTTGAGTTATCAGAACAAAAAGATGTCTGAAGGGACAAGATCATGACTGGAGGGTGGATGGGGTAACAGTTCCCAGTGAGATTCTCATAGGATAGTCATTGTGACTCGCAATGAGCAGGTGCAGTGTCATGATGGAAAAATATTTCTCAGTACATCATGACCTTTTTCTTACCAATGCAAAAAAAAAATTAAGCTTCTTCCAAATAAGCCTGTGTTTTATCAAGAAAATCTATCAAGTTCACCCCCTTTAGAATCCACACAAAAAATCACTATGACCTTCTGCAATGAATGTCACTGGGTAAGCAGAGCCCCTCAGAAGCCACTGTTTTGACTAGACTTTTTTTCTTTTTAAGTAACCTAGTAAAACTGAAAAAATTTGTCTTCAGCCATCCACTGATATTGGAGACATGTTTAAACATGTTCTGTTTACCATAAAGCCAAGCCTATATAAACTAGAATCCTATCAGCAATGCTTTGTTGTTGTAAGGTGTCATTGAGTCGGTCTGACCAATAATGACCAAAGGAAACACTGCCCAGTGCTGCACCATCCTCACAATTGTTCCCATGATTTATCCCATCACTGTCGTCGTTGTGTTAATCCATGTCCTTAAGACCCTGCCTCTTTTTCGCTGCCCCTCTGTTACCAGACATGATGTCCTTCTTCAGAGACGGATCTCATCTGACAACCTGTCCAAAGTGTGTGAGCCAGTCTCACCATCCTTGCCTCTCAGGTGCACTCTGGCTGCACTGCCTCCAGGACAGACTTACTTGTCCTTTTAGCAGTCAATGGCGGTTCTTTCAATATTCTTGTCTAGCACTACAATTCAAAGGCATCAGTTTTTTTAACTTACTGTCATATGCTCGATTTTCCATCTCTGTCTCTTTGTGTCATATTCTGGTCAAATTCTTTAGCTCTGTTTTCCATTTCACTAATTCATTCTTTAGGTTTGTGGTTTGATCCACCCATTGAATTTGTATTTTAATGACTACATTTTTTTTTCATTTTAAGACTTGTCTAATCTGGTGCCAAGTTATCAGATAGAATAGCACGTGGTGTCTTAAAGGCTGATTTCATAAAAAAAAAACAGCCATGTAAGTGAGATATCAACTAAGTCCACATGGAAGAAGCACACCAACATCAGTGCCCAGAGGACTGTAAATCATATCATGGGAAGCCAAGGAAGAAAATTGTATCAGAACCTGAATTGTGAGATTCTGGTTTGCAGAAGGCTATAGATGACAATGGAAGCCCAAGATACATTTGTGAGATCTACACAGGAAATAATCCTCCGGTGACTTCCCTCTATCCATAATGGAGGGATGGGGAAACAGAGTGTGTTGGAGAGATGATTAGAGGAGATCAAAATGTTAAAACTGACTTAAATACTTAAAATCTTGTCACTAGAACATAGACACCCTGGTGGCGCTGATACGCCCCTGAGAGAGAGCCACACCACAGAAAAACCATGCACAAAAGAAAAAAAAACACCGCAGACCCCTACACTCACACCCACAGTCCTGATGGCTTGCTCCAAAGACTAGTCTCTCCTAACATGTTCAAAGTACATGAGACAAAGTCTCTCCATCCTTAAAGAGTGCAATGCTCAAAGCAGACATTCTTCACCAAGTAAAGCAAACAACTGTTTGGTTTTCAGAAGACACCAGGGGTAGATGTTGCTTCCCTTTGCTTTAGGTTAATGGGTAGGATTTTGACTCCATTTGGCTGTTAAAAACCTAATTACAGGGACCAGAAACCCACCTACCCCCACCCAATCAGGAGCAGAAAGAATGTCTAATTTCTCCTTACAACTCTGCTTTTTTCAAAATTTATTCTCTATTTTCCTTTTCATTTTTGGTTTCTGGGGAGAATTCCCTGAGTTTCCTATTAGCCACTGTTTTATTAAAAGAGATACGGTATTTATAATATCCCAACCATTTTGTCTTAGCGCTTTGTGTTGGGATGATTAAAGTTACCTAATGCAAAGAGACTGCAAAAAGTTTATGGGCCCCCTATCTGAGACACTTTGAGCCTGATCTGGCTTTTAATATTTTCAGTGGGTTTTTTATTTTCATATTGGGACTTATCTCTGATGTAGTTTGTCATTGTGGGTAGCCTTCTTGAATCTTTGATATGTGTTTTTCTGTTTTTCAGTATATGAACCCCAGGATTGATGAACCTATGAGACAAGGAGTAGAATGAGGATTCCTGGTGACTCCAGGGTGGAGAAGGTGGTAAAGGGGGAGCTAATACCAAGGAGTTTAAGAAGAAAGAGAATGTATTGAAACTGCTTGTGGTATCAATTGTACAATATTTTTTTATGTGATTGAGCGAGGGAATGATATGATATCTGTAATAGCTCCCAATAAGATGGTTTGGGGAAAGCAAAGTTTGTAGAAAATAGAATTTAAAGATAATAGAATTTTTCTATAACTTTTTGAAGCCCGCTCATGAATCACATTATAAGGAATGAAAATTTACTGTTTAGTGGGCTCTGTCTCAAAAAAAGCTCTGAGTGGAGATTAGAACTGTGCCTCATAGGGTTTTCAATTTGGTCTTTCAGAAGATCACCAGGCCTGTATTCTAAGACATCTCTGGAGGGGATTTGAACCTCTAACCTTGTGGCTAGCAGTTGAGTGCTAAAGCATTTGTGCCACCCAGAGGTCCTATTAAATAATTAATCAAATAAATATTTATAAGTTGTAGATAGAATGGTAAGTGAAACTGATATTGTGTCTTCCTTATAGGGTCACCATGAGATGTAATCAATGTATTACTAACTTGATTGCTTCTGAGTTTTATGGAGATTACAGAATGGGATAGGCTTCCCATCATTAAAATGTCTTAAAGCATCATTATACACAACTTTTTCTCATTTCTAATTCATTCTCATCCACTTATTCCTGCTATGCTGGTTTGTGACTGCTTTAATGAATGGATACACTTGCATCCAGCTCTAAATGAATTGTCTAAAAGCAAATTAGTGTAAAAATTAATATTTACAAAATCAAGTTCATGCTTTCATGTTTCTACAATTTCTGTTCATCCGAAGATAATTGTACAAATACAAAACACATTTTTAAAAGCTATTTTGTCTACCTTCTCCTTTGCCTTTTCCTACTTTTAAATTAATCAATATTCACTTAATTTATTTACTTGTTTTCATTATAAATATTTCTTTTACATTTAGAGTTTTCTTAGCACCGTTTGACATCACTTCTCAGATATTCATACAATGTTTGCTGTTGGGATTGAAGCTGTATCATAGAACATGGACTACCACAATGTGGATATAAGGGTAAGTTTGGGTTTGGTTATATGGTTGGCCTGAAGACAAGTGGTGTTCTCTAGAGAATCAAAAACCAGCGATGCTTGCATGTGTTTTATATAGAAGGAGATTTATATAAAGAAATGCCTTACACAGTTATAGAAATAGGTAACTCCAGTGTAGTTCAAATCAGGCTTCCCTTGACATGTGGAAGCCGATGAACAGCAAGAGGCTGATTAAACAGAAACAGCAGGGGCCACACAGACTGGTGGATGCAGAGGTCCAAAGTTGGCGAAATGAATCCACCGTCAGCAGTCCACTGATGGCTCCTGGGATCAGCAGGCAATGCAATAGTAGATCAAAAAACCAGAAAAAAGATTCACCTCTAGCAGAAAGGCAAAAGAGGATTTTACCCTGCTCAATATCTTTCTCTTATACCAAAAGGCTGTGACACAATTTATGGGTTGAATTCCACCCCTACCCTTACCCAAGAGTGTCTAATTGACATAATCTCTAATCATCACACAGGTAGATGTGGAGCTTACCTTCCTGATGAACGGGCAATAGCAAGTCCTTCCTGGGTTTCAAAAAGATAGAAAAATGGATTCTAAAAATGTATCCTCATGTGATTTCAACGGGTATAAGACTATCCATCATCAATGTCGCTGACGTTGACATAAAGACAAAATAAACTTCATTTTTCATCCATGTCTGCAGATCATTCTATCCCATAAGTGTCCATGTAAGGTCATTTTCCAGATGATACTTCCAGATGACTGGTCAACCCTCACATCTAATTCTAAATTAGTGTGAAAATGAGTTTGAGGCTTCATTTAGCAGAAACTATTAGCATGAGTGATGTAACACCATGGAGTGATAAAAGTAAGAAAAGGTTTAAAATTACTTGCAAAGGAAAGAAATAGAACCAAAATGGTATTGACATCACCAAATAGGTAAAATGGGAACGGTGAGTTTTAAAAAATTATTTAACATAAAATGAAAGAAGATTAACAGGCCAAACTACCTTTAGAAATAGTGTAATTTGTAAAAAAAAAATTAAAAAGCTATACAAATATGAATTCCCATCTTACATCATATAAAAAAACATATATAATAACATTTGGTTTGTGATCTAAGGTGTAAGAAAGGCCTCTGAAATAAGATCCCTAAAGAACAGACTATGAGTTGAAAGGATCGACTTATTGCAACAAATATAGGGATTTCCATCTAATGAAGATGCCACAGAGTGAAAAGACCGATGACAGCCTAAGAGAGAACATAGCCACCTGAACGTGGAAACAATATCAAGAAGTATTCCAAAAATTGCTAGTACAACAACAACAACAACAAAATAATAAACCCAATAAAAAGTGAGGAGAAGATACTAATCTGTTATTCTCGGATGGGCCAGGATGGCTAATGAGAACATTAAGAGATGAGAAAGAGAAATGCAAATCCAAACAACAATGAACCTTACTTTATACCCATGAGAGTGGCAGACAGTGACAAATGTTGATAAAGAGGTGGATATTGGGGACTCTTCAGCTCTGCTTTTGTGAATAGAAACAGGTACAAAGCACCCCAGCTGATCAAATGGTTAAGCTCTTAGCAAACAGAAAGGACAGTGGTTCAAACCCACCAGCAGCTATGTCCAAGGACAACAGATGTGGCAGTCTGCTTCTGTATAGATTACAGCATTCAAAATCCTATGAGTGAGTTCTACTCTGTTCTGTAGTGTTGCTAGAAATTGGAATCAACATGATAGCAATGAATTACAGATTAATCAAGTATGGCCATTCTGAAAAGAAATCTGGCAGTAGTGAGTGAAATCAAGAATGAATAAGGAAGAATGCAGAAGAATAGATGCATTTGAATTGTGGTACTGGAGAAGAATATTGAAAGTACCATGGAGTGCTAAAAAGACAAACTTATCTGATTGAAAGAAGTAAGGCCAGACTGCTCCTTAGAGGCAAGAATGGTAAGACTTCATCTTACATACTTTGGACATGCTGTCAGGAAAGACCAGTCCCTAGAGAAGGACATCATGTTTGGTAAAGTGGAGGGGCAACAAAAAAGAAGAAGACCCTCAAGAGGACTGATTGACACAATGGCTGTAACAATGGGCTCAGGCATAGAAAAATTGTGAGGATGGCACAAGACCATGTAGTGTTTCATTCTTGTTCATAGGGTCACTGTGGGTCAGAGCCAACATAACGGTGCCTAACAACAGCACCAAGAATAAATTCTTGAGATAAGAGAAGTGCAGTAAAAGGCATGGGATGCTATATCTGACCTCCTCTGGCTTCCCTATTGCCACAAGGCAGGACTCAGACAGGCCTCTATGCTCCACGAAGAATCTCTACCTACTCTGACACCAACTGTTCTTCCCATGTCACTCTATTTCTATACTGGGTTCCATCATTCATTTCAATGGCCAAACAGAACTCACAAGGTTGCAAGTTAGGATCAGTAAAAAGCAAAGCTACAGTCATTGGTTCACAGCAATACCCCTCCCCAGCCATCAGCCAAGCCACTCCCCAGTCCTCAGGCTTTCAGGTACATGACCCGTTGGTCTTTGCTTCCATGGAGCGGCAAGCCAGCCCTTCTGTCACTCTGTCTCCCAGTCCCGTAGTCTCAGGCCAGATGAAGAGAAAGTACATCCCACAGTCTCGGCGCTGCTCTTCTGAATCTTCAAGCCACAGTCTCCGGGGCATCTGGCCTCTGTGGCCTCCCCCATTTGAGATAGATCTTGGACGTGCTCTTCCAAGGTCTACAGATTTCTTTCTCTGCTGCTGCTTTAAAGATGGTTCATGCTTATAGCCAGGGTTGGTAGCAACAAAAACTGACCAATCTTCTCTACACACACACTATTTGCATAGTTCCACTCAATCCTTTGGTGGGTCTTACTGAGACTTGGGTCTTGCTCACTGCCATAAAGTCGATGCCAACTCATAGCAACCCTATAGGACAGTGTAGAGTAGAAAGCCTCATCTTTCTCCCAAGAAGTGACTGGTTGTTTCAAACTGCTGATCTTCCAGTTAGCAGCCCACCA
This sequence comes from Echinops telfairi, assembly GCF_000313985.2. Lineage (NCBI taxonomy): Eukaryota > Metazoa > Chordata > Mammalia > Afrosoricida > Tenrecidae > Echinops > Echinops telfairi. Next base: position 7,597,676 of record NW_022103951.1, read on the forward strand.
TGTAACTACTATGCCATCAAGGCTCCTTTTTTGACCCTTGGATAGAAGAGCCATAATAAGAAATTTCATTCCACCCAAGAATCTCATAGACATCTCCACAACATAAAGGGCAAGTAAAAGGGTGGGATCAAGGAATTGGAGGCAATTTAAGGCCCGTTAGAAGAACCCGATGGCATAGTGGTTCTGCATTTGGCTGCTAACTGCAAGGTCAGCAGTTCAAAAATACCAGCTGCTCCTCAGAAGAAAGATGGGGCTTTCTACTTCCATAAAGGGTTACAGTCTGAGAAATTCACAGGGGACAGTTCTCTGTCCTTAGAGGGTTGCTGCAAGTCAGAATCCATTCTATGGAAGTAAGTTTGGTTCAGTTTGGGTTATATCTATTAGTAGGGTAATATAGAGAATATGTAGAAGCAAAGAATTATGTTGATATAATAATAGATGTTTAAAATATAAAAAATGTGAAAAGAGCAAGGATGAGAAAGATTTGTAGAATAATCTCTTATATAAATTCCTTTAAAACAAAGTATATTACATATTTTAAAGGATATAAATGTATTTAAATATATATTATGCATGGTTGCCTATAAAGGGGAAAAGAATGAAAAGCAATGCAAAGTGGATTAAGAGTAAAACTAAATATGCAGATGAATAAGTGGATAGGTTAGTAAAGGGTTCATAAGGGAACAACAGCGAACTAAAATCAATGGAAGTAAGGTCGTAGGATGCCTAGAGGGGCTCAATCAAGGGAAATGTAACAACAAAGAATTACTAAACCCTAATGAAGGCCGAACATGATGGTGGGACAAGATGGAAGTAAAAGGGAAATAGAGGAAAGAACAAGGAGGCAAAGGACATTTATAGAGGTCTAAATACAGGCATGTAC
>NW_022103951.1:7598658-7633201 GCF_000313985.2 Echinops telfairi
GTGGGACAAGAGGAAAGTAAAAGGAAATAGAGGAAAGAACAAGGAGGCAAAGGACATTTATAGAGGTCTAAATACAGGCATGTACCTATGTAAATATATATATATATGTATGTATATATATATATATAGTGAGAGGGGAATAGAACTATGCACTCATATCTATATGTTAAGAATGAAGGTTGCAGATGGACATTGGGCCTCAACTCAAGTACACTTTGTTCTAACAATTTGGCATTCTGTGGTGCTCATCTTCCATACACGATCCAGGAAGACAAAATAGGTGCATACGCAAATGTGGTGAAGAAAGCTGATGGTGCCCAGCTATCAAAAGATAGACCATCTGGAGTCTTAAAGGCTTGAAGATAAACAAACGGCCATCTAGCTCAGAAGCAACAAAACCCACATGGAAGAAGCACATCAACCTGTTGATCATGAGGTATCAATGGGATCAGGTATCAGGCATCTAAGACCCAAAATAAAACCATACCCAAGGTGAATGGGGAGAGGGTGTGCATGGAGTGGAGACCCAATGCCCATCTGCAGACAATTGGACATCCCCACAAAGAAGGGTCACAGGGAAGAGATGAGCCAGTCAGGGTGCAGTATAGCACCAAAGAAACACACAACTTTCCTCTAGCTCTTTATTTCTTCCTTCACCCCACTATCATGACCTCAATTCTACCTTACAAATCATATTAGACCAAAGCATGCACACTGCTACAGATAAGATCCTGCAACACAGGGAATCCAGGATAGACAAACCTCAGGGCCAACATTGAGAGTAGGATTAGGGGAGGGTAGGGGGAGGAAGGGGAATAGCTCACAAGGATCAACTAGAACCCCCTCCCAGGGGAATGAGTAATGGAAAAGTGGGTGAGGGGCGACGGAGGACCATGTAAAATATGGAAAAAATAATCTGTAACTTATCAAGGGTTCGTGAGGGAGGGTGGGCGGGGGAGTGAGGGGAAAAATGGGGAGCTGATATCAGGGGCTCAAGTGGGAAGAGAATGCTTTGAAAATGATGATGACGGCATATGTGCAAATGTGCTTGACCCATTGGAGGAATGAATGGATTGTGAGAAGAGGTGTAAGAGTCCCCAATAAAAGTATTTTTTTTAAAAAAAGAATTGTACGAGTTCCCAATAAAATGATTACAAAATAAAATAATAAATAACTTATCAAGGGTTCGTGAGGGAGGGAGGGCGGGGGAGGGAGGGGGGAGAAAAAGGGATCTAATCTCAGGGGCTCAACTGGGAAAAGAATGCTTTGAAAATGATGATGGCGGCATATGTACAAATGTGCTTGACACATTGGAGGAATGAATGGATTGCGATAAGAGATGTAAGAGCCCCTAACAAACGTATTTAAAAAAATAATAATCAAATAAAAAAATTTGTTTAAGGATCTTTGACATGACTCAATAGCAGTGAGTTTATTTTTGGTTTAGAAAGACTATGGAGGATAATGTGTACATCAGCATGGCCTTGTTACATTACAAACCACCCCAAAATTCAATGACTTGATCCAGCAATCATCCAGTACCGGTCATATGCCTGCAGGCTGGCTGAGGGTTTGGTTGATCTAGGCTGGCCTTGGATGAGTAACTCTGCTTTGTGTGACTCTCATCTCTCTTGAACCAGCACACTAGCCCTAACAAGTTGTTCTTACGGTGATAGCGGAAGGACAAGAGGGCAAATAGAAACATGTGAGGTCTCTGAAGGCCTACACTCAAAATTGATACACCATGACTTTTGCCCAAAATAAATCATATGGCCAAGCCTAAAGTCAGGAATTATGAAAGTTTATTCTGCCTCCAATGAGCCCATGGCAAGGAGTGGATTCAGAAAGGAATAAAGAACTAAGGACAATAATGCAACCTCCCACAATATGCTATGGATGGAGAATTAAAATTTGCTATTCGCTCTGCATTTAAAGCTTATATCAAAATAAAGGAGAGCAGGATAATAAAGGATTTGAAGTAGTGGTTTGGGATTCAATTAGTATTAGATGACTCACTTAAAATCAGAAATTAAAATTTTAAAGAAACAAAAATATTCCCAGAAAAGCGCAGCAGGCATAATGGGCTAAAACACAGTTAATGAGTTAGAAAATGTAAAAACTAAATAAAAGAATAAAAACATTTCCAATTCGGAAAAGTGAGCCAAACTGCTTAAAGGCACATAAAATTGCAAACAAAAATCTCTTGGTGTATATTATGATATTTAATAAATGAAAATAAATCATCAAGATTACTTATTTCAACAATTTTTATTCAAGAAATGGTCTGGTACAACCTAGGAATAACAACTACATTTAAGAAGAACATTTAGGTGTGTGTATGTGAAATTTATACATAGACCAGAAGGTAGTTGTTCAAACAAAACAAGGGAATGAATAGTGCATGACATCAGATGGTGTAAGATATGAAAAAAAAATTATAAATTATCAAGGGTTCAGGGGGAAGAGAGGAGTGGGGGAAGGAGAGGAAAAAATGAGGAGGTGATACCAAGGGCTCAAGTAGAAAGCAGGTGTTTTGAGAATGATGATGGCAACATATGTACAAATGTGCTTGACACAATTGATGTATGTATGGATTGTGATAAGAGTTGTATGAGCCCCGAATAAAATTATTTTTTAAAAGATACAGTTCAATATTTCTTCACTGACTCATTGTTAATAAAATTACAAGTAGTAAAAAAAAATCAGGAAAGTTGTATGTCAGGGTTGTATTTTTTCATCGTACCTGTTCAATTTGTATGCTGAGTAAATAATCTGATAAACTGGACCACACGGAGAAGAATATGGCATCAGGACTGATTGATAATGACTTGTGCAAATGACACAACTTCGTTTGCTAAAAATAAAGAGGACTTGAAACAGTGATTGACGAAGCTCAAATACTATAACCTTTAGGATGGATTTCCCCTTAACATAAACAAAACAGAAATCCTTACAACTGGACCAGTAAGCAATATCCTGATAAAGAGAGAAAATTTTGAAATGATCAGAGATTTCATTTTACATGGATCTACAGCCAATGCTCATGAAGCAGCAGTTAAGAAATCAAACAATACATTGCATTGCACAAATCTTCTGAAAAAAAGACCTCGTTAAAGTGTCTGCTTGTTTGTTTGTTTGTTTAAAAACAAAAATATGTCACCTTGAGGATTAACTCAAGCTTGATCCAAGCCAATCAGGAGTTCTGGTGGTGTACTGGATTCTGAGTTGGACTGCTAACCAAAAGGTTGGCAGTTCAAACCCCTAGCAGCTCCGAGAGAGAAGGATAAGGCGTCCTGCTCCTGTAAAGGTTTACAATCTCAGAAACCCACTTGGGCAATTCTATTTTGTCTTTATAGGGTTGCTATGAGTCAAAATTGATAATGGAAGTGAATGACCCAAGCCATGGTATTTTGAATCACCTCATATGCATGCCAAAGTTGTACGAGGAATAAGGAAGACCAGGGAAGGATTAATTATGCTGTTAGTAAAGAATATGGACTGCTAGAAGAATGACCAATTTTGTCTTAGAAGTACAGCATGCTCCTTAAATGTGAGGGTGGTATAACTTCATCTCACATACTTGGGGCATGTTATTATCAGGAGAGATCACTTCTCTGGAGAAGGACATCATACTTGGTAAAGTAGTGGGCCAGTGAAAAAGAGGAAGAGCTTCAATGAGATGGATTGACATAGTGGCTGCCACATTGGGCTCAGATTTTCCGTTTTTACGGCTGAGGTCCCAATCATGGTAGGGCCAGCCTTGCTATACCCTATCTGAATTCTTAATACACAGAATCCATGAACATAATGAAATAAATGGTTGTTGTACACCACTATATTTGGGGATGATTTGTTGCATATTGGTAGAAAACAAGAGCATAACATCCTTCCAGGATGGTCCAAAATGTAATGAAGAAGAATTTTAGGCTGTGAATCTCTTTTTTGACACCAGAGGTTCCCAAACTTATTTGGCCTACTGCTCTCTTTTCAGAAAAAAAAGTAAAAAGTTACTCGGTGATCTCTTGGCAATTAAAAACTTTTGTACTATAGCCCATAATCCAGGATAAAGTATAAGTATCTGCTTTTGCAGCCCCCCCACTAACCCCAATTGTTCCAGTGCCCCGCAGGGAGTGGTACTGCCTACTACTTTGGGAAACACTGGTCTACACTGCTCTGGAAAGGGAAATGGCTAGTCAGGTGGCTTAGTCTCCTAGGACAGTCATAACAAAATGCATACCACATGTGGGCTGCTTTCAAGAATAGAAATTTATTCTTTCGCAGTTTTGTAGATAAGAAGTTCTATTCGAGGCATTGGTTCTAAGGAAGGGTCCTTCCTTGTTAGTAAACCTTGGGGTTCCTTTGTGTTCTTTGGCTGCCTGTAAATGTGTCTTTACATGATAGCTGCCCTTCCTCGGCATATGTTTGTGTGTCTTTACTGTTGTTGTTAGCTGCTGTCAAATTGATTTTGACTCATAGGGACTCTATGTATTAAAAACCAACAAAATGATTTTAAAAATAGAGCTGCCCTATAGATTTTTCTTGGTGGAAATCATTACAAGAGCAGATTCTAGATCTTTCTAATGCAAACTTCTGAATGGCTTGAAACCACCCACCTTTTAAACAGCATCTAGGTGCTTAATCATTGTGCCAACAATGCTCCTTTATAAGATCTGACACAGAAAGGATTAGGTTTAGAACCCACCTTACTCTAGTAGGTCTCATTAACATAATGAACGAAAAAAAAAACTTCCCAAATGGGGCCACATTCACAGGTACAAGGATTAGGATTTCAACATATTGGGGGGGGGGCACATTATTCAATTCATAACACATGCAGAAAACAAAAATGATCATTTTGGTCTAGGCTAAGAGTCCTATTTTCCAGTAAGATTTTCTTTTGCAACCCACAAAGCTTGATTCTTTGCTAAGGGAATGGACTGCTCTCTGAAGACAAGTGGTCAAAACTTTCCTGATTATAGATTAAATGGTTGAATGTTGGCAATTTCATGTGATTCAACCCTGTGATAGTTTATTGTGCCAACCTGGCCAATAGGAACACGTGGAATTAATCAGGTCACAGTTTGATTGAAGGGCAAAGAGATAGATAGATAGATAGATAGATAGATAGATAGATAGATAGATAGATAGATAGATAGATAGATAGCTCTATAAAGGCTGCCCCTATCCACCCTCCCCTGGCTCTCTTGCTCTCTCGTGATTAGACCAGCATGCTGCTGCTTTAGCTAGTTTTCTGCTTCAACCTGTGTGCTACACCACCTGTGGGCCAAGCCAACCCATGGATCATGGATCACATCTCTAGAGCTTGAGGCTCCTTCAAGACCTGCTTTGCCACGCTGCTGGTGCATACATCACTTGAGCTTGAGGCTGGTGGATTCTGTCACCGTGCATGGCCTGCTTCGCTAAGCTCCGGAGCTACTGACTGTTGCTGACCCACCCTGCTGTTTGCTGCCTGCAGGAAGACTCTGCCTGCCTTGCCCGAGGGAGGACTCTGCTGTCTGCTCCCTTGACCTTGGAACCGGGCAGCCCACATGAATCGAAAGGACTTCCAATATATTAACTATTCCACAAAAGTGAGTTGAGCTGAGCCCTTTGTACTGTTTTGTGGATTAATTAGCTATTATATTCCTTCTTACTATATAAATATATATATATATATACATAAGTGTCCTGGTTTTGTGTTTCTAGAGAACCTTGCCTAACACAAATCCATGAGAGCTTTCATATATATAACCCCATCAAAAATCAAGACACTTTCTTGATCTTTTAACATACTGCCCCAAATCACTTCAAGAGTTAAATTCATGAAGAAGTCAACTTATGTCATTATCCGGTGATGTAATCTTAGTTATATAAAAATGATGCCTACAATGTCAGTCAAACAATGCCTGGGGAGGGCTTGGTAATGTAGGAGGACAGAGGAAAATGAAGCAAGAAGGTGGATAAAGTGGTAAAATTAAAAGGGAATCAACTTCTGCCATCAGCACAGGCACACCTGATTGCTTTACTAAATTTGAAGACAATTAAGTACGGAAGAAGCACTTGCCCATCTGAGTCATGGGTAAGATAGAAGGCAATTAATTATAAACACTGCTTTTCTTATTTCCTTCCTGAAATTTATCTCTGAAGATAATGGCAAGTTTATCAGGAAAAAAGAACATTTTACTTCAAGTCCTCTATAGATAAAGAGAGGGGATCTTGCGTCCTTTCTGACATCAAACAAGGTGTGCTTTGCTGAGCCTGGACCAGAAAAAATAAAAAACACCAACTGTGGAATGATTAATGCAATGGCTCACATCAGTATGCTAAGCATCAAGCCAGATGCCCTGGAAAAGGAGACCCAGTGAAATATACAGTCACACTACATCATCTTAATTCTCCTTCACCCCCCTAAACCATGTTCCAACTCCAAATGCAAGTTGTATTTATTGGCAACTGTTCAGGACTCTTGGGGAGCACCAGTGAACGAAACACACCAAGAAAAAGCTCAAGGAACTGACTTTCTGGAATTGAGAAGGATCTAGATAACAAATTAGTCAGTAGCATAATGCATGAGACAATTTATAAAGTGTGTGAAAGGTATAGGAAGGAAAGACCAGAAGAACAAGACACAGAGTGTAGGCATGCAGGACACAGAGTTGGAAACCTTGAAGAGCAGGTTTTGATATTAACTCGGTATCACAGTGGACTTCATTGAAAAGGTACGATTTGAGCCAAGTATTAAAGTGAGAGAATTAAAGCAGCAGTTGCTGTTATTGACTCTGACTCACGACAACTCCATGTGTGCCAGAAAAGCACTGTGCTCTGTAGGGTTTTCAGTAGCTGATTTTCCAGAAGTAGACACTTCTGAGTGGACTCAACCCTCCAAAGAGCAGCCAAATGTATTGCACGAATCAGGGACTCCATCCCCTGAGGGGGTTGGTCTAGTGCAGTGGTTCTCAACCTTCCTCATGCCGCGACCCTTTCATGCAGTTCCTCATGTTGTGGTGACCCTTCAACCATAACATTATTTTCATTGCTACTTCATCACTTCATGTTGCTACTGTTCTGAATTGGGTGACCCCGTGAAAGGGTCAAATTCGACCCCCCACAATAGTCATGGCCCACAGGCTGAGAACCGCTGGTCTAGTGGCTAGCTGGAGTAAAAGCTTTCCAGGCCAAAAGAAGACCTAGGGCACCGTCAAGAGAACATTTCTGATGTGTGTTTTTGACAAGTCAGTAGGGCTGGAGTAGAGAGAACAAGAAGGAGAAGAAAATGTGGGGAAACAAGAGGGATGATGAGAAGCCAGGTCTTGGAGAGCCTTACTGTTCAGAGTGAGGTCCGAAGAATTGCTTGGAATTGCAGGCTCTCACGCTCTACCCCAGACCTATTCCACCACGTTTTGTGTTTTTTTACAGGATCCTCGGGTGATTTTCACACTCTTGAAAGTCTGAGACCTGCTGATATGTTGTTGCATATTCACTCCGAGTTGATTCTCACTCATGGTGACCCTACAGGATTGTCTCATAGGGTTTCTTCACACAAAAACAAACAAACAAAACACTGACATCAACTTGATTCTGACTCATAGAGACCTTCTAAGGACCAGGTAGAAACTGCCCCCCAGTGGGCTTCTGAGACTGGAACTCTTTATAGGAGTAGAAAGCCTCGTCTTTCCCCTGTGGAGCAGCTAGTAGTTTCAAAGGTGTCATTTTGAGGAAAGGTTCCTGACCCAAGCCATGGTATTTTTCATCTCATATGTATGTGAAATTGGGGCAATGAATAAGGAAGACTAAAGAAGAATTGATATATATGAATTATGGTGCTGATGAAGAATATCGAAATTACCAAGGACTGCCAGAGGAACAAACCAATCTGTGTTGGAAAAAGTTCAGCTAGAATGCTCCTTAGAAGCAGTGATATCATCTCGTGTACTTCGGACATGTTCTCAGGAGAGATGAGTCCCATGAAAAGGAGCATTATACTTGGCAAAGGAAAGGCTCAGTCAAAGAGAGGAAAACTCTCAAGGAGATGGCTTGACACATTGGTTGCAATAATGGACTCAAACACAGCAGTGATAGTACAGACGGCACAGGAGTGGGCAGGGTCGCTATGAGTTGGAACTGACTCAAAGGCACCTGACAGCAACAGTCTTGACAGGAATAGATGAACAGGCCTCTTCTCCCATGGAGCAGCTGATAAAGTCAAACCTCTGATCTTTCACTTAGCCACCAAGAACTTAGCCACTGCGCCACCAAGGCTCCTTTGTCGACCCGTGTAGGTACCTGGATTTTTACTATGAGTGATAAATGTAAGCCATTTCAAAGTGGAGAGAAGAGTACTAACACAGCCTGCCATATGTGTTCGTGGATCACTGTAACCTGAGTACAGGGCCCTAGGTGGCACAAAGAGTTTGCTCTTGTCTATTAACCAAAAGGTTGACAGTTCAAACTCACCCAGCTGCATTGTAGAAGGCCAGGAGGTCTGTTTCCTTCAAGATTACAGTCTAGAAAACCCTATAAGGCTGTTCTACTCTGTCACATAGGGTTTCCATGAGTCAGCAGCAACTGGATGCCAGTGGATTTAGTTCAAGGGAAATTTTTTTGGTGGACAGGGTATTGGGAAGAGTCCACAGGGTAGATTCAGGCAGGATGGTCAGAAAGCGATTACTGTCATCTAGAACTGGAGGCAGAGATGGTGAACACTGGGCATCCCTGCCACATCTCCAAGGAGCCCAGATGATGCAGTACATAAGCACTCAGCAAAAGCAAGCAGTTAACAGCCCAAATGTCCTTCACTTGAAAAGTAGATAAAGAAACTCTGATACATGTGTACAGGGGAATGCTATGCACCCCCGAAAAATGAAACACCTCCTGACATGGAGAGAACTGAAAACCATTATGCTGAATGAAGTTAATCAATCACAAAATGACAAATATTTTTTGAGTGCATGACTATAAAACCAAGACAAAGACAGGTTCGGGTTCCCAGACCATGTAGTGTTCTAATCTGTTCCCCCAAGTAACAAGGCAGTGTGCCTACCCAGCTCCCATAAACGCTATATCACCATCTCATTATGACACCTGGAAAATCACATCAAGAGATGTGACCCCACTACAGATGGGATCGGTTTCTGATGTGGGGGGTGGGGAGGGGAGGAAGGAAAAGAGTAACTGATTCCCTCCATATAGTAGTGTTTGAAAATCACCCCCCCCAATTAACAAACAACCCTACAAGAGTAATTAGTGAACTTTACTGAAAGATTGGATCATGAGGATCTGTATAGGAGAGGGAAATTACACTTATGATGGGAGGTGGGCTGAGTGGGGCACCCCACCATTGGGGAAAATGCCTAGCATTGCTGATAGAGACCCCCAACGGGAAAATGTCCCTGGTATTATGTTCCTAACTGAAAACTTTTGACCTAGTTCTTAAGCAACCATTAGTGACTCAGGCAACGAGCTATAACCCAGACATTAGACTCTGTCCTTCCAAGATACTCAACACCCTGAATAGACCACACCAGAAGGACCCGAATTGGAAACCTCATTAAATAAACTGGACTTTAATCTTAAATTTACTCATAGCAGAATCAAAGTACAGAAACACTCCTTGAACTTCTTAAGCTGAAATTCCCTAGTAGGAGAAGAAACATGATCACTATGCCAAGGTTAGTAAATTCTGACCCATAGTAACTCTATAGGACAGGGTTGAACTGCCCCTGTGAGTTTTTGAGACTGTACCTCTTTACGAGAGTAGAAAGCCCCATCTTTATTCCTCAGAATAGCTGATGGTTTTGACCTGCTAACTTTGAAGGTAATAAATCTTTTGCTTAACACTGCTTTGCCATTGACTAAAATAATGTTATGATCAATAGAAATGAACCCTGTGGGAATGATTTATGATATACTACAATAAAATGGAAATGCTATCTCTAAAAGTGAACCAGGGATATATACAAACCATAGTTCCATGAGTGGATTTTGAGCTCTCACTTGATTGCAACCCTAATATAAGAACAATCAGTTCTTATGACATGGCCCTGCCTGGTACTTGCCCTCCAGAGGAGATCACTGAAGATATGGGTGCTATAGCAAAGTGTGATGAAGAAATGAGATGGTGCCTGGCTATCCTGAAAAATAGCATCCGGAGTCTAAAAGACTCCAAACAAACAGCCATCTAAGTGAGGAGTTCACTGAATCCACACAGGCACACCAGCCTGTGTGTTCCAAAGACTATAAATAATATGATCCAAACCCGGAGAAGGGAATGGTAACAGCACCTAAATTGTAAACACTGATTTCGAAGAAAACTATGGATATTAGTGGTAGCCCAAAATCGATATGCAGGATCCTTATGTGGATTGAATCTCCAGTGAACATAGGCTAGGGACATTAACAGTCCTAATATCAAAGAGCATTGTAAAGTGGATTTTAGCAGCTGTACTTAGGCTGGAATGTAACACCTTGTCATTTGATCTCCCACGGATCCGAATGTGAATTTATTGTAAATTTGTAAGTTCTCTGCTTTCTCTTAGATGGAGATCTTTCTGTGTTTTATATGGTCATTGTTCCTCGGCCCTTGTTTGTTGTTTGGCCTTGTTTGGTATGTTTCTCTGTCTATGGGAAACTGGGGTAGGTGGATTTATGAAGACAGTAGTTGGATTAATGACTGACTGGAGGCAAAGAAAGGGAGGATGGAGGAGTGAAGAGTCAACATCAGTGGGCACAAGAAGGAAGAAACAGTTCCAAAGTTGATCGTGACAATGATTGCAGGACCCTTCTTGATATGATTGAACTATTGAATTGGATACTGTGTTCATTATAACTCACTAAAGTTTTTAAAAATTATTTTAAGCCTACCAGTGCTCCACAGGAGAAAAAATGAAGCAGTCTACTTCTGGAACTATTTACAGCCTAGGAAACTGTTGGGGGGCATTTTGTTCTTCCCTCGAGAGTTACTAAAGGAAGTTACTAAAGGTGGTGTAGTTACTCATTGTCAACCTCAAGGTTAGCAGTGTGAAACCACCACCTGCTCTTCGGGAGAAAGATGAGGCTTTTTACTCTTATAAAGATTTACACTCTTGAAAACCCACAGGGGCAGTTCTACTCTGTCCTATAGAATTGCTCTGAGTCAAATTTGACTCAATGGTAGATGAATCAGAATCTACTGGCTCCCTCTCCAGTTCTACCTTCGATACTTCAACTCAGGCACACAGGTCCATTATACAAGTGCTCTTGAAGAAAGTGACCTTTCACACTGGTTTAAAAGCAGAGCCCTGGCTGCTATGTGAACAAACACAGAGGTGGGGGTAGGGGGTTGGGGGGTAACAAAGAAATCTTAGAGAAAGCAGAAGTGCTGACTCTGAGCTGAGGATGAGTAGAAATTAAGCAAGAACAACAACAGAGGAAAAGGACATTTGGGAACAAATAGCACATATGAGAAGTCACAGCTATGAGGAACTGACATTTCGCATGAACCAAGTGGAGGTAGGGCACTAACAGGAAATGAGATTAGGGAACTGGCCAGATGAAGTGTGTCATGTGCTGTATTAAGGAGTAGTCGGAAACAGCCAGAAAGCTCTCAAAGCACAGAGGTTCCTGGGAGCCACAAATAATGAAGCACTCAACTGCTGAGCCCAAGATTGGAGGTTTATGTCTATCCAAAAGCATTTCAAAAGAAAGGCATGGTGATCTAATTTTGAAAATCCAGCCATGGAAAACTCTCCAGAGCAAAGTTCTACTCTGACATACCTGGAGTCAGCAGGAGGCGTAGTCCACCTTATAGAAAGAGCAAGTATGAAACAATGGGGTGGATGAATAGAGGGGACTACACCTGAAGACAGGGTACCCAGCCAAGAGTCAACAAAGGTGTGAGAGAATCAAAGCCCAGGATTGGCCACTGAAAACACTCAGGCCTGAATCAGGCAACCACCCAGGAGATTTGTCATCTAGGAAACTCACCGAATTCCCCAGCCTCAATCCCCGCCCCGGGCCCCCACCCCACCCCCACCAAGAGACCAGGTAATCTTCAGTTCTTCAATGAGATCTCAGTGCACTACTGAAAGAATCAACTGAGTCATGCTACATTATATAAAGCACTTAAACCAGTGGCTGATGAGTCAGGTCCAATTCATGACCATTCCATGTGTATCAGAGTAGAATAGACACCAGAGGGTTTTGTGGTGGTGGCTTTGTAAATAATATTTTGTTGCTTTTCAGTGAAAGTTTACACAATCAATTTGGTTACCATTTAACCAGTACTACACATGTTGTTCAGAGACATTGGTTGCATTTTTCACAACCTGTCAACATTCTTAGCAATTCTCTTCTGGATAGTTCACTTTCAGTAATCTGGTTTTCATGTCCCCCTGACCTTTTTGTCTTGCTTTAGAGAAGTGGTTCTAAACCTGGGAGTCATGACCCCTTTGGGGGTCTAACGACCTTTTCACAGGGGTTACCTAAGACCATCAGAAAACACATATTTCCTGTGGTCTTAGGAACCAAGATACCACTCCTCTATCCATCTCCAGGCCGGCCCGCCCATGTGCAGATACGCCCACCTATGAGTCCCTGGCGTGAAGACTGTTACCCATGCTACGCCATGCTTCAAGACAAAATTTCATTTATTTGTCATTAGAAATAAATATTTCACAATACATAATTACGCATTGTTTTTGTGATTCATCACTATGCTTTAGTTATGTTCCATTTGTAACAATGAAAATACATCCTGCATATCAGATATTTACATGACAATATATAACAGTAGCAAAATGAGAGTGATGAAGTAGCAACAAAAATAATGTTATGGTTGGGGGGTCACTACAACACGAGGAACTGTGTTAAAGGGTTGCAGCCTGAGGAAGGTTGAGAACCACTGCTTTAGAGTCATTGTTGACCATTTGGTAGACTAAGAGAAGCACAGGCTTCCTTATGTTTACTTGCCATCCTGGAGTGAACAGTAGAAACTTTCTGCCACTGCAGTAGAGACTGTACAGGATAGTAAGTAAACAAAGTCAATCTTGGGTTTACCTTGATTACTGGATACTCTGTCCCTGTCAGGGGTTGTAAATTTAAAAAGAGGCTTTGATTCTATAGGAAGGGGCCGTGGAGTTGGAGTTGGAAGAGAGACCCGTGCCAACTATACCTAGAAGTATAAACTTGGATGTGGTGGGAAAAAATGTCCAATTATTCACTACAAAAAAAAAAAGCACAAGTAACTTACCCTGGTCTCATATAGATGATTTTCTAAAAGTGCTTGGCATGCACTGGTACTAGTCTTTATTTTATGAGCCCATCTGTTAAACCGCTAACAAGTGCCCTCAGGTGGTAGTTTTGGTTCAAGATTTATGGAGTACCTCAGGACAAGAGGCTTGAGGAGTCCTCTAATCTCAAGGAGCCTAGTAAACCTGGATTTTTAAACACAATTTAAGTTGTATCCCACATTTTCTTTCACTTCTATCAGGACCTATCTATGGTAGCCCTGATCAAAATGGTTGTTAGTGGTAGCTGGGCACCATCTAGGTCTTCTGGTCTCAGAGTAGGTGGAAGCCATTGTTTGTGTACACTGTTAATTCTATAGACTTGTTTATTCTCAGTCTTTGGTTCTCTTCTTTATCTTTCACTCTGGACAAAATGAGGCTGAGAGTTTTACTTTAGATGTCCACTTGCAAGCTTTTAAAACGAAAGATGCTACTCACCAAATGAATATAGAATATAAACTTTGTGAACTATGTTATACTGATTGACTGAATGAGTTGTCCTATGAGACTATGATCCTATGGCTTCAGACTCAGGAAGTAAGAAGTATCTCTAACTGTGTCCTCTATAAGGCATGTTTTATATATATAAGCACACACGAATATGAATATATTTGAATGTATATGCACATATATGTGGTTATATATACACACATGCATACCTATTTACATATTTCCCATGGGAAAACTTAATTGATTATGGCTCACAGTGAGCTGATATAAGGACTCCAAGAGTATAAATCTTTATGGGAGCAAATAGCCTCATCTTTTTCCCTTGAAGCAGCAGCTTAGGTGGTTTGAACTACTGACATTGTGGTTAGAAGTCCAACACTTCTTGGAGCACTGGGTTGAAGTCTGGTCCCTCTTTCCGTGTGGAGATATAAACAATACCCTTCTCTTGGGTGGGTTAGTACCCTGTGCCCCCGCTACCCATTTCTTTATTATTATTATTATTTTCCTTTCCCCACCTCCTTTTTAATTGTCTACCATATGTATCCCTTTATTTGGTCTGGTCCCTGTCATATTACCTGGTCCTCACCTCAGGAATGTTTGTATACAGTAGCTTTTTCCTTATGCCCCTTTTGCATTTTTTTAAGCTTACCTCAGCAGACTCATGTTGTACTTGTCCTTTTGTGCTTGGCTTACTTCGCTTAGCATGATTTCCTCCAGTTCTGCCCATACAGCAATGTGCTTTGAGAATGATGGGGGCAATGAATGTACAAATGCGCTTTACACAATTGATGTATGTAAGGATTGTGATAAGAGTTGTATGAGCCCACAATAAAACGATTAAAAAAATAAAAAGTAATGCATTCAAAAAATAAAATAAAATACCAAAGCTCGTGCTTTTCTTAGAGAGAAATAATGATGCACTGTGGGTAACTATTAATATTTCTACCCATAAAAATTGGAATTTTCCAGGTGAAGGGAAAAGAGTTGTTGCATAGGGGTATTGGGTTTATGTCAATGGTGGAAGAATAATTTGGAAAAGGATATCAGTAGAGGCTATATAGCATGAATCAATGTTACTGATTATACAAGTATTAGTCGTGGAATTGGAGACTGTTCTGTTGTGCATAATTTTTTCACAATTAGAAAAAATAATTACATGAATAACAATGACTACAAGGAAGAAGAAAATGTTCTAGAATTGAATATGATGACAGTTGTACAACTCTTTTTGATATGATTGAATTACTGAGTTGTATGACAGGTGTATACAGTGCTAATAAAGTGCTGTTAAAAATTGAAGAAAAAAAAAAAAGAAGTCCAACACTTACTCCAAAGTGCCACCAGAGTTCCTTTTAGGGATAAAAATGAACAGAAATATCAATTTCAGCACTAAGGTACACCTGACTCAAGTCATGATATTTTCAATCACTTCATACGCATGTGAAAGTTGGACAATGGATAAGGAAGACAGAAGAAGAATCAATACGTTTAAATTGTGGTGTTAGGGAAGAATATCAAAAATACCATGGACTTCCAGAAGAATGAACTAATCTGTCTTGGAAGAAGTATAATTTCCTTAGAAATTCATGTTCCTTTCAAAAGGAATTTCATCGTCTGGGGACTTAAAGGCTTGAAAGTAAACAAGTGGCCATCTAGCCCAGAAGCAACAAAGCCCACATGGAAGCAGCACACTAACATGTGTGATCATGAAGGGCCGAAGGGACCAGGCTTTAAACACCAAAGGTGGGGGATCATATCCTCGTCAATGAGGGTGGCGCGTGATGGAGACCCAATGCCCATCTCTAGACAACTGGACATATCTTGCAGAGGGGTAGTGGCGAGATGAGTCACTTAGGGTACAGTATAGCAATAATGAAACCCACAACCTTCCTCTAGTTCTTAAACGCTTCCTCCCCCCAACTACCAGGACCCCAATTTTGCCTTGCAGACCTGGTTAGACCAGATGATGCACAGTGGTACAGATGGGAATTGGAAACGCAGGGAATCTAGGACAGATGAACCTCTCAGGACCAGGGGTGACAGTGGCGATACCAGGAGAGAAAGGGGATGTAGAAAGGGGGAATGGATCACAGGGAGCTACATATAACCTCCTCTCTGAGTGACGGGCAGCAGAGGGGTGGGTGAAGGGAGATGCCAGACAGTGTAATATAAGATAAAATAATAATTTATAAATTATCAAGGGTGCATGGGGGAGAGGGGAGGAGGAAGGGAGGGGGAGGGGAAAAAAGGAAAATGAGCTGATTCTGGGAACCCAAGAGGAAAGCGAATTTTGGGAATAATGAGGGCAACAAATGTATAGATGTGCTTTACACAATTGATCTATGTATTGTGATGAATTCTATGAGCCCCAATAAATTGATTTTTTTAAAAAGAATAAATTCATGTTCCTTAGAAGCAAGGATAATGAGGCTGCATCTCATGTACTTTGAACATGGTATCAGGAGGGGCCAGTCTCTGGAGAAGGACATCATTCCAGGGTCTGCAGAGGGTTTATAGAAAAGAGGAAGCCCCTCAACAAGATGGGTTGACAAAATGGCTACAATAATGGGTTCAAACACAGCAAAGGTTGTGAGGATGTTGATGGCACAAATTGGGCAGTGTTTTGTTCTGATGAATATAGGGTCAAGATGAGTCAGAATTGACTCAAAGGCACCTAACAACAACATAGACATATATGCATATGTATGTACATATGTAACCACATAGATATTGGGAGGGGGGTGATAACTGGTGGTGTAGTGGCTACGCTTTGGCCTAAGATCCGCATGGTCAGAGATTAGAAACCACCAGCATTTCTGCGGGAGAAAGACTGGGATTTCTACTGCCATAAACCTTTACCATCGCAGAAAGTCACAGTGGGTCGCGATGAGTCACCATTGACTCATAGCAGTGAGTGAGTCAGTGAGTGAGTGAGTGAGTGAGTGAGTAAGTGAGTTCCTTGCAAAATTATATATTTTCTAGTATTTACCAAGAATATCCGCTTGCATGTGTGTGCACTTTTAATGACCTCATTTCTCTTGTTCAAGCTGTGCTCCTTTCACCAACCTTTAGTTCCCATCACTAAAACTAACAAGTACCATCATCTAAAGAATGAGTCCCTCTCTTACCACCCACCCATCACCTGGTAAATACCAATGAAATTTGGCTTCCATGACTATATGTATTTTTGTCTTTATACAAGGAGATACTCCCCCCAAAACTGAATTTTTCCCCAAACTGTGCTTTTTTTTTTAACATAACAACCATATCATCTTCAAAATACTCTCCATTACACTTAATACATTTGTCAAATCTGCACTTTCATTCTTGGAAACATTTTTCAAACTCATCTGTTTGGATGACTGAGAGCACCTCCGTCATTTTTTTCTTCACCTCTCTTATGTTGTCAAATCGCTGTCCTTTCATGTCCCTTTTCATTCCTGGAAACAAAAGGAAGTCGCATGGAGTAAGGTCAAGTGAGTCAGGTGTGTGGGGCAAGGGAGGCATGCTGGTTTTTGCCAAAAACTGGTGCACTGAGATGGCTGCGTGAGCAGGTCCATTGTTGTGGTGGCAAAAGCAGTCCATCTGCCATAAATCAGGCCTTTTTTGTCACACACTGTTACACAATCTTCTCCAAACTTCTAAATAGAAAGCTTGATTAACATTCTGACCTGGTGGAGCAAACTTCAAATACACTACCACTACGAGTTGACATTTTGTCAATTTGGGAAGTTGATGGATGTCCAGAACGAGGTTTGTCATCAACCGACATTTCACCTCTTTTGAAATGAGAAAACCACTCGTACACTTGAGTTTTTCACATAGCACTGTCCTTGTAAGCTCTGTTCAACATCACAATAGTTTCTTTTGCATTTTTCCCGACCAGGAAACAAAATTTCATAGCCTCATGCTGTTCTCTTAAATCACCCATCACAAAAAACAATGTTTGAATGAAACTGTTTTTATGAAAAAATTCACTGTGACCAGAAGAAACTTCCCAGGCGACACCACTGGGTGCACTAACTCAAAGTGAGTTGCTTGATGCTCTCCTAGTGTGTGTGTGTCAGGGTGGAGGGTGCAGGGTACCCCCTCATATAAAATTGGAATCATGTAGTATTGCTGCATATGTCCTTTTGTGACTAGCTTATTTCTTTCAGTATAATGTCCTCCAGTTTCATCCACATTATAAGATGTTTCATGAACTCAGCATTATTCTTTATAGTTGCATAGCGGATACTTTCAATGACTGATTTTTCAGAGCTAGATTACCAGGCCTTTCTTTCAAGGTGCCCCTGGGTGGACTTGAACCTCCAACCTTTCAGTTAGCAGCTGAACTTATCAACAGCTTGCATTACCAAAGGACTCCATTAAACACTTGGCATTCAGTAAATAATCAACAAATATTTTATTTAAAAAACCCTTCAAGTGATCCTGATCTGTGGCCAAGGTTGTGAAGCACTAATCTAATCCAATGACTGCTTCTGTGGACACAGAGATCCACAACATCCAAGTACTCTGTTCAAAGTTGAGTTAACCAAGTGTCAGAGCTTGAGTCCAACCCCTTCTGACCCCGTGGGACATTGCGTAAGGGCTTGGGTTCGAGAGGTGGAAGACTCAGATGTGAGTCCTGGTGTTGCCACTTCACCAGCTGAGAGACTGCCCAATTATAAACTTCACACTAGACCTCCTCCATAAAATAGGAAGGACAAAAACATGCCCATCATAGGGTTGTTGTCAGATTCAATAGCCTTATGTCCACAGAGCAGTCAGCACAGTGCCTGACCCAATCGTAAGCACTCATTCTAGGGGAGTCCGACTCCCAGCCCAGTGCTTTCCCCACCTCTCTGACAGATTGTAAAAGATCTCTCATGAATTGCCGTCATTGTTTGCCTCATCCGTCCCTCACGCTTGCACTCGTGGGAATAGAGTTTTAGATATTGCCCTGAAAAAAATTAAAAGGCTGATGAGATCTCTGTCTGTCTGGTGGCTGATGATTCTAGGAGTTTGAAGCAAACGAACCAAATATATCCATGTACCAAATGTCCCAGCTCACGAGCGGGCCTTTGGCCAGGTGCTGTTTGTGCTCTGTCACTGGGTTTTTGATGTCACCATTTCCTGTGTGTAATCAGCAATCTACACCAAAGCCCTGATAAAATGTCCATTTTTAGAGTGCCATTAGCCATCTCCCTAGGTTCGGCTGTAAATGTAACCTAAGTAGGAGCTGTATTACATCAATTTCTTACTTTCGTCATATGGATCTTCCAGAAGTAAAAAGCTCTGGGGAGATCTGAGTGGGTGGGTATTTTGGCTTGTTTCTCAGTAAAAGGATAGCGCAGATGTTCTTTTGCTATTACCTGAAATCCACATGCTATTATGGATGTGACCCTCTCCAGGGGAAAACATGGGTGCTTGTGGGCGCAAGTGTCTTCTTGCCACATATGCAGATAAGACAAAAGATGTAGAAAGTTGTTTCTTGTAGAACAGTTGCCCCGGTCATTTGATTATCCTAATCTGGAATTAATCACCATCAGCCACCTTTTGCGTGCCTCCGGCAGTACACAAAGCGTTCAAATTTGAGCACTGGGAGGGAAATCATGTTCTTCAGTATATGAAAAATTTTAATTGCCACCAGAAACAAGGTATCTAATTGCCAAATCCAAAACAAGAGGTCTCCGGTGGTGCTTTCATTAGAGTTAGTTTGCGTCGCATCTTATCACGGAGTTGAAAACACCAATTCTCCACGCCCACGCTTCCTTCGCTCTTTGTTCCGTGCATCAGAAAAGACTCGCGAAGCTTAGAATTATAGACTTACAAGCAAGAGACCTAACCTTTGGATTTTTGATATAGATGGCTGTGAGGGAAGTTGACTAAATACAGGACAAGTTTCGAAGTCTATGGGAAAGCCACTGTGGTTACTTACCCAGTTCAAACTTGTACACGATTTGAGATTTCAATGCACACCCATCTCTCTGGGAAAGCATCTCATTTCTTTCATGGTACCTAGCATGGGGGCTGGGACCGAAGGAATTCAGTATGAAGTTAGGTACCTCAACGCTCTCGTATGAGTACCATATACTTGAACACAGCAAACTTTACTTTCAAGTCTCGTGCCCCTGTAACTGTGGTTGCTTTTAGGTGCCATTGAGTCAGTTCTGATCCAGAGCGAGCCTATCTAGCTACAACCGAAGGAAACACTGCCCGGTCCTGTGCCATCCTCACAATCGTTCTTACGTTTGAGCCACTGATGCAGCCACCTTCCTTTTTGGCACTGTCCCGCCACTTTACCAAGAATGATGTCCTTCTCCAGAGACTGGTCTCTCTCCTGATAACATGTGCAAGGTACATGAGACAAAAGTCTCACCATCCTTGCCTTTCTGAGTGATGTCATCCAAAACACGCATGTATTTTACCATCAACAAAGTACTCCTCTAAGCTCAAATTGCCCACATCCTCAAAACTCTCAGTGAAATAAAGTCTGTTGTTGGCAACTGTTTTTCACCCTTCCTTTTCCCTACCTTTTGTCATGTGACTGCAGAGCCACAAACTTGTGAGCAATAGCAAAGAATTGTTTGAAACCATTGACATTTGCAGTGGGTTTTTTATACAACAGAGGTTAGCCCAATACTAAAATAAGTGAGTGGCCTGGGCTTTCATAAAGACGGAGCCCCTTTCTTCACCCCTTGTCTTTGGTTAAGTTACGTGACTTCCTGTGGCTAATGGAATGGATCAGAACGGACTCAATGGCACCTAACAACAACAAGGCTGCGATCCTTGGCATGCCTTGGTGTGCCTTGGAGTTCCTCTCCTTTGTGTCTCTGTGTTTAGCTTTCGGACTCGCGCTACTAACGTATGGCCCAATTAACATAACAAGGAAACACTATTTCCAAATAGAATCACATGAGCAGGAAAAAGAACCAAGACCTCAATACAGATCTTGAAGGATACAATTAACCCTTAACAGAGTATAATCTATGGAGGAATGGAAAATTCTTGGAGGTCATGAACCTCTAGATATGTTCGGCTGATAGAGAGAAGCTGGCTTGGTGCGTAGTCAGACTGGTGTCCTGGTAGGCTGGGAGTAGAACTTGGAGGGGCTCATTGTTAATTATTAGAGTAGACAGGGATATGATCTTCAAGAACAGAAACACCAGGGAGCAGTAAGATAGTCTAGAGCAGCGATTGTCAACCTGTGAGTTGCAACCCCTTTGGGGGTCAAACGAACCTTTCACAGGGGTTGCCTAAGACCATCAGAAAACACATAAATATTTCACAATATATATTTACATATTGTTTTGTAATTAATCACTATGCTTTAATTATGTTTAATTATGTTCAAATTGTAACTATGAAAATACATCCTACATACCAGATATTTACCTAACAATTCATAACAGTAGCAAAATGATAGTTATGAAGTAGCAACGAACATAATTTTATGCTTGGGGGTCAGCACAATATGAGGAACTGTATTAAAGGGTCGTGGCATTAAGAAGGTTGAGAACCACTGGTCTAGAGTGTGCTTATATAGAGGAAGTCAAGGTCAAAGGAAGAGATAAGGCAGAGTTCCAAGCTGGAATCTGAGAAAAATGAAATAATTCTCAGAAAGAAAATTTATATTAGTTTTACTAAATAACATTTTATTGTGTTTAAGGTGAAACTTTACACAGCAAATTTCCACACAGATTATTTAGTGGTACTGGCTACATTTTTCATAATGTCTCATCATTCTCATTCATTCCATTTTGGTTGTACCATGTCCAGGACTCTAATTTCTCTACCCACTTTAGAGTAAATTTAAGCCATTTAGTCTCATAGATTTTTTAAAAGAAGTTCATTATTCACAGGTGATATTCTTTATATTATTAATCAATCTGTTGTTTAGCTACCCGGTGACTTTAAAGGATAATTTTGATTTAAGGTTTAAAGAGTATCTCAGATGGACAGTCTCAGAGAGTTCTCTAATGCCAACTTGTCCAAGAAGTCTGCACTTTTTAAGAATTGAAGCTTTGTTCTACATTTTTTCTCCCATTATACCAGGAGCATCTATTGTGACCCTGATCAGACACACAATAGTGGTAGCTAGGCATCATTGAGGCTTGGATAGGTTTGTTTGCTTGCTTGCTTGTATGGTTTTTGGTTCCAAGTGAGATATATCACCTTGTGAGGACTTTCAGCTATGGGGTCTTGGGTTGTTTTTGGCCCTTTTCTGTTGGATGTAGTACTTTTTTCTTCCCCCATAAAGTCTTTCAAAGTCTGGATACTATGCTATATCCTTTGGGTACATGAAAGCTCAATTCAAGGACAATTGGAAGTTTAGTCTTCTGAGAACCAGTGATATTACTTATAAGGTCGTTCTGGGTCTTGAGGATAGAAGCCTGAGCCATGAAACTGACATGTCACACAAACAAAGCTTTTGACCTCTCTGTCTCTGTCTCTTCAACCCACTCAGGGCATTCTGACTGATCCAAATGTCAGCAGCAGGTGACTCATCAGTTAACTGCTTCTGAATTATGGCTTGGTCCTGATGGCAAAAGGCAGGGTGAATACAGGACTTGTAAATTAATGTGATTCTGGCTTCACTTTGGGTCTGTGCTTACATCTTAATGTAACTTGATTCAATGTTAACCCTCTTTTCAAAGCAATAGCACAATGACAGAAGGACATTGAGAGCTTTTCAGATGACATCATCCCTGATTCAGATTCAGTCTGAGTGTCTATCATTTTGAGTACTGAACCTTAAATTTGAAGTAGCTGCTGATCCAAAGTAATGACTAACTGAATTGACGAACTTCCATAATTCTTAATGCCAAAAACAACAAAAATTTTAAAATGTGCTACTGGGAAACTTCAAAATTGGTGCTATTTCTTTTAGAGACAGCAGATCTTTTCATGGGAGCAGCCTCCAGAATTGTTACAAGTGTTGACATATTGATAGTTCTCATTGACCTCTTCTCTTGCTTTTTGAGTGACTACTTACCAACCTCCAGTTTGTTCTAGAAACCACTTAAATTGACAGAATAATAGTCATCTGTTGTGAAAAACTAGATAGCCAACTGTTTAAAGTAACTGTCTAAGTTCTTCCCATTCTGGATTGTGTCCTTTCATGAGGATCTGAAATCTTATCATTGTCAAATACTGGTTTTGTTTTAATACTTACCATGTGTCAAGTACACCTTTTCCTTACGTTCTGACATGGTTAGGTTCCAAAAAGTGGTGGTGTGCACATCAGATCACACAATAAAGAATGGCTGCATTATTAAATTACAGCCAAATTGCATCAGTACATAACTACCAAACCACTGAGAATCTTGGTCCTACTAAGTTGACACATAACGCAAACCATCACAGTCAGTGTTACTCTCACCTCACACTTTAGAGTTTATTACTACCAGACATATGTCATTAGTGAGAAAACATAGTTGGATAGCATATATTTTTGCTAGAGTCATAAATTGTGAATAAGACAGTCAATCATTGAGGAGAAAGCATACTATTCTAAGTTAGGTGTTTTATTTAATCCTCCCAACAACCCTCTTAACATCCTGAGGAAATGATGTGGAACCTCCGTCTAACCTCCTTCAGCTACAGGAGGGAGAAGGAGAATGCAAATCCACATCGACCCAAGGATGATGATTCCAATAAGGCAGAACTCAGATATGTTTCCTCCCTCCCTCCCTCCTCCTTTGAACCTATTCTGACACCAGCTGAACCTCCCACAGCACTTTGCTACTGTGTTCAATAATCCATTGCAATGGACAACCTACTCACAGACAATACAATTAAGGGGTTAATTAGGGAAGTTTATTAGTTACAAAATGTTAAGGATACAGTTATTTTGTCAACAACATCTCTTTTCAATCATGCTAGCAAGTATAAGGGAGGAATTCCCCCCAAACAGAATTTTTATCCCCTGACTCTCCCAAAAGCTCCTCCCTAGTTTTTTATTTCACCTCTTCTACATCTTCAAAGCACTGTCCTTTCATGTCACTCTTCATTCATGGATACAAAAAGAAGTTGCACAGAGTGAGGTTAGGTGAATCACGTTAGATGAGTCTTGCGTGAGACAAGAGAGGCATGCTGTTTTTACCCAAAACTGGCACACTGAGATGACTGTGTGAACAGGTGCATTGCCGTGGTGGCAAAACCAGTCCCCTGTCTGCCACAAAGCAGGCCTTTTTTGTCACACATAGTTACACAGTCTTTTCCAAACCTCTAAATAGAAAGCTTGATTAACAGTCTGACCTGGTGGAACAAACTTCAAATACACTACCACTACGAGTCCACATTTTCTTCAATTTGGGAAGTTGACGGATGTCCAGAACAAGGCTTGTCATCAGTCGATATTTCACCTCTTTTGAAATGAGAAAACCATTTGTACACTTGGGTTTTTCCCATAGCGCTGTCCTTGTAAGCTGTGTTCAGCATCACAACAGTTTCTGTGGCAATTTTCCCAACCAGGAAACAAAATTTCACAGCTGAACACTGTTCTCTTAAATTGGCCATCACAAAAAAATGAGGTTCAAGCAAAACTGTGTTTATGAAAAAAAATTAACTGTGACCAGAGAGAACCTTCTCAGGCAACGCCACTGGGTACACTAACTCAGAGTGAGTTCCTCCAATGCTCATATCGTGGGAAAACTGTGTACTGTGAAAGTTGTAGTAACTAATCAACTATGACCCAGTCCTTTAGTAGTGGAGTCAGAATTTGAACCCAGGGCAAGCCAGCTCCTCTATACTACAAACCTCACCAAATATAAAAGTCTAAATTATCCAGTCTGATATGCTGGTCAACATATGAAAATGATACCTAATAGAAGAATAATTGGGAGATACTGACATTCTTTGGAATCCTTTCCAGGGGGTAAGAATGCTTTTAAATGTTCTTGAATCAACTCATATTTTCCCCCTCCAATGTCATTCCTTATTGTCACTGTTTACTATGCCTTACAGGGAAAACATTTAGTTTTATCTTGGTAAATTGAGGTTCTTGTACCAAGGATATATTTATAAGAGCATCATTTTTTATTTCATAAACAAGCTTCAATTTTCCCATCCTAATCTGTCTTGTGGTTATATCTAGTAACTATCAATTAGCAGTACTATCAATAAAACATGCTTACCAAAGAGGGGTGGGGACCAGAGTGAGGAATATAATGTCAGGAAATACTTTAATGTATATGTATCCTTGCCAACCCTCATTATTATTTTTTAAAAACAAAGCAACATTTATTAATTAATCCAACAGGCATTGTGCTTTGACTTTTCTTTAAGTTTTTGTGCTATTTTCGATGCAGCAACAGAATTCTTTGCACTCAGATTTGTCTTACTCTTGTCTGCTACTTGTTTTGTGTAAAAGGGAGATCATTTTACTGGTGAAATATGTACATATTTTGATTTGCATTCCTCCATGCTTCACAAATATTTACATTTTCTTATCTATGGTACTGGAGAAGCAAAAATGCTACCAAAGCTGAGCTTACCCTACCCCCTCTCCCTTTGGTTAGGGTGACATTTGTTGAAAACACATAGTAGTGTTTGCTTCCTAAGCTGCCCCAGGAGCAACCAGATCTCCTGAAAGGATTATAAATAATGGATTAGTAGTGTGCATAAGTTTGCTCCCTCCCTACTATTTATTACCACCCCCCAAAATCCAAAACAAAACAAAAAGGAAGCCTCAAACAATAACAGATTTGCTCATTAGAGTTGCACATCAACTGCTAAGCATAAAAGATGAGGAAAGCAGGAGCCCCCAAGCCTAGCATTCCTTGCCACTGGCTCCTCTCCCTGTGTCTGCCAGCCTCCCCCAGCGGATTGTTTTCTCCAATATTGACAGAATTAATTTGGTAACTACCTGCCTATTGAAAGGTAGAACAATTATATTCACATAATGTATGCAAGGAGAACGCTTTTCTCATCAGGTTTTCTCTGTAGGAACGAAATCTCTGGATTGCAATGCTTTAAACATACCTTTGAAAATCTTAATTTATGGTAAATTCAGATTGTGTGTACCTACCTTTCTCCCTCAATGAAAAATTACAATCCCGGTTTCATTTAGAACTAACATAAGAATGATCAGTTGTTCTGTGTTAACATATTATTCCACAAATTTTCAATCCTGCACAAAATCCAGGAGAATAGGATAATGAACCATCATATAGCCATCCCCCTGTCTAAATTCTCAATATTTAAAAAATCTTGCTTCACCTAACCCTCCATTCGTTCCTTCCAATTCCAATGGCCAGCTCTTCAGTGACGCACTTTGAAAAAATTCCTAAATATACCATTTCATCCATAAAACATTTCACTCTCGATCTCCAACAGGTAAGGATGTTCATCACCCCTCTCCCACTCGCAGAACTCAAAAAAATAACAATAAGTCCTTCATAGCTTTTAAAGTTTATTCCATAGCCGAATTCTCTCCATAACCTCAAAGGAGATTTGGCTTTGGCCAGTGAAAATCTGCATCAGTCCCAGCAGACAGCAATATGCTCAAATTAAGATTAGAAAACAGCAAGATTCTAAACCTGTTAACATGAGGTCAGTTCTGACTCATGGTGTCACTATGTGTTACAGAGTAGAACAGCTAGCTCTGTACGGTTGTCTTGACTGTAATCTTAACTGGAAGAGATTGTCAAGCCTTTCTTCGGGAGGCACCGTTGACTGGGTTTGAAGCACCAATCCTTAGGTTAATAGTGGAGCACAAATTGTGCCACCGAGGGACCTAAGATACTTCAAGGGTTTATTTATAGACACTATTTACAAAGGTTTGAGAGAAACATAAGGTAAGCACAAACAATTGTAGGGAACCCTCAGCTAGTAACAATAGAGCTGTTACTACCCCTTGGCCTGAAGAAGTAAGTAGGACAGGGTAAAGGTGACTGAACCTGGATAGAAATAGTACAGAAAAGACCTCCCTCTGACTTTCAAGTGATCCAGGCAGCTCAAGATACCCTAAAAAATCCTCCCTTTGAGTTCCTGGTGTGAATCCCAATTGACCAAAACTAACAGAAACCACTGAGTAAGGGAACCTGTATGTACTTTCCTACAGGTCAGCTGTAGAGAGAATATCTAAAGGAAGAAGAGAGGATTTGTGACATAGGATCCAGTAAAGCCTACACATTGGATTTAGTTATTATGTTCCTTAAGACTCTTTTTTCTTATCTTTTCATGTAGATAGACCCATTTTTTTACTATAATATGCCCACATAAGTAATGCACACATACATATAATGCAAATAGCATATATAGGAAGTTAACATTCAAGGAGCTTGTGTGGTTTGCTAAGTCCATGAAACACATACATATTTGCATGAAAATATTATAATTGTCCACAGTGGCCAACACAGGCTTTGGTACATAAGAAATAAAGGTTAAATGAAATCATTAATTCACTCAAATATGAGGGGATTTCAAAAGTTTGTAGAAAAATTCCATTACCCTTAAGACTCTTTTATTCTATTACAGCCCCCACTTTTCTGGTTTTAATATGCCATTCATGGAGAAACTGGGTCATTTTGGACTTGTGAATTGTTCCACACTTGGGATGTGGTTGATTGCTTCCTTTTGGTGTCATTTGCTGTATAGATGTGCTTTACACAATTGATCTATGTATTGTGATGAATTGTATGAGCCCCAATAAATTGATTTAAAAAAACTATTCACATAAAAAAATTGTTCCTTTAATGCCTATACAGTTTCAGTGTAACACTGACTTACAAATCAACCAATATATTAAATGTTCATCATAGTTCCTATTAGACTGCCAGAGGAGCCCTGGTCACATAGGGGTTACGCATTGTGCTGCTAACTGCAAGGTGAGTAGTTCAAAACCTCAGGAGAAAGAAAGAGCTTTGTACCCCCATAGTTACAGTCTCTGAAACTCACAGGGGTAGTTCTACCCTGTCCTATAGGGTCACTATGAGTCAGCATCAATTCAATGGCAGTGAATTTGGTTTGGTTATCAGACTAATTCTTGTAAACCGGTAGATAAATTTGGAGATGTAATTACATTTAGGATCAATGCTTTTCTGGCAAGAAGACTTCGAGATAGTGCTTTAGTTCATTAAGCATATAACGTCTAGCCATTCCACCTTGGGTGATTCTAAGATTGAATTCAGCTCAATTCTGCCATTATAGATTTCCATCTGTTTTTCTCTTACTTGCATACCCAATAGGGTCATTAGGGAAGATTTTTAAAAATCAAAATGCCCAGGATATTCTCCTGACCAATTAAATTAGAATCTTGGGGGACTGGATATGGGCATTAGCACTTGAAAGAAAATTCCCTAAGTGATTCCAGCGAGCACAAGTTCATAGTCTCCAACCTAATGATTTTAGCATTCATGGATTACCATTGCATCTAGATCTATTATTTCACTTAAAGTTAAATTAATAATTTTCTAAGTATATCATTCTTTCTTCATTTATTCACTAGCAAAGTGTGCTAAGAATAAGCTTAAATTCAATAAAGCAGTATTGGTTGATTTTATTCATCTGAAGTTCATATTTAATTAGTACTTTTTCATCAAAACATTTTGTGAAGTTTCTCTGTCAAAAAGACTTAAGGGCTTATATGTAGATTTAAATTGGATGTTATTTCTATCAGATCAGTGTTTATTTCTAACAGATGATAGCATGCTAGATCATGTCTAAAACTGGTTTCCTTCAAAATCTTTCCCCCTTAGTCTCCACTATATATGGCTATGTTCTGTGGAATGCTGAATATCCCATGAACTTCCAGAAGAAGAAAACATCTT
This sequence comes from Echinops telfairi, assembly GCF_000313985.2. Taxonomy (NCBI): domain Eukaryota; kingdom Metazoa; phylum Chordata; class Mammalia; order Afrosoricida; family Tenrecidae; genus Echinops; species Echinops telfairi. The sequence goes on from NW_022103951.1 coordinate 7,627,127, forward strand.
CCTTGAAAGAAGTGAAAACCCCATACTCCTTAGAAGTAAAGATGATTAGACTTTCTCACATGTACTTTGGACATGTAATCAGGTGGGGCCTGTCCCTGAAGAAAGACATCATGTTGGTAAATAAGAGAGTCAGGGGAAAAGAGGAAGACATTTGTTGAGATGAACTGACACAGTGGCTGCCTCAGTGGGCTCAAACAGCACTAATTGTGAGATGGCACGTGACTGAGTAATGTTTCATTCTGCTCCTAAGGTCTGCATGAGTCAAACGGACTCAGCAGTACTTAGCAATAGTTACCGGTATGTGCTACTCATAGAATGTTGGATATTTAACACACACACAGTCCACATGACATACATACATGTATCTATCTATCTATCTATCTATCTATCTATCGATATATATATAATAAGATGTTTTGCAGGAAGACTTACATCATACAAGTCTCAGAATGCATGCAATCTCATGAGCTCTCATTAATGCATAGAGATGTGCACTTGAACTGGGCATGGTTGGACTGAATAAACAACCTTTCAGAATACAGATCCTATCTCCCATGTACCCTACAAAGGGGAGTAGGGGTCCTAAGGAGCTTCATACCACGAAAAAGTTGATGTTTGTCGAGATTAGAAAGAGAGATTCTAGAACTGAGGTTAATTCAGAGCGTCTGGGCTAGTTCTCTACAAACTGCCAAAAAGGTGAAGTAGGCTTCTAGTGAGTTCCAGATTCGTCTCTTTAATGTTAAAGAAATACAAAATCACAGAGACTTTTCCCAGGCAACCACAATTAGAAATGGCCAGCCTCTCTCTGATTTCTTTCCCTGCAATGTTCACTTACAGGCTCATCTCACTCACTTGATGTGTATTTGTTTACTCACTTGGTACTTCATTTGCTGAACTTTGCAGGCCATTTATGAAGCATGCCGTAGGCTCCAGTGATGAGGAAGCACAAGGTAAGTAACTTATAATTGAGAAGATGAAATAAGTCACCTAATAGTGCATGTGCATGTGAAAGTTGAATATTGAATAAGGATGACTTAAGAAGGCTTGATGCATTTAAATTATCATGCTAGTGAAGAATATTGAAAGTGCCAGGGACTGCCCCCCCCTCAAAACCAACAAATTTGCCTTGGAAGAAGTACAGCTAGAATGCTCCATAGAGACAAGAATGGTGGGTCTTTGTCTTACATATTTTGGACATGTTGTCTGGAAAGACCAATCCCTGGAGAAGGACATCATGTTCGGTAAAGTAGTGGGGTAATGGAAAAGAGGAAGGCCCTCAACAAGATGGATTTACACTGTGGTTGAAACAATGGGTTCAAGATGGGGAACACTGGAGAGGACGGTTCAGGTCCAGGAAGTGTTTCTTTCTATTGTACTTGAGGTCGCTATGGGTTGGGACCAACTCATTGGCATCAAACAACAACAGCCACTGAATTCAGCATCAGGATTGGAAGAAGGCTTATTAACAACCTGAAATATGTAGATGACATGAAATTACTTTCTGAGAGTGAGGACTTGCAGCACTTACTGATGAAGATCAAGAATTTCAGGTTAAAGAAAACCCAAATCCTCATAATTGGCTCAATAGATGACATCATAGCACACAAAGAAAAGATTGACGTTCTCAAGGATTTCATCTTGCGTGGATCCACAAACGATGTTCCTGAAAGCAGAGGTCAAGTGATCAAACGATGCACTGCAATTGGGTAATTCTGTTGCGCAGGACCTCTTTAAAGTGTTGAAAAACCAAGGATGTGACTTTGATGATTAAGGTGTGCCTGACCCAAGCCATAGCATTTTCAATTGACATATATGCATGTGAAAGCTGGACATTACATAAGGAAGACAGAAGAAGACTCTATGCATTTGAATTATGGTGCTAGAAGAGAATATAGAAAGTATCATGGACTGCAAAAAGAAAAACAAATATTTCTAGAAAGAAGTACAGCCAGAGTGCTCCGTAGAGGCAAAGATGGGGAGACTTCATCTCATGTACTATAGACATGTTGTCATGAGAGACAAATCCCTGGAGAAAGATATCGTGCTTGATAAAGTAATGGGGATGTGAAACAGAGGACAACCTTCAACCAGGTGAATTGATACACCAATGGGTCCAAACGTAAGAACAAGGGTGAAGATGGTACAGGACCGGGCGGTGTCTCATTTTGTTGGACATAGTGTTGCAATATCCATTGAAGGCATTAGCGATAAACGAGGCTGCAGGTATTCACTGAACACCGACTGAAATATTTCAACAAGCTAGTGAAGCACTGGCAGCATGCACCTGTCTATGACAAGAAATTCAGAAGACAGCTAGCTATCCATATTTTTAGCTATTCCAATGAAAGGTAACCAACAGAATAAGGAAATTATCAAAAAATATCATTAATATGACATGCAAATAAAATGTTGCTCAATATCATTCAACAATAGTTGTATCAGTCCAGAGAGCTGCCAGAAATGCAAGCTGGATTTAGAAGAGATCTTGGCATGAGGGATATCATTAATGGCCTGTGATGGATCTTAGCCAAAAACAGAGAATATCAGAAACATGTTTAATTGTGTTTTATTGACTACGCAGACATTTAGCTGTGTGTATCACCAAAAAAGTATGAATAGCATGGAGAAGAATACGTATTCCAGAGCACTGCATTGTTCTCATGTAAAGCCTACACATAGACCAATAGGCAGTAATTCAAGCAGAACATTGGGATGCTGTATGGTTTTAAGTCAGAAAAGGTGTGTGTCAGAGTTGTATCATTTCCCCAAACTTATTCAATCCATATACTGAACAAATAATCTGAGAATCTGGATTATAAAAAGAATAGTCTGGAACCAGGATTGGAGAAAAGCTTGTTAACAATTTGCAATGTGCAGATGATACAACTTTGCTTGCTGAGAGTGAGAAGAACTTGAAGTACATTTTGCTGAAGATCAAAGACTGCAGCCATCAGTATAGATGACAACTCAATGTAAAGAAAACCAAAATCCTCACAACTGGACCAGTAGACAACATCATGACAAATGGAGAAAAGATTGAAGGTGTCAATGATTTCATCTTCCTTGTACCTACAATCAATTCCCATAGAAGCAGCAGTCAAGAAATCGAGCAGTAACACCCACAATAGCCCAACTCAAAATACAGAGAACAACCAATGATGGAGAAGGTGTGGGGTTAGGAACTCTTACATTCTGCTGGCAGGTTTGCAAATATGCGCAAGCATTGTGGAAGGCAATATGGTGCTACCTAAAACAGTTGGGAACAGAAATGCCATACAATCCAGAAATACCTTTGCTGGGCATATACCTCAAAGAAATAAGAGACAGAATAGAAGCAGATGTATACTCTCCCATGTTCATTGCCGCATAGTTCATAATACTAAAAGGCTGGAAAAATCCCAAATGCCCATAAGTAGAAGAATGAATGAAGAAATCTTGGTCAAAGACACAACGGAATACTATGCATCCCTAAAAACCACCAATTAAAGCATGAAACACCTCGTGACATGGATAGACTGGAAACCATTATGCTGAATGACGTTAGTGAATCACAAAAAGACAAAACATTGTATGAGTCCATTTCTTTTTTTTAAAATAAGAATTGCATTTAATCAATAGTTCACTTTGAGGAGTATTGACTTTGTGATAATATTAAGTTGTACAATTCATAAGCATGGATGTTTCCGTTTATTTGGGTCTTTTAAAAAAATCATTTTATTGGGGGCTCGTACAGCTCTAGCTCTGATCACAATCCAGACATGCATCCACTGTGTCAAACACATTTGTCTATATTTGCCACCATCATTTTCAAAACGTTTTCTTTCTACTTGAGCCCTTGGTATCAGGTCATTTCCCCCCTTCCCCCCTCCCCTCTCATGAACCATAAACATTTATCATTTTTTTCTATGTCTTTCACTGACTGATGTTTCCCTTCACTCACTTTTCTGTTATCCGTCCCCCTGGGAGGGGGTTATATGTAGATCATTGTGATTGGTTCCCCTTTTCTCCCCCATCTTCCCCTTACCCTCCTTGTATCGCTACTCTATTGGTCCTGAGGGGGTTATCTGTCCTGGATTCCCTGTGTTCCCAGCTCTTATTTGGACCAGTGTATATGCTCTGGTCTAGCCAGATTTGTAAAGTAGAATTGGGGTCATGAGAGTGGGGGTGGGGGGTGAAGTATTAAAAACTAGAGGAAAGTTGTATGCTTCTTCGGTGCTATACTATACCCTGACTAGCTCATATCTTCCTTGTGACCCTTCTATAAGGGGATGTTCAATTGTCTACAGATGGGCTTTGGGTCTCCACTCCATAGTTCCCCTCATTCACATTAATATGATTTTTTTTGTTCTGGGTCTTGGATGCCTGATACCTGGTCCCATCAACACTTCATGATCACACAGGCTGGTGCACTTCTTCCATGTGGGCTTTGTTGATTCACATCTAGATGGCCACCTGTTTATCTTCAAGCCTTTAAGACCCCAGATACTATATCTTTGGATAGCCAGGCACCATCACCTTTCTTCACCACATTTGCTTATGCACCCATTTTGTCTTCAGCAATCATGGCAGGAAGGTGAGCATCACAGAATGCCAGGTTATTAGAACAATATAAGGCAGTGGTTCTCAACCTTCCTCATGCCACCACCCTTTAATACAGTTCCTCATGTTGTGGTGACCCCCAACTATAAAATTATTTTCGTTGCTACTTCATAACTGTAATTTTGCTACTGTTATGAATCAGGCTACTGTGAAAGAGTCGTTCAACCCCCAAAGGGGTTGTGACCCACAGGTTGAGAACTGCTGAACAAGGATAAATTCTATACCATTGTTTAAATTAATAACACTATAGATAAGATTACCTCCAAGGGGATGATTTATAGCATTCTCTATAATGAAATTATAATTATGTCTCTAAAATGAACCAGAGACATACATAAATCATAGGTATATGACTGGACTTGGGGCTCACACTTAATTCTAGCCCCAATATAATAACAACTAGTTCTCATGACATAACCCTCCTCAATACTCACCCTCAAGAAGAGATCACTGAAGATAGGGGTGCTAAAGAAAATTGTGTTGAAGAAATCAGATTGCCTGGCTATCAGAAAGAATAAGTGTCTGGGATCTTAAAGGTTTGGCTGCAAACAAGTAGCCATTTAAGTGAGGCGTCAACTAAGTCCACATAGAAGAACACACCTGCCTGTGTGATCCAAGGATTGTAAACAATAAAATCCTAATCCAAAGCAGGGTATGGTATCAGAGTTTAAATTGTGAATACCCAGTTTTCAAAAAACTGTGGATGACAGTGGAAGCTTAAAATCCATTTGCAAGACACCGCTAGTGAATCCCCTCTGACCAAACTGGAGAGATGTGAATAGCCTTGTTATCAGTCAGAGAGCATTATAAAGTAGATAATGGCAGATATAGTTAGGTTAAAATGGAATATCTTATCATTTGAGCTCCCTTTTGACCCATTTTGAAGTTGTTTAATTTTTAATATTTTCTGCTTTATTTTTATTGGTTTTTTTCTATGTTATGTCCAGTTATTGTTCTTGGCTTATTTGTTTCTTTCAGTTTTTGTTTTGTATGATTTTTTTTGTATATGAAATTCAGGATAGGTAGATTTATAGAAACAGTAACTGGACTGATAATTGCCTACAGGCAGGCAGGGGAGGATGAGAGGAAATAGGAAGCTAACAAAAAGTAATATGAGAAGAAAAGGTTCTGAAATTGATTATAGTTATGAGTGCATACATCTTATTAGTATGGTTGAATGATTAAATGGTATATGTGAAACATATGCTAATAAAACTCTTTTTAAAAAGAAATCAAACAATGCATTGCATTGGACAAATTTGATGCACAAGACCTCTTTAAAGAGTTACAGAGCACCGCTGAAGACAAAGCGGGTGAATAAGAAAATGTGGTGAAGAAAGCTGATGGTGCCCGGCTATCAAAAGGTATAGAGCCTGGGGTCTTAAAGCTTGAAGATAAACAAGCGGCCATATAGCTCAGAAGCAACAAAGCCCACATGGAACAACATATCAGACTGTATGATCACGAGGTGTCGAA
>NW_022103951.1:7633997-7635395 GCF_000313985.2 Echinops telfairi
AATTGATGTGTGTATGGATGGTGATAAGAGTTGTACAAGCCCCTAATAAAATGATTTAAAATAATAATAATTTAAAAAATAAAATGACCAAAAAAAGAGTTACAGAGCAAGCATGTCACTTTGAGGCTATTGCCTCATTAGCCTGTGATACTTGAATATTGGATAAAAAAAGACTGAAGAATTTTGACTCATCTGAATTACAGTACTGGTGAAGAATATTGAACGTACCGTGGACTCCCAGGAAAAACAAATCTGTCCTGGAAGAAGTACAGCCAGAATACTCCATGGAAGCAAGAATGGTGAGACTTAGTTGCATGTACTTCAGACATGTTATCCGGATAGACCAGTCCCTAGAAAAGGTCAATTAGAAAGACAGAAAAAAAAAGAGAGAGAGCAAGAAAGACCCTCAATGAGATGGATTGACACTGGTTACAACTGTGGGTTCAAACATAGGAACAATTGTGAGGATGGCACAGGAGCGGGCAGTGCCTTGTACATAGGGTCGGTATGAGTCAGAAGCAACTTCATGATACTTAACAACAATTATCCATAATAGTGTCCTTGGGTGGTACAGACTGTTATGCACTCAGCTAATAACCCAAAGGCTGGTGGTGCAAATCCACCCAGAGACGCCTTGGGAAATTGTGCAGCAATCTACTTCTGAAAGATCACAGTTCTATTCTACTCATATGTTGGAATTAACTCAACAGCAATTGTTGGGTGGTAACATTTGTAACACAAGAGGGCTCTTCCGTCTTTCCCTTCTCTCCATCCTCCAGGTCCAAGTTTCCTCCCTCTTGGACAGCTCTCCTTACGCTTGTTTTCTTCTTTTCCAAACCATGCTGAACACCTGTTTCAGATTACTTTCTCCAAAACTGGCTTGTCACTCTGGTCACAAATTCTGAGTGGCTCCCTCTTGGCCTCATGGACAAAATCTAAGTGTTTAATCTTTAGTTAAGCATTCAAACCTGTTGATCAAACAGGCCTGTTTTGATCAAATTCTACCTTTTTCTTAAATCCCCACCTTTGAACTCGTCCACAGGGAATTTTTCTGTCAAATCACCTGGGCTCATGACTGCCCTTACATCCCCCTAAATCCTTAAGCTGAACAATAAAAGAATTCTACATTTCGGCCATGCTAAGATGAGGCTGTCTATGACCGTAGAGCTTTATAATTAATAGTCTTGGAAACCCACAGGAGCAGTTCTACAATGTCCTATAGGGTCGCTAGGAGTCAGAAATGACTCAACAGCAATGAGTTTCATTTCTAGCAGACTCCTACACGCCAATCCCATGAAGCTTTCCTCCCTTGTCCCATCTTCTCTTAACCCCCTAACACATGTAATAATTGTATTTCTCCTTTATCATCCTCATGTCTTGGTTTATGAATTTATTAAC
>NW_022103951.1:7636255-7658548 GCF_000313985.2 Echinops telfairi
AAAATGAGAATATTGGCAAACTATGGGAATGTGTACTAGTGAAAACACTTTCTCAAGGATGTAGATTTTCAGCCACGTTTCAAATGGCTCTTTTTCTCTTATAGAAGGAGCGAATGTCTAAGTCTCTCCACCTTAAAGATGGAGATTAAAGGTTTCCTTGCACCTCTCTGGTTACCACACTCTCTCTTGTTCCCTTCACAGCCAGACTTCCTAAATGTGTAGCCTACACTTGCCGCCTACACTTTTTCACCTCCCATGCACTTCCTCAACCCACTGCCATCTGGTTCCCTCCACCACTACACCAAAAACCTGCTGGCAGAGGTCACCTAACACCTCCTGGGTGCCAACATGGATGGACAGTTTCCAGTTCTTTTTGCATCTCATCTCCATGGCATTTGATGCTGTTTCCTCCTACCTCATTCAGGAAACGCTACTTCGGTTCTGTACATTGTGCTGTACAAGTTCCCTCTACCTCTCGATTACTTCTGAGCTGCTGGTTCCCCAGCCCTCCTTGGAAAGCTATTGCCAACCAAGTTTCATCTTCATCTTAATTTGGCTTCCCTGAGAAACAGACCCTCAAATAATGATTTCTGGGCAAATCCTTTACTAAGGAGGTGATCCCAGTAGGAGAGTGGGGAAGTGAGACAAGAAAGAGAAGGTAGCCATGAAAGGATATTATTGCAAGAAAGTTACTACTGTGGGCAACTGAAGGTCAGACCCACTATAGAACATTCACCCTACCATTAGCCTGTTTGAAGAGAAAGAGAGCTAAAGTATTTATCCACAAATCCCATCAGTCGTTGGATGAAGGCTGCTTCTGGAAGTGGGAGAGAGATGTATTCATCCCCTGCCCTTTCTTGCCAGCCTGCCTTCAAATCACAGGCAAGTGGGTATAAGTCAGGTTGGTGTACACAGAATGTTAAAGGCTGAAGATTATGGGCATGACTTCTACAACATCTGCCTCCCCTCAGCGCCTTAAACATTGTCCTTAGGTTGTTCTCATCAATAATAATAAAATTAACGATAACAATATGTACTGGGTTAGGTTTTACCTATATTAGTTCATGTAATCCTTACAACAGCCCTATAAAGTCCCATTATCATCCTCATTTGATTAAAGATAAAATTGAGATACAAAAGGGCTAAATTTCCCTTAGTGATGTTAGCTAGCATGTTTGTGATTTGGGATAAAGTCTTCAGGCTAATGTACAACTCTTACCACTGCTTCAAGCAGCAGACTAAAATTTTCTTCAGACAATTAAAGTTCCTCGCCCAATTTCTATGTTGTTATTATCGTTAAGTGCCATCAAGTCAGTGCTGACTCATAATGACCCTATTTATAACAGAAAGAAACATTGCTCCTTCCTGCACCATCCTCATAATGGCTCTTATGTTTGAGCCCATTGTTGCAGCCACTGTGTCGATCCATCTTGTCCAGGGTCTTCTACTTTTTCACCGCCCCTCCGATTTACCAAGCATGATGTCCTTCTCCAGGGAGTGGCCTCGCCTGACAACATGTCCAACGTACATGAGTCTGACTATCCTTGCCTCTATCCTGGCTGTACCTCTTACAAGACACATTCCCAAAATTTAAAAAGAGAGAGCGAGAGCCCTGATTTTCATAGGCATCTCAATTGTTATATAGAAACTTCTTCCTAGCAATAAAAGAAATCTGTACTCATTAAAGGAGTTTTAGAAAACAGGGAAGTTGGCACTGTTCAGATAATTGTCTATATGTTTTAAGGTGTTTGAGCATATTCCATGGGTATGGTGCACGTGTGTGCATTTGTGTGTATGTAAATTTACCCCTTGCATTTGACATAATAAGCATTTCCCTGAGTCTTTAAAAAATTCTATAGACATATTTTAAAGGCTACATAATGTTCCTGTCATGTGGATGTCCCCAAATGTGCTTAACTCATCCCTTGTTATTGAACATTTATATTGCTTCCTTTCTTTACCCTCATAACAGACACTGAGATCAATAGCTCTGTACTTCAGTCTTTATCTACATTTTGGATTACTCCCAGAAAAGGAATCACTTTTTTAAACAACAATAACACTTTTAGAGATTTAAGATACCATGCTTTCTAGAAAGGCTGAACCACTCTAGAATCATTCCAGGAGGATGTGAAAGGGTCTCTCACCATACCCTTGCCAGCAAAGAGTATTTTCATTCTTTTAAAATTTAAATCCTTGTTCAATTGAAACCTTGTTAAAGCGAAATCATAATAGCTGATTCCACCGCCATTACTTTGATCTCCAGTGAGGGTGATTTATTTTTTCGCTTTATGAGTCATTCATCTTTCTTTCTTTCTTTCTTTTTTGGAAATTGCTCACCCATGTGCCAGTTTCCCCCTCTGGTTCTTTCAGCATTCCTTGTGATTGCTTTCACAAATTAGTGATAAGATGGGATCATATTTATGGAGAGAACTCTCATCTTGCCATTTGTCATTTCAATTTTTCATTATTTTTTACCTAAAACTGCTTAATGGCTTTGTGAAGTAAAAGCTGTCTTCCCTTTGAGATTACTATGGTTACATTTGGATTTCTAAATAAAGTCTTTTCCCAGCCAAAGATCAGGTAAATAGTCACCTACAGTTTTTCCTAGTGTCTTCTGCATTCCGCATGAGTTGAATTTCTGTAAAATCTAATGAAGTTTAGCATGAAACTGATTTCCCCACTCGCCAAATGCAGAACCTGCTAACAAATTTCATTTCTTGAGTGCTTGTTCCTATAGTACCTCATTCTAAATGGATCACCACGTTTCCATTATTGAAGCATTGTAGTAAGTTTTAATATTTGTTAGGGCAACACTCTTCTAATACTTCCTTACCCCTTCAATATTTTCTAAGCTAGTCTCACCTATACACCCATATGAACTTTAGGATTATGTCATTAAGTTACAAAATAAATCCAACATGTGTGAGTATTATAATCATGCCAAATGTAAATATTAATTAGGAAAGAATATAAATGTTTAAAATATTTTAAATTTCTACCAATTAGGATAACAGTCTCACTTTATTTATACCTCGCCTGGAAGTTCAAAACCACCAGCTGCTCCACATGAGAAAGTCGAGCTTTCTACTCCAGTAAAGAGTTACAGTCTGAGAAACTCACGTTGACTCCATGACAGGGAGCATGAATTGTCTCGTGTTATTTTTTCTACTTTAAATGGTCCTTTGTTCCGGAATCCCTTGAGTCTTTCTGTTTATCGAGTAAATCTGTCCAGCTTTGTTCATTTGTTTTCCATTCAGACACTATGATGGAATCTCATATAATATTTCATTGAGTCTTTTGAGTTTTGTCCTTTGTTGCACATCTATTTCTATTAAATCTCTTGTTTTTGTGGTATGGAGTTTTGTTTTCATTTTGGTTTCCTGGAACTTCCAAAACAAGGTTCACAATAATTCCCTTGGGTATACACAAGTAACTGATTAAATACTGCTCTTCTGAGACTAATAAGGCTATTAATGCTTCTTTTTTTGCTTCTTTTTAAAACTACTTTTTAAATCAGTTAGCTATTGAATTACCAATTTCCTTTTCGGCATCTATTATAAGAGTCATGTGATTTTTCTTATTTGTCATATTGATATGATATATTATATTAATATGTTGTCATTATATTATAGTGTCATTATATTCCTGGGATAATCCTATGGGTGATTTATTCTCTTAATATACAATTAAATTTTATTTGCTATGTTATTATTTTATTGCACGTATATTAATAATAAAATTAGACCACAATTTTCATTTTTGAGTTATTTGGTCAGGCTTTAATATCAGCTTGATGCTAGGTTCATAAAGTAAATTTGGTAATAAAAATAAACATGAAAACATAGTCCCTTTTTCCAGTCTTGAACAGTTTCTATAACATGAAATTAATTTGTTTCTGGTCAGATAGAAAGAACGTGCCAGTAAAGTCATTTAGCAAGGATACATTTTTATTATGTTATAATTATGATGAATATGTTGTAATTGTTAGATGCCATCGAGTGGGTCCTGACTCATAGAGACTCTGTGTACAACAGAATGAAACTCTGTCTGGTTCTACCCCATCTTCACAAAGGCGGTTATGTTTAAGCCCAGCGTGGCAGCCAGTGTGCCAAATCATGTCCTTAAAGATATTCTCTTTTTACCACTGGCCCTCTAGCACATGAAATATAATGCACTCGCCTGACAGTATGTTTAAAATATACATACACAAGCTGAGTTGATGGGTAATTTAGGAAGAAAATAATTATTTATATTAATAAAGAATAGGACTACATTTCACTGGTATTGTGCTTTCTCCACTTCTAAATAACCTCTTTTCTCTTGTTGGATTATGTCGAGTCAGCGCTGAGTCACAGCCACCCAGGTACAACAGAAAGAAATAATGCCCAACCCTCTTCCATCTTCCATTGTTATGTGTGACCCCATCATTGTAGCCACTGAGTCGGTCCATCTTGCTCGGAGTCCTCTGGTTTTCATTGTCCCTCTATTTTACCAAGCAGGATGTACTTCTCCGGGCACTGGTCTCTCCTGAGAACATGTCTAAAATACATGGGACAATGTCTCACTATCTTTGCTTCTAAGGAGCATTCTAACGGTACTTCTTCCTAGTTGGATTTGTTGGTTCTTTTGGCGGTCCACGGTACTTTCAATATTCTTCGCCAGCACCATAATTCTAATGCATCCACTCTGCTCTGGTCTTCCTTATCCAATGTCCAACTTGCCCGTGCCTATGACATGATCGAAAATACCATGGCGTGGGTCAGGCACACCTTGGTCCTCAAAGTAATAGCCTTGCTTTTAAAAACTGTAAAGAGGCCTTGTGCAGCAGATTCACCTAATGCAATGTATCGTTTGATCTCTTGGCCACTGCTTGCATAAGGATTGATGATGGATCAAAGCAAGATTAAATCCTCAACAACTTTAATCAGTTCTAAATGTATCGCGATGCCCACCTATTGGTCTAGTTGTCAGGATTTGGGTTTTCTTTACACTGAGTGGTCGTCCACACTGTAGGCCACACTCCTTGATCTTCATCAGCAAGTGCTTCAAGTCCTCCTCACTTTCAGCAACAAGGTTGTCATCTGCATGTTGCAGGTTGTTACTTAGGCTTCCACCAATCCAGATGCAGAAATCTTTTCCATCTATACTAGTTATTATTGCTCCCATGATATAGATGAGGTAACACTCGGTGTCATTGGATCCACAATTGAGCAGCTTCAATGACCACTAATTCCTGAGGAAAAGTGATCTATTTGGGGGTGAGTCTAATGACTGGAATGTTATATGTTATGTTTTCCTGTAGCTTCTTCAAAACTATTCTGGATCTAGCCCCAAGCCATCTGATATGATTCTTAGGCCTTTTACATAGGACGATTCTTCAAGTTTTTGAACCATATCTTCTTTCATTTTCAATTATAGTATAGAGAATATGTAGAATGTATATAAAAGATATATGCAAAACATTTGCCATTTCATCATTTTATGTGTATGTTTTAATGACATTAGTTACATTCATCATGTTGTGCAACTATGATGAAGTCAAAAATTTTAATAAGATTCATTCTACCCATGTCTCTATCCCTCCCACCAAATGATAAGATGGGATCATGCAAACACATTGTGGAAAACTCCAACTCACAGGTTGGTTGATGTTGTCACTCTCCTGACTATGAGAATGAGGCATCTCGGAAGCAGATAGACAATTCCTGGGACCATCGAGGAAGAAGAGCCACTAGCTGAGCATGTTGGTGATCCCTGCCTCAAGCGCAAGAGACCCACAGCAGAGGCTGAGGCAAGGAAGCCCTGAGACAGGGCAGAGGAGCTGCAAAGAGACTATGAGACTGTGAGGGAGAGCAGTGGGTGGGCTTCCTGGCTCATGGAGCCTGAGGCCAAGGGACCACATAGGGAAGAGAATGAGGAGCAGAGAGAGACTTGGCTGCTGGCGGAAGAGAGGAGTGGCTGTGGACCAATGACTGTATACTGAATGTTTTCTGGTCCTGGTTTGTGGTCACCTGTTAACTTTCCTAATAACCCCTCATAATTGTGAGTATTAGCTGTGCGTTCTGGGTGGCCATTGCAATGAATAATTGAATCCAGATGAAAGTAGAGTGTTGTGGGAGGAACAGCTGGTGTTGGAATGTTGTTTGTTGTTAGGTGTGCCAAAGAGTTGGCTACAACCCATAGCCACCCTATGCACAACAGAATGAAACACTACAAAGTCCCGTGCCATCCCTGTAGTTGTTCCTAGGCTTGAGCCCATTGTTGCAGCCATGGTGTCAATCCATCACATTCAAAGCTTTCCTCTTCTTTGCTGCTCCTCCACTTGATCAAGCATGATATCCTTCTCCAGGGACTGGTCTCTCCTGACAACATGTCCTAAGTATGTCAGAGACATGTCCTAAGTATGTCTTGCCACCCTTGCCTTCAAGGAGCACTCTGGCTATCCTTCTTCCAAGACAGATCTGTGTGTCCTTCTAGCACTCCAGGGCACCTCCAATACTCTTCTCCAGTACCACAATTCAAATACATCGGTTCTTCTTCTGTCTTCCTTATTTAATGTCCACCTTCCACGTGGACATGAGACAATGGAACAAAGCACAGAAAGATGGAGGGTGGAGGTGCGTCTAACCTCTGCCTTGCGGCAACCTGACATGGCTGACGTGGAAATGGATTCTCCTTCTCCCTCCTGCAGCCAGAGAAGGACAGCCACCATCATCATTTAAAAACAACAACAATAACAACAAACTTCCTCATCCTTAGCAGAAGCGCAATGCTCACTAAGCCAAGCTGGACCCCATAGGGCTCTCAAGGCTGTGTCCTTCGAAGTAAATCACCAGGCTTTTCTCAGGTGCCTCTGGGTGAGTTCTAATCAACCTTTCGGCTAGTAGTCACTTAACCATTTTTGCCATCCAGGGACTTTTGTTTCTTGGTCCTCATACCCAAATCCTTCCATTTACCTCTGTTAGATTTAATTTCTATAGTTTGAAACCATTACTTAAGCAGCTTAAGATGTTTCTGAATCCTGAATCTGGTACTGATTAGCTTTTTATATTGCCAATCAGGCCCGCCCCGCCTTCCAAAGAACTAAACAATGAGTCCAACATTGCCTTTGCATGCTCTCTTGGTCTCCTGGGATGTCATTGGACCAAATCTGGAGACTAAACTCGTTTGGAGATAATTTGGTGCTTTTTCATCTTTGTAAAGGGGCTTCTGCATTTGGGATATTTGTGGGAGCATTTCAGCTGCAATTGAGGGGCCGCTCGCCGCTTATGAGCCATTATGTTAGCCTCTGTCAGGATGTCTGGCTCCATGTCTGGTGGGGGCGATGTCTGAGTAGCTTTCTGGGTGAGAGCGCCACAATTTCCTGCCTGAGAGTTCAATATTGATCTGGCTCAAACCACTAAAGCATTTTTGCTCGCCTTCACTTCTTTGGTGGCAGGAGACAAGGTTACTTATGCCCCTCAGGTTACGCTGATTTTATAGACTCACGTGAAATAACGGCATGTATAATACATAGCACGCTTGCGGCTCTATGTTAAGGCCACAGCAACTAGAGATCCTCTCCATTTCTGCAAAAACACTATGAGCCCAGAGGGAAAGGGAGAAGGAGGCTGCAGTCTGGGCACTGGGCTGGCAACCTTTGATCTCCATCTCATTCAATTCTTCTTCATCTATTGAAGGTCAGGTTCTAGATCAGAAGAGGGTGCTCTACATCTGTGGCAGGGAGCTACGGACAGAGGAGTGAAGCATGTGGGCCCTGGTTGGTGAGGGCTCTCCTGCCCACCATCTTCAGAGCACAGGATAGCAAACAGAAAAGTGGGCATGGAAATGGGACTTTGATTTTCCCCATTCTTAACGCTTCTGTTTTGGGCACTATCTGTTCGGTAACACTTCCCATGCCACCCGCCAGCCAGCCCCCCCACCCCCCCACCCCGCCCCTCCATCCAGAAAGCATAAGTGTGGCTCATGTCAAGGGATTTCTTTCTGCTCTTGGTTCCTGAGTCCTGGTCAGGCGTTGGCTTGGTGGTGAATGCGCTCCACTATGTGCCCAGGTCTTCACCACTCCTACTGCTACTCACTGCCACCGAGTCCATTCTGACCCATAACAACCCTGGAGGACAGGGTGGCACTGTCCCTGTGGGCTTCTGAGATTATAAATGGGCATGGGAGTAGAATGCCTCATCTTTCTCCCTCAGAGAGACTGGTGGTTTCGAACTGCTCACCTTGCAGTTAGCAGCCCAGTGCGTAACCATTACATCACCAGGGCTCCTGGTCTCCACCACAGTCGATTTGCATGCAAATCATTAGGGGCTGACAAAAGGTATTGGATAATATGTAGTATGCTGGCATGCACAAAATATAATCTCTTTGGCTAAACCACTTTAAAAGAACTTTCAATGTATGGATAGTGAAGACAATGTGGCCCCAACGATTTCCTTGTAATTGAGGCACGTTATCAAAGCATCACTTATTTACTGACAAATAGAACAATTATGGCCTTTAGTAAGGGGGCAAAAGAAACTGATAGAGCAATTTGACGCTGCACTGTTGAGGTCATCGTGGGTCAGATTGACTCCATGACAACTGGTATTCATCCTCCCCGCTTATTCAACTGATACTGCCTAGTACCTTCCCATAGTCTCCATTTACTAAAGTCGAGGGGCAGCGAAAAAGAGCAAGGCCCTCGAGGAGATGGACAGACGCAGGGGCCGCAACAATGAGCTCAGGCACAAGAGTACTTGTGAGGATAGCGCAGGACCGTGCAGTGTGTTTCATTCGGTTGTGCCTAGTGTCACTGTGGGTTAGAGGTAACTCGGTGGCACCTGAAAACAACAACCATCTCCGTGTGACCATTGACCTAAACCCACTCCCATGGAGTTGGAGTCAATCCCTACCAGACAGGGCAGAGCTGCCCCTGTGGGTTTCTGAGACTGTAATTCTTTAAGGGAGTAGAAACTTCTCCCATGGAGCCCCTGGGTTTTGAACTGCTGACCTTGTAGTTAGCAGCCCAACACCTAACCCACTACACCACCAGGATTCCTCTGACAGGAGCCTGTTATTGAAGCTTGCTTCAGTGGGCTCAGTTAAAAATCCAGGCCTCCCAGACTCCTTAGCAGCTAATACCCACTAACCCATATCTGTCTATTGAAATGTAAATAGATGTCTACAACTTGAGGCTTCTCTAAAATCTGTTGTTTTCCAGAGAGAAAGGAGCAAACTAGAACAGGGTAAATCCAGTGCCTTTTCCTTTCACCCTTCCTTGGAAGTTGGACATGATGCTGGGAGATAGAGCAGCCATATTGCAACCTTCAAGACGGAAGTCACAGCAGAATGGAGAGATCAAAGAAACCTGTGTCCCTAGTGACAACTGGCTCTACCTCTGGATTTTTCTTTTTCTCATATTATAAAAAGTTACTATTACTTACAGTCCAATGTAATTCTGACCAATATGACTACTTTCCCCTTGCTTTCCTGTACTTTGTCTATAAACTGTAGATCATAGCTAAGAAGAGTGGGTTCTTAAGCCTGAACAGGGAAATTGACATTAGAGTTGTTCAGGAAAACCAGTAGCTATTAAGCTAACTCATACTCCATAAGCCTAATGGGTGTCAGAGTAGAAAGAACTGTGTTCCGTGGGGTGTTCAATGGTCAATGCTTTTAGAAGTAGACTGCCATACTTTTCTTCTGAGATTCCTCTGGGTAGACTTCAACCTACAACCATCTGGTTGGCAGCTGAGCAGGTCTTCACAATTTAAGCTCTGATAGCATTCCCTCCTTCAGATTTGGATTTTATGATTTGCAATCCTTGGATCACACAGGCTTCTTCCATGAGTACCACCCAGGAACTCCAGAGTTGTTTATTGAATCTTACAAAGTTAGATACTTTCCCTGGGTCCCCTGTATCCCTTCGACACCCTCACCACAAAACCAAATTGTGCTCCCTCGCGCCCCAGCCCAGTACTGTGGGTGACCATGTGCCTGAACCGTGAGAGGCAAAATGGAATGAGAGAAAGGAGAGAAATGGCTTCTTGTATATATCACTTTCAAACCAAGGGTGGTATTTCTAGAACTTGAGGTAGAATGTACTAGATGGCACCTATATTCCATCTATATTGAATCTTAGAAGACAGAAGTACATAGTATAATTTGCTTCAAACTCATCCCTGGATATTGCTGTGCATTTTTTTCCAGGTGGAACTATTTAAGTCAAATAAATTTTAGAGTCCCTCAATTCTGGGGTAAAAAAAAGCTTATCCTACTTAAACCACACGGGCACTGTCACATTAAAATTAGTATTGTATATGTAGACAAAATCCACAAAATAGATCAGAATCAAACTTCCTGAGTGACTCTTATCCAGGGTGACCCTCACGTGAGGGGGAATATTTATTCAGCATATTTATATACCCAGAGGAGATATTTACTGGCCTTGTAAACTAGAAAATGCTATAAATGAAGAATAATTGTTAAATAGCATCTGAAAGTTTTAACAAATGGCTCGTTGTGGTCTTGTAAAATGCTTTCTTGCTTTAGGACTAAAGATGAGCACATCAAACCCACAAACATGACTTCCTTGAAAATTAAGATACAATCGGTTTATTACCCTTTATCATTTTTATATCACTGCAATCAAGGGAGCTGACGAATTCTTCTATGTGAAGATGAAAGAGGGAAAATATTCCAAAACAATGGGCCTGTTCCATTTTTGATAATATAACTTACCAGACAACTAGGGGTAGTGAATAATTCAGAAGATAATGTTAGTCCATTTGTGCCTCCCACTTGGGCAGAATGTGGCTGAGTGAGCTCGTGCAGGAGCTGTGGGTCACAGGGAAGGACGGAAAGAAAGAAGCTTATGGGGGAACACTGAAGGCATCTTCCTACCCACGTGTCTGTCCAGAATCCCAAGTGGTACAAGGGATTACATCCTAGAACCCACCCCGAGACACCTTGGAAGAACAGCCTAGCCATTGGCTTCTGAAAGACTCCTACTCCTGAAAACGCTGTGGAGCACATTTCAAGACTGGCACACTCAGGGCCGCTCCATGGATTGGAATCGACTTGATGGCAACTGCTTAATGGACATGGTTCTAACCAGAAGAGAATTCTTTTATAGGAAGTCAATCAGGAAGTTTCCCTTTTCCCCCAAAGAACTGACAGAAATAGCCCCCTCCTCGCTGCTAGTCTTCGGCATTGACTCCATGGCAGTGCGTTTGGTTTGCTTTTTGGTCTCTGCTATTGGAGCTGAGTGTGTACAAACTACACAGTGGCAGAGCCTGGGCTTTGAACTGGTTCATGCCAGTTCCACCCCTGCCAAAAATCACCTTTCCCTGCCTGACCTACTGAATCAGAATCTCAAGTGTGATAAGATCTGAAGGTGATTCTAGGAACCCTGGTGGCCTAGTGGGTTATATGTTGAGCTGCTAACTTCAAGGTCAGCAGTTTGAAACCACCAGCCTCTCCTGGGGAGAAAGATGAGGCTTTCGACTCTGGGAAAAATGTACAGTCTCAGAAAGCAACAGGGACTGTTTTACCCTGTCCTATAGGGTCGCTATGAGTGTGAACCTATGCAATGGCAGTGAGTGAATAGATGACTCTTACAGGCCCACACTCACACGCCGTTTTTATATAAGAATCACTGAGGTTCTTGTAAACTGGAGCTTCTGATTCTATTTATCTGGAGTGGAAAATCAAATCCTCAGCAGAGAGTCGAACCAGAAGGAACTAGTTCGAAACTCCGGGCAGAACACAACAACGGAGCCGAGAAGACTTCTTACCCACAACCCAGACTTCATGTCATCATTTAGACTGGCTCAACTTTGAACTGTCTAGTATGGACTGAAGTGTGCCGTCCAAGAAATCGGTACTGGAAGCAACCCTTATTCCTGTGGATGTAATCCTGTGTGAAAGAGGGTTTCTTTGTAATGTTAATGAGGCTGTACCAATGCACAGCTTGTCCACAACCTACTCACTGCTGAGTTATTAAAAGACTAGAACAGACAGAGATTGCCAAGGACCAGCGAACGCCCAGAACTACCAACAAGGAAAGATTTGACCCAGCTGCAAGCCAGCTTTGGACTCTTAGCCTCTAGAACTGTGAGAAAATAAATGTCAATTGTTTCAAGCCACCCACTTGTGTTATGTGTGTTACAGCAGCTCTAGGAAGCTAAAGGCTCCCTCCCATCACTGCAATTCTGACTCTGAGTGACTTTATCAGACAAAGTAGAATGGCCCCTGTAGGTTTTTGAGACTGTAACTCTTTACAGGAATAGAAAGCTTCATCTTGCTCCCAAGGAGAGGCCAGTGGTTTCAAACTACTGACCTTGTCGTTAGCAGCCCAACAAATGACCCACTGTACCGCCAGGGCTCCTTTTAGGAAAGACAACCACTTTAAATAAGTAAACTCCCTTTCCTTAACTTCAGATCCACCTCCAACTGCCCCCTTGTCTCTTTCCTCACTTTGCAAAGGAATAATTTTTCATTTATCATTAAAACCCAACCAAACCCATTGCATCGTGGCTGATTCAGATTCATAGTAGCCCTATAGGACAGACTGCCTCACCTTTCTCCTTCTGAGTGACTAGTGAGACTTTCAGTTAGCACCACAAGAGCTCCTCTTTATAATGAAGCAAACACAATTGTAATTAAGTTTTACAAAATGATACTAAGAGACAAAATTGGGTAAGGGGTAGAGGGATCTCTCTTATTTCTTACATCTATATGTGATTCCAAATATATCACCACCACCACCACCACAACCCCCGCCCCCCTCCCACACACACACATTTCCTCCTTTAAAAGTAGAGGGGAAGGGGGAAGGAGGGATTATTGCTTAAGGGGTTGAGCTTCCGTTTAGGGTGATAACAAACGTTTTCAAATTGATAGTGGTCATGGTTGCACAACTTAGTGACTATAATTTGTATCACTGAATTGTACACTTAAAATGGCATTTTTTAATATATAAGGGGGACTTTTAAAAATCTCATGGAAAAAATTCAGTGTCTTTCATTTCATTCTTCAAAACTTTGTGAAATATATATATATATATATATTACAGTGAAAAAGCATTAAACGAGAAAACTATGCACAATATAAAACATGTAAACCATATTATTCCAGAGTCCATATAATCCCAGTTCTCCACGATATGATTCACCTGTATCAAAGAGTCACTCAGAGATACAGCATGACTTTGTATGCAAGTTGCATGAGAGGAAATTAATTAAAGAACAATGAAAGAAAATTGTCCAAATAGGATTGATAAGAGCTACAGAAAAAACAAACAAACAAAACCCCACTAATCTGTTGCTATTACATCTATTTCAACTCATGTGAGTGTCGGAGAAGAACTGCTCCATCGGGCTGGCTTAGCTGTCATCTTGATGGGAGCAGACCACCAGGATTTTCACCCCCATGGCCACTGGGTGGGTTCAACTGCCCATCTTTCAGTTAGTAGTCAAATTCAAGCCTTAGACGCAGGTGGAGAAGGAGGTGAGAGGGAAACCTACAGGCAATTTGAGAAACTCAAAAAACTGATTCTGACTCATAGGGACCCCATAAGACAGGGTTTCTGAGATGAACTCTTTAGAGGAGGAGAAAACCTCAGGAGCCACTGGTGGGATCAAACTGATGACCTTATAGTTAGCCTATAGAGTAAACTGATGTGTTGGCAAATAGAAAAAAGGACACTCTGGGTATCTGTCTTGGGTAAGCGTTCCAAGGAAAACGGTTTCAGTTGTTCATGGCTTCTTCTTGCCCATTGGACATTTTAAAACGGGCTTTCTGGGTCTTCTTGAATTGCCGTGTCAGCCCTTCCACTAAAGTGAGACCACTGCTGCACCGTCACGCTCATGGCCTTGCATCTTGATTCCAAAGCTGACTCATCGAAAGACTTGGACAAACTAGAGTCTCTGAATCTCCATTGTCCTGCCTGTAAAAGAAGCTTGAAGTCCCTGGGTAGTATAAATGGTTAGATATTGAACTACTAACTTCAAGGTACAGGAGCCCTGGTAGCATCGTGGGTTATGGATTGGGCTGCTAACCTCAAGGTCCGCAGTTCAAAGCCACCAGCCACTCCTTGGGAGAAAGATGAAATGCTCTACTCCTGCAAAGATTTACAGTCTCAGAAACCCACAGGGACAGTTCTGTCCTGATGGAGAAGGGTCACCCTAAGTGGGAATTGACTCAATGGCAGTGAGGTTGGTTTGGGTTTAGTTGTTTAAAATGAGAAGTTGGTAGTTAGTTGAAACCCACCCAGAGGCCACTCAGAACTAAGCCATGGCTATTAGCTTCCAAAAGATCACAGCCATGAAAAACCTATGGCGGTTCAGTGCTGTCCTCTGGAGTGCATTCTTCTGGGGAGGGGTTCCACATAGCGGGTACTGGGGTTGGCCCCTCAGACAGCACTGAAGTTACAGCTCAGAGAGAGGGGCGCATCTGCTCAGAGCACACAGGAGCAAACTGAGAAGGAAGGAGAGAGAAAGAGCGTGGAACACATCCTGGCCCACCAAGCCCCAAGGACAATATTCTTGCTTGGAGCAACCAAAGCACAGAGCAGACCATAGGGCCAGCCCCACCAGGAAACACAACATCCCTCACTGACCCATAGCGCTACCAGGGACAACAGTGGAGACACAGTGCGGGAATTGTGCCCAATCTGAACCCACTACACTGGGGCGAAACACAAAGAGGGTGCAAAAGAGCAGCAAGGGGGGCAAAGCAATGAAGTCCCTGAAGAATCAAAAAAATAGACTTCAGGGGGCAGGGTATGGTACCCCATCAGACTCCACTTGAAAACACACATAAAGATCAACAGACAGACCTGAAACTATTTATAGGCTTTTCTTTTTTGTTTTTGTTGTAGGTTTTCTTTTTCTATTTTGTTTGTTTGTTTGTTTGTTTTATTTTGTTCTGTTTGGGTGTTTGTTATTGTTTTTGCATGTCTATCTAGATAAGATAGGTAGGATAAACAATCCCAAGGAGAAAACAACTGACCAGGAGGAGCCAACAAACCCAGGGGGAAGGGAACAAGTGATCAAAATCAATGGCAAGGAGGGCGTAGGATGCGTGTAGGGCTTGATCAAGTGCAGTGTAGCCAAGAGGAATTAATGAAAGCCAAATGAAGGTCAAATATGATAGTGAGACAAGAGGAAAGTAAAAGTAAATAGAGGAAAGAACTAGGAGGCAAATGGGCATTTATAGAGGTATAAATACAGGCATGTACATATATTTATATATAACGATAGGGAAAGATATCTATGTACATGTATTCATATGTTAAGTACTAAGGTAGCAGACAGACATTGGGCCTCTACTCAAGTACTCCCTCAATGCAAGAACACTTTGTTCTAACAATCTGGCATTCTGTGATGCTCACCTTCCCGACATGATCGCTGAAGACAAATGGGTACATAAGCAAATGTGGTGAAGAAAGCTGATGATGCACAGCTATCAAAAGATATAGCGTCTGGGGTCTTAAAAGCATGAAGATAAACAAGCAGCATCCAGCTCAGAAGCATCAAAGCCCACATGGAAGAAGCACACCAGTCTGTGTGACCATGAGGTGTAGAAGGGACCAGGTATCAGGCATCAAAGACCAAGGACAAACAATCATATCATTGTGAACGAGGGGGAGGGCAGAGTGGAGACCCAAAGCTCATCTGTAGACAATTGGACATCCCCTTACAGAGGGGTCACAAGGAAGAGATGAGCAAGTTAGAATGCAGTATAGCACTGATGAAACATACAACTTTCCTATGGTTCTTTAATGCTTCCCCACCCCACCCCCATCATGATCCTAATTCTACCTTACAAATCCTACTAGACCAGAGCATGTGCACTTGTACAGATATGAGTTCAGAACACAGAGAATCCAGGACAGAGAAACCCCTCAGGACCAATAATGAGAGTAGCGATACCAGGAAGGTGGGAAGGCAAAGGGGAAACCGATTACAGTGGGTGACATATAATACCCGCCCCCCAGGGGGTTGAACCACTGAAAAGAGGGTGAAAAGAGAGCGGTTGATGTAAGACATGAAAAAAAATTAATTATCAAGGGTTCACGAGGGACGAAGGGTTGGGGAGGGAGGGAAAAAATGAGGAACTGATACCAAGGGCTCAAATAGAAAGCAAATGTTTTGAAAATGATGATGGCAACCTATGTACAAATATGCTTGACACAATGGATGCATGGATGGATTTTTATAAGAGCTCTAAGAGCCCCCCAAAAATGATTTTTTTTAAAAGAAAGAAAGAAAACCATGGCAAAACAATAAGAAAAAAGAAAAACCTACGGAACAGAATTCTCCTCTGTGACACATGGGACCATGAGGCACTGGAAACAACTTGAAGGCAAAACCAAAACTCGGAAGTACTCTGTAGGCACAATTCTCATCTTCTGCTGCGGGATATGCGTTCAGTTTGAGAAACATCAAAACACATATGGTCAATCTCTTTGTTTGTTCTCGCCACAAGGAAGTTGTAAAGTTAACATAGCTCCTACCTCTTTAATGCAGACTCCTCAATGAGATCTATATTATTGATTACAAAGAGCTTTCAGTGGATGTTTTAAAACCCAGCTAAAGAGGATATTACCTTTACTTTTTTTTTTGCTGAGACACTAGGCATATTTTTTTTAAAAAGGAAGCAAAAAAAAAAAAAAAAAAAAGCCTTGTCTCTCCACCTCAAGACCTTTGATTCTGATGCAAGACCTACAGCAGACACACCAAAGCCCAGCTGAGTCTCTGAACTCTGTTGCCGGAGCTGACAAATTGTCAGCGATCATCATGGCTTGGGGGAGCTCTCGAGAGCTTACTGAGCAGAGAGCTGTATCTTTTCCAGAAACTATGCTCTACTGCTTGACTGAGCCTCTGGCAGTTGCCACATTTTTGATCCATGAGCTTGATTGGGCAATTCTCTGTTGAGTTACCCCATAGAACTGTTGTGCTAATTTGTCTAGTTTGACAGAGTGCTCTTTTAAAGGACTATATTTATGGCATATGAGATTAAATTGACAACCACAAGCCAACCCAAACCTAACCCACTGTCATCAGGAAGATACCGACTCATAGTGAGCCTTATATAGGGTTTCCAACAAGGCTGTAAATCTTTAGGGGTATAGATAGACCTATCTTTCTCCCTTAGAGGGGCTGGTGGGCTTTAATCACAAATCTTTGTGTTAGCAATGCAGTGCTCACCAGACAATGCCACCAGGGCTCCTTTACATTGATAATAGCAATTAATGTTAGAGACGGAACTCAGGGGAGTTCAAGTTAATGAGTTTAATTTAATAAAGGAGGAATAATTCAGAAAAGGAGGGTGAGGATGGATGTACAAAACTTGAAGAATATAATTAATCAAAGTCACGAGAATGTAAGCAATATCACTAAATTCCACATTTAGAAATTGATGAATTGGTGTGTGCTTTTTATGCACATTTTCAGTGACAACCGGAAAGTAAAACGAGTTGGTTTTTGGTTTTGTTTTTAGTTGTCCAGTTTAACACACTCCTTGACTCATTCCTGCCTCCCTTCTGATTTTGCTTTGAGTTGGCTCTGAAACTGATCACACAAATACAGATGGGTCCATGTCCTCTACCTAATAATTCATTAATACCTGGTGTCTCACGATTAAACTAGCTACTCTGATGGTCTCTTGTCCTGAGCACACAGTGTTTTTGAAAACCACCCGTTATCATGCTGGCAGTCATTTGAAAGTGTTGAGTGAATCTCTGCCGGGTCTGGGTATTGATCTTGGTGACAAGAGGAGGAGGTGGAGAGAATAATGGAGCACACGGGCTGAGCGAATAGGAATCAAGAGGCAGAGAACACTGCTGGGTTTCTCTGTGTGGGGAAAGGGCTGGTGTGAAGAGGAGGGTGAGCCAGGGTAGGGCTAAAAGAACATCTGTGCTTCGATGATTTTCTCAAGAACAATCCCAATGGTTCTCAGTGTCCAGGGAAGGTACTTTGTTAATATTAGTGAGAAATTTCTCTTTGGCACCTTCAGTCGACAGTAGTCTATGTCATAAACAAAGCCTTTTGCCTACAGAGGCTGTATTGGTGTGAATCAATTGGATATCATTGGATATCTTGGTCACTGGTGTTCAAATCTTCATTGGATTATTGGGGCATCCTAATAATGAGGTAAGAAGTCATGGCAGCACAGAGATGAAAAGTGTTCTGCTGTTAACTAAAAGGTCATCGGTTTTAACCTGCCTGCCTCTCTGTGGGAGAAAGATGTGTGAGGCAGCTTCCACAAAAGATTGAGAACCCTCATACCATGCTGGGGGGACTAGAAAAAATGGGACAGCTACCATAGAAAACAAACTGGTGCTTGCTTACCAAGTTGGGACTAGAAATACCGTATGATCCAGCAATCCCACTCCTCAGTATATAACAAGGTAATTATAAAATAAGAGTCATGTTATAAAATAAGAGTCAGGACACAAATAGATGTGTGTGCACACCTTCATCAGAGCACTATTCACCATAGCAAAAGAGACGGACAAACCTAACTTCTCCTCAGTGGCAGAGTGGAGACTACACACAGTTGGACACTAAGCAAGGTTAAAGAAGAAGAATGGATCTGTGACATGCCTTACAACATGGATGAGCCTGGAGGACATTATTCTCAGTTAAGTAAGTTCATCATAGAAATGCAAATACTGGATGAGACCACTATTGGAAATATTCAAGAAAAGTCTTTCACATTAGAAGACACAGTATTTGGTGGCTACCAGGGTTGGGAGGAGAAAGAACAGTCATTTGTTAATTAACGCATTGACACTTCAGTGAAGGAGAAGGCCAAAAATTAAAATAAATAAAACTTTTCTTTAAAAAGGAAAATTGGTAGAAGAATGAATAAAATCAAAACAACATGGTCTTGCAGTCAGATAGAATGAAGTTCAATGTTAGCTTAACTACTTACCAACTATATGGCCTTGAGCAAGCTACTTCATCTTTATGAGCCTCAATTTCAAATTATGCAATATTGAGGATGTTAATAATGACCTCCCAAAGGATTGTTGCACAAATGAAAATAAAATATCCTGTTAAAAAAAAAACAAAAGAGAGCCCTGGTGGTGAAGGGGCTATGCATTGGGCTGCAAACCGCAGGGTTGGTAGTTCAAAACCACCAACAGCTCCACAGGAGAAAGACAGCTTTCTACTCCCATAAACAGTTACTGTCTCAGAAACCCACAGGGCATGTCTCAGAGTCAGCATTGACTTGGTGGCAGTGAGTATGGTTTGGTTTTAAGGGGTTATATTTTAAAAGAAAATGTACAGCCTCGGAAACCCAGTTGCACTCTGTTCTATAGAGTTGTTATGAGTCTGAATTGCCTCAAAGGCAGTGGGTTAATATTGTCACTCAGTGATTGTTAATTATTTTATTCTAGAAAAAGTCAGCAGACAATGGACTGCCATCTGTTTATATATGATCCTGTGTGTTAAGAGCAATTTTATATTTTGAAATAGCTGCAGAAAAATCAAAAGAAGGGTAATACATTTTGTAACATGTGTAGATGAAATTCAAATTTCAGTAGAAATAAAGTCTTATTGGTACATAATCATTCCTTGGTGTACTGTGTCTGACTGCTTTCACACTATGACAGCAGAGATGAGTAGTTGCAACAGAACTGAGTAGTTCGCCTGAAAAGTCTAAAATGATTACTCTTTGAACCTGTGTAGAAAAACTTTGCTCATCTTACCTCCAAACCAGTGCTGTCAAATCCTCACCACCGTGCAGTAGTGGGCGTGTGGCTGGAAGCTCACCCACGGTGAATAGGCTTCACTGGAGCTTCCATCCTAAGAACAGATGAGAAAGAAAGAATAGAATATCCACTTTTCAAAATTACCACTGGTGATAGTTAGGTTTTTGTGCCAATATGGCTCCTGTGTTAGGCCCGGTTGACAAGAGAAACAAACCCAGTGACACTCATATATGTGTAAGACAGAACTTTATATCAAGAAATAATTATGCATCAAAAAACCATCCCAGAATGGGGAGGGGGAGAAAAATTTTTTAAAAATTTAAAAACCATCACAGCCCAGTCCAACTCAAATCTATAAGTCTAATACTAGTCCATAACGTCCCTCTTCAGACTCAAGAAGCCACATGCAATGATGCAGAATGCAGGAACACCACTGACCGGTGGGTGCAAAGTCTTGTGGACCCAATGGCAGTGGGTGCATCTCCAGGGTTCCCACAGGCCTCAGCATGTCTCCGCAATAGGAAGGTGAAGGCAGAGAGAGGGGGGGGAGGAGGTTCCCAGGACCCTCTTTATAAGGAGGTCACACCCACAAGGAGGCACCATCAGGCTATGATGACCTGTTTGACAGGCTAGACTCCACCCCTATACTTCAAGTTGACAGGAAATTATGTAACTACCACACCACTAGAAACTCACAACAAGAGAAGAACTTTGTCTGCTACGGTGCCAGAAGATGAGCCTCTCATGTTTGTAAGACACTCAAAATACAACTGGGTAAGCATTGCTTCCCCAAAGTAGAATCAAT
The DNA here is from genome assembly GCF_000313985.2 of Echinops telfairi. Lineage (NCBI taxonomy): Eukaryota > Metazoa > Chordata > Mammalia > Afrosoricida > Tenrecidae > Echinops > Echinops telfairi. The sequence continues at coordinate 7,656,772 of NW_022103951.1, forward strand.
CTTGGCTGCCCGCAACCAGCAGGAAAGGGGTGGCTGCTGGTAATCACAGACAGGAGACCACAGGGGACCACATGAGGAGATTCCCTTTCAGAATTTTGTTGTAGGTGGTTCTGACAAGATAGTGCTCTTTTAAGGTTTGCCATTTTGAAAACAGATGGTGGAAGGTGGAGGTGTAGCTTTCAGGAAGAGAAGAGTTTGGGAACAATCTATTTATATAGCAGAAATGTGAATCCTGAGACTGGATCCTCGAAATGGCCTGTCCAAAGTAATAGACCTTGGGAGGATTTACACCCAGTTAGTGTGAAGAGTCCCAAGTGGACCCTACCTCTCAGCAATCAAGATGACGCAATTGAGGAATTTGAGGCAATTGAGGAAAATGGATTAGTCCCAAGGGTCTCTGTGAAAATCAACAACCAAGACAGGGTTCTTTTAACATGGACCCAAGGAATTAAAAGAAGATAATAGGTTTTTTTAACCCAAGACAAATGAACCATGAATTTGACTTTCTAAAGACGTTTTGTATCATTAAAGCAAGGACATTTTTTACCTAACATAGATGATAGCTTGTGTGCCTGGATGTTTTTATATTTCAATTTGTATGAGTATGATCTCATGGAATGTTAACTTTAATAAAATTTCTAACATTAAAAAAATAGAGTCAACCTTAATAAGATGAATGTATCAAAACTTTGGGAAACTTCCATTGCTGATGGGGAAAGATTTAAAATGAGAATTAACAACTGCTGCAAATATTCATCAATAAGCAGAACATGGAATGTGCCAAGTATGGAATTAGGAATTGGAAGTTGTCAAAAGTGGAATGGAATGCATAAATATCAATATACTAGGCATCACTGAGCTGAAATTGACTGCTGTTGGCCTTTTTGAGTCAGTCATATGGATAGCTATGTCTGGAGTGAAATATTCAAAAGGAATGGAGTCGCATTCACAGTCAAACAGAGCATTTGAAGAGCTATCTTGAAATACAAGCCTGTATGTGATACGATAATATCTATACAACTAAAAGGAAGACCAGTTAACACAATTATTATTCAAGTTTATGTACCATCCACAAAAGCCAATGATGACGAAGCTGAAGAATTCTATGAACTTTCCTAGTCTGAAATTGATCAAACATGCAATCAAGGTGCATTGATAATCACTAAAGACTGGAGATTTGAAAGTTGGAAACAAAGAGAAAGGACCAAAAATTCTATGATCGGTGATAAAAATCAATCGGAGTTCTTGTGAAAGGAGTTGGCAAGACCAACAACTTCTTGATTAAAAATACCTTTGTCAACAACATAACTAGCAACTAAATGTATGAACCTCACTGGATGGAATACACAGGTATCAAATTAAGTACATCTGGTAGCATAGTGGGTTACAAGTTGGGCCGCTAACTGTAAGGTCAGCAGTTCGAAACCACATGAGAACATTGAGGTTTTCTATTCACAAAAAGATTTACAGTCTCAGAAATCCACAGGAGCAGATCTACTCTGTCCTGTAGGGTCACTATGAGTCAGAAGCAAAGGGGCAATTGTGGAACAAATCACCAATTGCTCATATGCAAGTTCAAGTAGAAGCTGAAGAAAATTAATGTATGTCCATAAAAATCCAAATCAACCCTTGGGTATATCCAACCTGAATTTAGAGACCATCTCAAGAAGAAATTTGCTGCATTGATCACTAATTACTGAAGGCCAGACCAGTTAAGGGATGGCATATAGAACATTATACATGAAGAAAGCAAAATATTATTAAAAAAAAAAAAAAA
>NW_022103951.1:7659465-7664222 GCF_000313985.2 Echinops telfairi
ATTGTGATAAGAGTTGTATGAGCCCCTAATAAAATGATTTAAAAAAAAGAGATAAGAGTTCACAACACATGGAATCAGGAACAGGAATGGGAGTAACAATAGCAGAAGGGTAGGAGGAAGGTGAGGAAAGAAGGGGAGGAGGGGTTCACGAGGGTAGGGGGGGAAGGGAGGAAAAAAAGAGGAGCTGATATCAAGGGCTCAATAGAAAGTCAATGTTTAGGAAATAATGATGGCAACATATGTACAAATATGCTTGATACAATTGATGTATGGATAGTTATAAGAGCTGTAAGAGCCCCAATAAAATGATCTTTTAATTTTAAAAAAAGTGGATGACAGAAGAGACTCTGTGACCTATTTTTAAACATAGAGTAGCTAAAAAGAGTAGAAGAAATTATGAATTAAAAGTGCTGAAGAGAAAATTACAAAAGGCAGCTGGAGTAGACAAGGCAATGAAGTGTGCAACTTGGAGTTAGAAGAACACGTTCAGTGTATCTCAAGCTATAAGAAATGGAGAGAAAATGTAAGCTTCTGGTTGCAATTTAAAGGATTCTGCACTATAGATTAAGGGTTGGATTACTAAACAGAAGGTCGTTGGTTCAAACTCACCGGTCACATGCCACAAAAGAAATATGAGACTCTCCGGTCCTGTAAAGAATTTTAGCTTTAGAAGCAGTGTAAAGCAGAAATCAATCCAATGAGAGGAGGGTTTTCAAAATTATTTCAAATTCATTTGAAAAGCATAATGCCTATTTGTCCAATATAGACACAAACTTCAAACACCATAATCTCCAAACTGCTGTAAGAAAATGAACATTTATCCGTAAACATGACGTTCATATTGATGGAACTGTATTCTGGTATCAGAAGATAAGAGTAATTTTTAAGGAGGGCAATACATTTGGTTACATTACCACACATGTGTAGTGAAAACAAGCCCACATTCTCTAAGTAACCGAAAGTATAGAATGTTGTTCAAATACCAAAATTATCATAATCTGTTCTTAAAAATGCAACCCATATTGAGATGTGTAGGAGGAAAATCACTGCCGGACGAGTTTCAAAAAATGCAGCCTTCAGTATAGATTAAAACTCAATGTAAAGAAAACAAAAATCCTCACAGCTGGACTGCCTCCGAAGAGGAGGTAGTACGAGGAATATGACCGCTGCCATCAACTGAATCTTGACTGAAAGCAGAGCATGCCAAAGAGATGGTTGCTTGTGTTTTCTTGACTATTCGAAGTCATTTGACGAGGTAGGTAACAAACTATGAAAAACATGAAGAAGGGGAATCCCAGAGCACTTAATTGTGCTCACGTGGAACGTGTACATAAACAAGAGGCAGTCATTCAAATGGAAGAATGTTGGGTGGTTTCTGATCACAAAAAATGTGCCTCGGAGTTATTTCCTTTCACTCTCTGTAGGCGGAGAAAATAACCTGAGAAGAAGCAGAGTGCACGCATGTGACACAACCTTGCTTGCTAAAAGGGAAGAGGATTTGACCACTTACTAATAAAGTTTGGAGCCTTTAGTCCAAAGGTTCAGACCTCTGGTATTGCTTCCTGTTGTTTTGCTGAGTTTGGGGGAATCATGTCCCTGCTTCATTGGGCAATCAGAAGAAAGAAAGTCGGCTTCTTCGCTTGGGTTGCACTGGAATCAGACCCTGAGACAAGGATGTGGGTGCAAGTGGTTTATTTGGAAGATAACCCCTAAGAAACATGAGTAGAAGAGTGAAAGACATGAGATAGAGAACGGAAGAAAGCCAAATAAGAGCATGATAATGCCTTAGGGTTCTCTGGAGAAACAACTGAAGATGAAATTTAGATAGATGGACACAGAGGGAGACTTACTTCAAAGGATTGGCTCACATGATTTTGGGGGCTGGCAAGTCCCAGATCTGAAGCTCCAGGCAAGAGACTGAAGACTCCTGCAGATTCCATAAGTCAGGCAAGCAAAAGACTGAAGAGTAAGAGTGTTCTAGACAAAAGTCTACTCATAGTCTGAAGGCAGAACACATCTAGGGAAACGTTCTTTTTGTCTTAAGATCTCAACTGCTTGACTGAGGTCCATCCGCACTGTGGAAGACCACCCTGTGACATTGCGGTGTAATCACCATGCTTAACAGAGTAGAACTGCCACATAGAGTTATCTTGACTGTAATCTTTAGAAAGGCAGTTCACCAAGCCTTTCTTCCTGGGTGCAACTGGGTGGGCTGGAACCACCAAACTCCAGGTTAGCAGCTTTTCAGAAATCACCAATGCCACCTGTAACCCACTGACATCAAGTCAATTCTGACTCAACCCAGCCCAATAGGACAGAGCCGCCTTGCCCCCTCGGGTTTCCAAGGCTGTGCTCTTTGTGGGAACACACGGCCACATCTTTCTCCCATCCGGCATCTGGGGGCTTCCAAACACCAACCTCTCAGTCAGCCCCCGGGTGTTTAACCGAGTGCCATCAGCACTCGTTCTCACCGCCCCGGCCTTATTTAAGGGCAAGTGATTGGATTGTATGTGTCTTAGTGCTGCTATAAAGAAATACCCTAAGTAGGTGACTTAAGAAACAGACACTGTTTTCTCACAGTTTCAAAAGGCCGGAATCTGAATTCAGCATGCTAGCTCTAGAGGAAGGTTGTCTCTGTTCGCTTTGCGGGGGAAGCTCTGTCTCAGCTTCTCCAACACTCTTCTCGGTGTTCAGTGGAGAGCTTCACATGGCATCCAGCTTCTTGCCTTACTTACTTACTTCTCTGTGACTCATCTCAAAAGTGAGTAGATTTGGGACACATGTGACTCGTTAGCACAACACAGAAAACTTTCCTCCCAAATGGGAGGATTCCACAGGGAAATACCCACAGGTGTAGGAGTTAGGTTCCAACACATATGGAGGGGGGCACAATTCAATCTATAACAACATGTAACTAACGCTTTTACAACATAGCGACTATGCTTTGATTTGCGTTTTAACAAACAACCCAAGTTGACATGTCAAATTATCCATTCTAGTTATCTAGCCAGATACCACTGTGTTCGATTAGAGCTCGATCCCACAGGGGAAATTCTAAGAAACTATCTAGGATACATTTCAGAGCTATTCCACCTGATAGGTGAGGAAGTTTGGATATTTACTCACGACTCACTCAAAACTCAGTGCCATGGAGTCGATGCCGACTCAGAGCGACCCTTTAGAACAGGGTCGAACTACCTTCTGTAAGTTTCCGAGACTGTAGCTCTTTGTGGGAATGGAAAGCCAAATCTTTTCCAACCATGCAGTTAGCCGCCCAACCACTCTGCCACCTAACTCCCCACTGAATGTTGGTGGGGAGCGACTTCTGCAGGTGTTGCCTATTGGGCACTTCAGGCTGGATGCACTTTGAAGCCATAGAAACGGCCTCCGCTGGAGCCACGAGTGTTCACAGTAAGCAGCAAGTAGCCAAAGAGATATGGGCAGGCCCCCAATAGCGTCTGTTATGGTAGGCAGGGAAAGGCATAACACAGGGAACTCATATTTGGGGCTATGTTCTTCTCTAATAGCATGGGCTTCAAAAAAAGTACGGCTGAGAGTCATTGGATGAGCTAGTAGCTACAACTGAGGCTTGAGCTGCTCTGTAAAGGACTCTGTCTTTTGTCCTGAGGTTTCCGCAGATGTGCCTGTGTTATCACAGCCGGGCTATGCTCTTTGATATTCCACAGGGAAATAGCCCCATTGGCCCTTGCCCGTTCTACTTTGAACACTGAGCATTGGTTGACAGTTGAGCTTTGTTTTAGCATCATGCCAGAGGCCAGGCAAAGACATTAGATGACGGGTCCAAGAGGGGTACGTAGAAAGTGGGAACTGTGCAATTACGTTAAAAAGTGGTCAAGCAACTAAAAAACCGAATGAGGAATGAAAGGCAAGTCGGCCAGTGGAGGTGGCCTGGAGAAGCTCCAAAGAGGCTCGCAGATGCCTTGAGTAGCTACCAGTGTAGTCCTTGTGGGCTTGCTCAGACATGCTGGCACCCTGACGCCGGAGAGACAAACGAGTCTGAATCGAACAATGGAGGGCAGCAGAGCCAGCTTGTCATGGGAGGCCCCACACAAAGAAAGAGCCTAGACTGGATACCCAAGAGTCTCCAGGAATTCAATACAAAACCTCAAGGCTGAATATCAGCTTCAGTTTGGAGTTGCTCCGTTAGGATCATGTGTTTCTAATTACACGGAGGGTTGTTAACCTTCTTTTGAAATACATGCTTTTCAAACTTTCTAAATCTATACATATATAGGCTGCTTCCATGGGAATTAACTTTTTGAGAAAAATTAAGGAGATACCACTCTTTTTCTCTGAATCTTTGCGATCTGGAGAAGTGAGGTCACCTTGTCTTGTTCTTTCTGGCATGTCACTGTGTCCCAAGGGATGGTGCCCATTCTCCAGGTGCTCAGGCATTGGGCCTGGCCTGGATCTGAAACCTTTTCCTTCTAGGCAGCCATAAACCTTCCGAATTACATCTCAGTGGAAAAGGAAGAAAGAACCACCTAAACAGGTCAGCAAGGAGAAACAAATAAATATGTGACAAGCATATAAAAGTGTTTCCTTTTACTATGTGGAAGTCTGGATTAAGGTAAATCTCGCTGTTGTAATAGATTCATCCCATCATCTTGGCTGTTTGATAAAATAGAAGATTTCTTCTTGTTCGTGAAAAGTAGTTGGTGCAAGGAGTTAGGGCCGAGGGTCTCTGTGTGTGTGTGTGTGTGTGTGTGTGTGTGTGTGTGTGTGTGTGTGTGTAA
>NW_022103951.1:7664367-7669432 GCF_000313985.2 Echinops telfairi
GAGAGAGAGAGAGAGAGAGAGAGAGAGAGCGAGAGAGCGAGAGCGAGAGCAAGGTTGATTGAGTATGTGGGAAGTTTCAAAGGGGCAAGCCGGAAGTGGCACATGTGAAATTTGTCCCCATATTCCATTAACCAGAGCTCAGTCCTGTGACCTCATCTAACTGCGGAGGAGGCTAAGACGGCTGCCACAAATGCCATCTTCCTCTTTTTGCCACTGCTTTCACTTCACCACGAGGGTAAAGAGGAGCCCTGGGTAGGTATGTCTCCCTGGATCCCTTAAGATCTAGATTCTAAACCTTTCTCTTGCTCTTTCAAGCTCTGCTCATCTGTCTAGCTTCAGAGATGAGTCTGAGGACAGGCCGACAGTGAAGGGCAGGAAATGAAAGGTGTGAATCTAAAGCATGGCACCGGAGCCGTAGCTGGGACCCTAGCACCACACCCAGAGGCACAGAGTCTTGTGAGCTTCAGACCTCAAACCTGCCATGAGTCAGCAAGCTGCTCCCACTGTCCTTGAAACGACTGGCATTTTGGTCTGAGATAATCGGCTCCATTGAAAATGGATCCACTCTCCCAGGGATGGGAAGAGGACTCATTCTTCATAGGGCACAAACAGCAAATTCTTTTTTCATCTCCTATGATACAGAGTAGGAGTGCTGTAAATGCCAAGCAGTATGGATTTTTAGAATGATGAGTCACTGCTTCAAGTTTTTTCAAGGCAATTATTCATCCAGTCTGAATCTCTTCATGATGAGCCAGTAAGTCTGTTGTATAGACTGAGAGAATGGCTGAGATCCCCAAAAGTCAAAGGATTGATTTCGGTCAAATAGTTAAGCTGATGCAATTGATGTTTAGAAAGACTGTTTTGAGAAAATAATCTAAATTCCAAATTTAAGGACTAAGACTGCTGATCAGTATAAACCCTGGTTTCCACGACCCTCTGATACCAAAGGTCTTGGGTTATCTTGGTGAGAAGGGAGTACAGCTTATGCAAGTTCACATCTCCTAGAAAATGTCTAGAGGAGAATTCCGTTTGAGCGTCAAAGCTACAGAGGGAGATTCAATCAACAGACAACAATATCAAAAACATCCAATCTTCTAATTGAATAAGGAAATAGATCACCCCAATTCCAATCTTGTAATAACTACCTCCACTTCCTCAGTTTCTCAGATCTGTGGTACACCAACCATGCCTATCCATGATTTCCATCTCCAGTTTTCCTCAGCCTTGAACCAACAGCTTTTGGCTTCAAGGTTATAATTCCAGGCTTAGGTGATTCTCTTAGCTTCTTCATGTGCCTGTAAAATAACTGCTTATTATCTTCTGTCTGCCCTTAAATCTGGTGGGAAAAATATAAAGCTGGAATTGTTTTCATTTTTCAACTTCATTTGTTAAAGACTAGGTGATAAATCATGGAGTGCTACCAGACAAGAAAATAAAGACTTCCCACCCTAACTCCTAGTGGTGGTGCAGTGGGATAAGCAATGGGTTGCTAGCTGAAAAGTCAGTAGTTTGAATCCACCAGGTACTATTCTGAAGGAAGATGAGGCTGTCTGTTTCCATATAGATTTGCAGTCCTAAAAAAAACTGGGGAGCAGTTCGACTCTATCCTAAAGGATCCCAATGAGTCAAAATCACCTAGATGATAATAGGCTTGATTTTTTTTTGGGGGGGGGGATTGGTTTTGTTTTGCTTAGTACACCATACTGGGGCAGAACTGCTGACTAGCTTATGTACAGACATATACAAGGATATAGCTATCACTGTCTTGCATGGACCTATGAAATAAGGAGCCTGAATGTATTTCATGAAGAATCACTGTGGGTACTGAATATGGAAAGGATGGGACCCTGTACATGGTGGCATCAACCCCCACCATGGACCTCCTTCCACAACAGACTATACAAAGCTCATGTTATTGATGTTGTTCGGTGGTGTCTACTGAGTTCAGGCTTACAGAAAACCTATGTACAACAGAATGAAACACCACCCAGTACTGTACCAGCCCCACAATTATTCTTATATTTGAGCACGTGGTCGCAATCACTGTGTCTCATCAAGGACCTTCTTCTTTTTCACTCCCCCTCTACTTTACCAAGCATGATATTCTTCTGCAGGGACTGGTCTCTCCCGACAACCGGTCCAAAGTATGAGAGATGAAGTTTCAATATCATTGCCTCTAATGATCATTACAGCTTTACTTCTTCCAAGAAAGATTTGTTTGTTCTGCTGGCAATCCATAGGACTTTCAATATTCTTCACCACCACCACAATTGAATCCCATCGATTCTTATTCAGTTTTCCTTAGTCCTCACAGTGATATCCTTGCTTTTCAATGCTCTATAGAGGTCTTGTACAGCAGATTTACACAGAATCCTTAGTAATTTTATTACAAGTTTTAATAATATAATAATATGTAATAATGTAGTTTAAATTGCTTAAATATAACATTTATTAGATTGTTAATAGTTAATAGATTGATAATACTCAGCTGAAATGAACTGCTATTGGCCATTTTGAATCAGAAAATCATATTACCGGCAATAACGCAATCAAGAGGAATAGCACAGCATTCATCATCAAAAAGGACATTTCAAGATCTATCTTGAAGTACCCACAATATGTCCGTCAGTTTGTCATGCTGTGGTGGCTTGTGTGCTGCTTTGAGGCTGGAAGCTATGTCACTGGCATTTCAAGGGCCAGCAGGGGCACCCACAGTGAACAGGTTTCAGCAGAGCTTCCAGACTAAGAACGGATTATGAAGAAGGAATCAGCTGTTCATTTCTGAGGAATTAGCTATTGAAAACTTTATGCATAGCATGAAAACATCGTCAGATATTCAAGGTCTGATGAATGGAAGCAGAACATTGTCAAAGATAGTGCTGGAGGATGGACCTCTCAGGTTGGAAGGCTCTCAAAATATGATTGGGTGGGAGGCTGATTTCTCAAAGAAAGACCTATGGGAGTGGAGCCTTGAGGATCTTCACTGCCTGAGGGGCACAATTCAAGATGAGAAGAAACAGCAGCAAAATCTACTCAATAGGAACTTAGAAATAAAAAAGAATGAATCTAGGTAAATTGGAAGTTGTGAAAATAAAGTGTGATGCATAAAAATCAACATTAAAGGCCTTCCTGAACTGAAATGGACTGATATTGTCCATTTTGAATCAGAAAATCATAAGGTTTACTGTGCTTGGAATGACACAATCAAGAGGAATTGCACTGCATTCATAATCAAAAGGGACATTTCAACATCTATCTTGATGTACAAAGCTCTCTGTGATAGGATTATAGCTATACGCTGTCAAGGAAATACAATCAAGAAAATAGTATTCACTTTGCATTAGGTAGATATGCTACACAAGACCTCTTTAGAGTGTTAAGTAGCAGGGAGGTTACTTTGAGGATTAAGGTGTGTCAGGCCCAACCCATGGTATGTTCAATTGCCTCATATGCATGTAAGATGTTGGACATTGAATAAGGAAAGTGTTTGAATTGTGGTGCTGGCAAAGAATATTGGAAGAACCATGGGCTGCCAAAAGGGCAAACAAACCTGTCTTGGACAAAGTATGGCCAGAGTGTTCCTTAGAGGCTAGACTGGTAAGACTTCGTCTTACCTATTCAGAGATGTTGTCCGGAGAGATCAGTCCCTGGAGAAGAACAGAATGCTTGGGAAAATAGAGGGGCAATGAAAAAGAGGAAGGCCCCTAAGGAGATGGATTGACAGTGGCTGCGACAATGAGATTGAGCATAGGGACAATTGTGAAGATGGCTCGGGACCAGACAAAGTTTCATTCTGTTGGGCATAGGGGCACCATGGGTCAGAACAGACTCAATGGCACCTAACAACAATGAGTAGGAATCGCCTAGGTGGCAATGAGTTTTTACATGCCATGTGGCTCAATCTCTCATACTCATACTTTGCTCTACTCAAATAGTTTGAAATGAGGCAAGTTGTCAGGTTGCTATGAATTGGAATCGACTCAATAGGCATGAGTTTGGTGTTCTGTTTGTTTGTTTTCTGCTTTAGTTTTCAAGATAAAAGGGGAAAAAACATATATCAACTCAGGGTTTATACAAAATGTCAGTTTTTAATCTTCAGCAGCATCTCTCCAAGACTTTAGAAGTACTAAATATAATTTCATGTTGAAAATAATTCAGAAAATGAGTTGATCATAGACAAAGTGATTGCACAGATGTTAAAATCCCAGTTACATACTTAACATTTTGTCAAATGGGGCACCCATTAAAACTCGAACCCTTGATTTTAGAAAGATAAAGCCAGGTTGGAGACACACAGTACAGGGTGAGGAAGGTAACACCCTGGTGCCAAGCACTGACATTGGCCGAGTGCCTGTAAGGGGCCACTTCTACCTGTGTTTTACCACTCCTTAAAGAAGTTTGGGTACTTTAGACCAGTGTTTCCTAATGCCGTGACCCTTTAATAACAGTTCCTCATGCTGTGGTGACCCCCACAACCATAAAATTATTTTCATTGCTACTTCACAACTGTAATTTTGTTACTGTTATGAATCAGCCAACCCCTGTGAAAGGGTCATTCAACCCCCAAAGGGGCGGCGGCCCACAGGTTGAGAACCGCTGCTCTAAACCCATAATTCTCAAACTTTTATGAGGAAAAAATTCCATAACATGATTCTTAAAATGCAGGTTTCTCAGCTTCATCTTCCAGAAATTCTAAATTCAATAGGCCTGGGCAGGAGAAAGGAATTCAGTGAGTTCAGCCTTGAGATGCTAACTGTAAAGGCAGTAGTGTGAACCTACCAGTGGCTCCACAGAAGAAAGATGAGGCTGCTTGTAAAGATGTACTATCTCAGAAATTCTTATGAAGTAGTTCTACTTTTTCCTATAGGTGGTTATGAGCAAGAACTGGCTCGATGGTAGTGTGTTTGATTTGGCCCAGGCTCCAGTGTATACATTTTAACAAGCTCCTGTTCTAAAAGTTGTAGGGGTCAGGGACAAGCTAACTGTTGCCCAAGAGTGGTACCATGTTCAGGCTTCTGTTCATTCCCAATTGTGTGTGTGTGTGTGTGTGTGTGTGTGTGTGTGT
>NW_022103951.1:7669607-7702045 GCF_000313985.2 Echinops telfairi
GCAGGAAGATCACAGGCCAGTGTGGGAAGTCTTGTGGATCCAGTGGCATTGTAAGCATCTCACCACTGGTGTGGGTAACCACATGGCTTCTTCAGCTCCAGGGGTCTAGCATAGCTCCATGTGTCTTGTCTGTAGGAATGTCTCCCAGGGAGTCCATTCTCAATTTTTTGATGGGAGCTTAGAAGTCAGAGACGCCCCTGAAAACTTCGCACCTAATCCTATCTCCACAGTGACGGTAGAGTCAACTACTGAGGTCATTTAGTCTCAAGCCTGATATATTTTTCTTGTTTACAAAAAAGTTATGATGTTTTCGAGCATTAAAAGATTCATCAGGTGAGTTATCATTCAAATTGGTTCTATGGCAATTAACCAATTAACTTACTTCTCTTTATTCAAACTACACTGAATTCCTTAGTTTAATTCTTTTTTTTCTAAGTTTAATTTGGCTCTTAAAATTAGTCCTGATAGAGAGTGTTTGGCTGATTGTGGTTAAAGAGGCAAGGTGGCCCTTCTATAGCTCCCTAACCTGGAAAGAAGCCCTGGTTTGTTGCAAAGAAATCAAACCCAAAGCAGTGGAACCCTTGGGAACTAGAAGGCAGGGGAAAGTAAGAAACTAAGCTCAAGACCATAAGTTTTAATAACTCAGCTTCTGTTTTTCCTTCAACCAAAGGGGTTTAAATAGAGGGGTCTTTTTGAGGAATTACGTCGTGTTGCAACCTAAATATCCTAATAAATTTTTATGTCTTCTACATAAAGATAAAGGACACAGTAGCTCAAGAAGCCATGACTACAATAAACATATATGCACCCAATGAAAGACCCTCAACATACACAAATCAAATCCTCACAGAATTGAAAAAGTATATAGACACATTGACAATAATTCCCTGTGATCTTGCCTAGGAGGGTAATTCCGCCCAGCATCTGTGGGCCCCTACACCAAACGGACACACCACCCCACTTCCTTGAGGCAGGGTTGGAACTCCTCCAGCCCCATGGTCAGGTAATCAGGGCTCCGCTATCTCCTTACTTTCTATTCTTTTTCTTCTCTCTTTATTCTTTCTGCCTTCTGTCTTTCCCACAGCAGTCAATCTCAGCGGGCCCAGTTTTGTTTTGTTTTGTTTTACCATTTTCTTTGTTTTTTCTTCTTTTTCTTCTTCCCTCCCTCTATTTCCTTTCAGATGACAATGCTGGCTTCTGGGCCACTACCCTCCACCTAGGGAAACTCCACCCAAACAGTAGGGGGAGCTCCAGCCAGCCCTCTGTGGGAGCACTGCACACCACACAAGGCAGCTGTGACAGCCCTCTCTGACACTCCATGCTGCTGAGGAAACCTCAGTCTGGTCCCCATGGTGATCTTGCCAACTAGCGTAATCCCATCCAGCACCCATGGGACCCTGCACCAAAAGAGCACACCAATCTGCCACCTTGGGGCAGGGTTTAAACCCCTTCAGCCCTGCATTCAGGGGATCTGGGATCAGGTATATCTTTACTCTTCCTTTCCTTTCTTCTCTTTATCTCACCACAGTCAGTCTCAGCAAGCACAGCTATTTTTTTCCTTCATTCTTTTCTTTTTCTTTTTTTCCCCTCTCTTTTTTCTTTTGTTCTTTTCTGTTTCTCTCCTTTCTCTCACTTTCCTTCCACATGCCACTGCTGGCTTCCAGCCCCCTACCCTTGGCCTAGGGCAATTCTGCCCAACCAGCAAGGAGAACGCCAGTCTGCCCCCTGCGAAAATGCTACACACTACATGAGACAGTACTGCACACAGCACGGCACAGGGCTCAGGTATCACTTTATCTATCTATCTATTTATTTATTTATTTATTTTCTTCTTATTTCCCTTTTCTTCTATCTCTTCTCTCTTTCCCACCAGTCTCAGCAGATTCAGTTTTTATTTTTTGTTGTTTTCTTTCTTTGTCTCTTTGTTTTTGTTTTGTTTTTGCTGTGTGTGTATGTGTGTGTGTGTGTGTGTGTGTGTGTGTAGGGTGGGGTGTTATTGTTTTTAAATTTTTGCTCTTGTCTTTGTTTTCTCCTTTCTCTCTTTTTCTTCTTTCCCATCTCTCTTTCCTTTCACAAGCCACTGCCAGCCTCCAGGTCACTCCACTCTGCCTAGGGCAACTATGACTGCCCAGTAGGGGGACCTCCCAACCACACTTGTTGGCTTTACATGCAGAAAGGAAATCACACCCACCCTCTTCTACACCCCAAACTGCTGGGGGATCTCCTGACTACACCCCAAGGTCCTAGAAGTGACTGAGGGGACTCCTGCCTGCCGTTTGTGGTATTCCATGCTGCTGCGGGAACAACCGCCCAACCTCCATGGAAATCTCTCCGACTAGGGTAATTTCGTCTGCCATCCATGGTGCTCTACACCAAGGAGGGTACACCCACCCACCCTCCATGGCACTCCACTTGCAGAGGGAAATACAACATGCCATTTGAGGCACTCCAAACCCCATGGGACACACCACTATGGCTACCTGGGAGATCAGCCAGTGAAGCTCCATCCTCATTGGACCACAACCACCAAACCAGCGTCCCATGAGAGGACTACCCAATTCACATTCCAAATAACGGAATACTAGTTGGCTAGGGTAAGAGTGAAACCACAGAAAGATACAGTTCGAAGAAGTACTCATACCAGTTCCCCAGGAGAGAGCCCAGTTCTCTTCAATTCTGGAAGATGGTGTCAAGCTCCTCTAAAAGAACACATAAACAGCAACCAGCCCCAACAGCCTCAACAGAAAAGCAGGCGAAACAGAAAACAATGCCAGAAGAAGTCATTAACCTAATAACATGCATAGAAGAAACAGACATTGACCTGCCACAGAAACAAATCTACAGAATGTTGCTTGGAGTCATAAAGGATATGAGGGAAGCAATACAGAAAAAGGATGAAATGATAGAAGAGATAAAGACAATTCACGGAAAATACAAGAGCTAAGGGATGATATAACAAAATCCATTAGCAAATTAACAGACTTTGCCAACGGACCTGAGGAGGCCGGGAATCGCATCAGTGATTAGGGGATAACCAGACAGACATCAAAAAACTGGAAAGGCAGTCCAATAAGGCAGTCAAATAAGATAATCATAGAAGCTGCAGAAAACCTGAGAGCCATGCCTGATGCTATGAAAAGGAAAAATATTAGAATAATTAGACTACCATAACAAGACACAACAAAGTCAACAGCAAAAATAGCAAGGGGATTCCTAGAGAAAAATTTCCCCATCCTGGTCCACCAAGCCCTGAGAACAATATTCCTGCTAGAGTAGACAATGCACAGAGAGGACCATAGGGCCGGCCCCACCATGAGACACAATGTCCCTCACTAGACCATAGCGCTACGAGGGACAGCACCGGAGACACTGTGCGGCAATTGTGCACAATCTGACCCAATCACACTGGGGCGAAACACTAAGGGCATGCAATAGGAAAGCAAGGGGGCAAAGTGATGAAATCCCCAGGGAAAACCGAAAATAAACTTTGGAGACAGAGTGTGGCACCCCATTAGACCCAAATGGAAAATGCTTGTAAAGGCTAACAAACAGACTGTGAACTATTTATAGGATTTTCCATTTTTGTCAGGGGCTTGCTTTTTGTTGTTGTTATTTTGTTTTGGGTTTTACTGGTTGTTGTTATTGTTTTGTTAGTCTTGACTTCCTTTGTTGTTTTGTTTGGCTTTGTCTGGTCATTGCACTTATTGATGTCTCTGCATGTCTATCTAGATAAGATCGGTAGGATAAACAATTTGGAGATGAAAAGAACAGGGCCAATGGTTCTGGGGGAGATACGGGAGAAAGGGAGGTGGTGGTAGAAAGGTGGGGGTGGGAGGAACCAACCCAGGGAAAGGGAACGACAAGTGAACTAATATCAATGGAGAGGTGCAGGATGCCTAGTGGGGCTTAATCAAGGACAATGTAGCAGTAAGGAATTACTAAACCCAAATGAAGGCCAAACATGATGGTGGGACAAGAGGAAAGTAAAAGGAAATAGAGGAAAGAACCAGGAGGCAAAGCACATTTATAGAGGTCTAAATACAGGCATGCATATATGTAAATATATTTTTTATATAATGAGAGGGGAATTGATCTATGTACTCATATACATATGTTGAGAATTAAGGTAGCAGATGGACATTGGGCCTATACTCAAGTACTCCCTTAATTCAAGAACACTTTGTTCTAATAACCTGGAATTCTTTGATACTCACCTTCCCGACACGATTGTTGAAGACAAAGAGGGAGCATAAGCAAATGTGGTGAAGAAAGCTGATGGTGCCCAGCTATCAAAATATAGAACATCTGGAGTCTTAAAGGCCTGAAGATAAACAAGTGGCCATCTAGCTGAGAAGCAACAAAGTCCACGTGGAAGAAGCACACCAGCCTGTGTGATCATGAGGTGTCGATAGGATCACGTATCAGGCATCAAAGACCCAGAACAAAAAAATCATATCATTGTGAATGGGGGGAAGCGTGGAGTGGAGACCCAAAGCCCATCTGTAGGCAACTGGACATTCCCTTACAGAAGGGTTGCGGGGAAGAGATGAGCCAGTCAGAGTGCAGTAGAGCACCGATGAAACGTACAACTTTACTCTATTTCTTTAATGCTTCCTCACCACCACTATCATGATCCCAATTCTACCTTAAAAATCCAGCTGGACCAGAGATTGTACACTAGTACAGATAAGAGCTGGAAACATAGGGAATCCAGGACAGATAAACCCCTCAGGACCAATAATGAGAGTAGAAATACCAGGATGGTAAGGGAAATGTTGGGGAGAAAAGGGGAATGGATCACAATGATCTACATATATCCCCCTCCCTGGGGGACAGACAACAAAAGAGTGGGTGAAGGGAGACATCGGTTAGTGTAAGACATGAAAAAATAATAATTTATAAATTATCAAGGGCTCGTGAGGGAAAGAGGGTGGGAGAGGGGTGACAAAAAAGGGAGAAACCAATACCATAGGCTCAAGTGTAAAGAAGCTGTTTTGAAAATGATGATGGCAATAAATGTACAAATGTGCTTGATACAATGGATGGATATGTGGATTGTGATATGAGCCCCCAATAAAGTGATTTTTCAAAAAAGTCTGAATCACACAATCAACCAAAAAAGACATTGGCAACATATACAAAACACTCCTTCCAACAAAAAACACAATATATAATTCTTCTCCAATACACACAGAACATTCTCAAGAACAGACCACATACTAGACCACAAATCATGCCTCAACAAATTAAAAAACATGAAATCGTACAATCCTCTCAGACCACAAAGGTATAAAATTAGAAATCAACAATAAAACAAACAGAAACATAAAGACAAACCCATGGAGAATGAACAAAATAATACTTTAAAAATGTCTGGGTAATAAGGCAAATAAAGGAGGACATTTTTTAACTTCCTTGAGAACAATGAGAATGATAACACAACACATCAAAACTTTGGGGACACAGCAAAAGCAGTAATCAGAGGTCAATTTGTAGCTATCAACACAGATGAAAAAAAGAGAAGATCAAAATCAACATCCTACCATAACACCTCCAAGAACTGGAACAAGAACAACAACACAATTCTTCCAATAAAGGAAGGGAAGAAATCATAAGCATCAAGACAGGAATAAATGATATGGGGGGAAAATGGGAAAATCTACAAGACAAAAAGCTGGGTCTTTAAAAAGATTAACACACTAGACCACTGGCAAACTTAACAAAGGGAGAAAAAGATGACAATAACCAGAATAAGAGATAAAAATGTTGACATTCCAACAGATCCAAATGAAATAAACAGAATGAGAACACACTACTACGACTAAGTTTTCATGTTCTTGAATAAGTTACTGAACCCTCTGTGTGCTAATTTCCTCATCTATAAAATTGGAATCATATGGCTTACCTCATATAATTGTCATGGATATTATGTGAGAAAATATATGCAACACTGTTAGCACAGGGCCTGAAACCTAGTAAACCAACGAAACCAAATCCACTGCCATTGAGTCAATTCTGACTCATAGAGATCCTTTAGGGCAGAATGAAACTGATCCTTAGGGTTTCTGAGACTATAAATCTTTACAGACGAAGACAGCCTCATCTTTCTCCCAGGGAGTAGCAAGCGAGTTTAAGCCACCAATCTTGCGTGTGATTAGCAGCTGAACTCTTAACTCAGGGGCCCACCAGGGCTCCTTTAAAATCCAGTAAGTGTCAATAAATAGCAGCTATTATAAATTTATCATTATGATCCTTATAGTTAGGAGTTATAGAAAGCACATTATTGCTGTAGTGTGAAGAGTGGATTGCATCGGAAAGTCATCATTGGGAGATGTATTTAAAGGTTTGCATTAATTCAGGGAGAAATTCTAATGATCTGAATCAAGACAGTGCCAATGATGAAACAGAAAAGATGAAGCTACAAGATATTTAAAATCAAGTCTGCTGAATAGGTCACTAATTTGATGTGGGTGGTGAGAAAGGAAGTTTAAATAACTACTGGTAAATATTAAAGACTATTAATTCCATAAACTCTAACACACTGCCATCAATTCAATGCTGACTCATAGTGACCCCTGTAGATTTCCAAGACAGTAACTGTTTACAGGAGTAGAAAGCCTGGTGTTTTGAACTTCCAGTGTGGGTGGCAGCCCAACACATAACCACTAGTGTCCACTGATTCACCAACATCTGTATCAGGGCATTCTTTGGGAAGCCCATAAGCTAGTTAAATAGGGTCATCAATAAATGAGGAACCCAAAGAGTCCTTATTTTAGTTCATGTTGGGTCTTCACACTAGAATGGCTTGTTCTCAATGCTGCTGAGAGGGAAGCAGAGGAAAGTTGACTCATGGACCCCTCCTTACTCCATCACCTTGGAGTCATTCTGGATTATCTAAGGTTCTCAACAAAACCCCGAGGAACCACTTTACAGGAGGATATATGCAAATTTCCAGTATCCTAGTGAAAGAAATACAACCAGAGTGCTCTTCAGAGACAAGGATAGCGAGACTTTGTCTTACATACTTTGGACATGCTTTCAGGAGAGATCTAGGCCCTGGAGAAGGACACCATGTTAGTAAAGCAGAGGGTCACTGAAAAAGAGGAAGGTTCTCAATGAGATTAACACAGTGGATGCAACAATGGGCTCAAGCATAGGTACACAATTGTGAGAATGATACAGGACTGGGCAGTGTTTCCTTCTGTTGTACATAGGGTCGCTATGGGTTGGAATTGATTCATGGAACCTAACAACAACAATATATAATCAAGAAGCATAGAATCAACAAGGATACCGGGATAATTCACTGAGGAAATAATAGTCTTCAACAAATGGTGCTGGATGCTTGAATCCAGAAGAATAAAGTTAGATCAATTGTTAGATGCCATGGAGTATGTTCCAATTCATAGCAACCCTGTGTACAACAGAATGAAACACTGCCCAGTCCTCTACCATTCTTATTGCTATGTTTGAGGCCATTGTTGCAGCCACTATGTCAATCCATCTCATTGAGGGTTTTCTTCTTCTTTTTTTGTTTTGTTGGCTGATCCACTAATCTACAAAGCATGATATCATTTACAGGGACAAGTCCTTCCTGGAACAATTGTAAGAATGGTGCGGGACCATTCAGTGTTTCGTTCTGTTGTGCATAGGGTTGCTATGGGTCAGAATAGACTGGATGAGAACAACAGTTCTTTCTCATAAATGCCCAATGTAAGCAAGATAAAGTCTTAGCAACCTCATTTCTACAGAGCATCATGGCTGTACTTCTTTCAAGACATACTGTATAGGTTTGTTCTTCTAGCAGACCATGGCGCATTTAATATTCTCCTTTAGCACCCTAATTCAAAGGATCACCCTTATTCATTGTCCAACTTTCACATGCATCTGAGGCTATTGAAAATACTGTGACTTGGATCAGGTACACCTTAATCTTCAAAGTATTTTAGGCTTTTAACACTAAAGAGATCCATAATTTGTTAGGCATTGTTATCATACTCAAGTGAACATCTTTTTAGTACTCTCTGCTCTCAGCCAAGATCCATATGGAATCAACAGTGATAGCCTTTGTTTGAGATCATCTTCAAATCCAGCTTGAATTTCCGGCAAATCTCTGTCAATGTCCTGCTGCCACTATTTTTTAATTATCTTTGGCAAAATTTCACTTTTCTGTGATATTAATGATATCGTTAAATAATTTCCACATTCTGTTCAATCACTTTTCTTTGGAAGATGGCATGACTCTGGATCTCTCCCAGGCAGTTGGCCAGGTAGCTGGGCTTCCAAATGTTTTAGCATAGACAAGAGAGCACCTCCAGTATTGCATTTCTCTATTGAAGCATTTCAACTGGCGTTTCACCAATTCCTGGAGCCTTGTTTTTTGCCAATGTCTTCAGTGCAACTTGAACTTCTTCCATCAATACTATCGGTTCTTGGTCATACGCTTTTCTTGAAATGTTTGGATGTGTTAGACCAGTACCTCACACCATATACAAAAGTGTATGCATAATGGATCAAAGACCTAAATGTAAGAGCTAAAACTATAAAAAGTCATAGAAGAAGAAGAAAAATGTATAAATCTTCATGACCTTGGATTAAGCAATTGCAGTCATTTAAAATAATTGCAGGCCTTTTATGTTCATCTTCCATTTGTATCACAGTTCGATGTCAAAAGCAATGACTCAAGGGCTAACAAGTAGATATTGCCTTATAATAAATTTATGAAGAATTTATCAAGTGTGTGCGCTGTTCTTTGTCAAGCATCTTGTAGCTAAACATAGCAAGCAGACCATTTAAAGTAACGATGCGCATGGTAGAAGCTTTTAAGAATCATCACAGAATGAAGCTTCTTGAAAAGGCCAAGGTCTTTTTTTTTAAATCACCTTGTGATCCATTTCTTTTAATGCCAAATACTTTGCTGGCAACGTTGACTTTTTCTGTGCTGAAAGATAAAAATTATTTTCATATCCTATGTTCAGTTGTTTTAAAGACCCCTAAAATGTTACAATAATTCACATTGGTGGAAATCATGGAATGTGTCACCTAACTGGCTGCTTTAATCCTTGAAATCAATTATCTATACTATACCTTAGACTTGTTCAAGGAAATGCAGGAATTTGGATTTTAATATGCTGGGCCATTCAGTTTGAGAAAACTATACATATGACTCTGAGCTTGTCCCCAAAGATGAACTTTTGAATCTGACATACTTGTGAAACACACGATTGTTTCCTCTTCACTGAATCAAATTATGGGATTGATTTGTTTTACAGATTCAATGGAAATTTACCTGGCTGTGAGCATCGGGCATACTTAACTAGGAGTGCAAAGAAAAGGTTCTTTGTGTTATGTCTTCATATGTTCCGCTCCCAGAGCCCCTGAAGCAATATCAGCTAAGTATACCACACTCTGCTCTTGTAAATAAAACATGACAATCTGAAGGTCAAAAAGTGTTTTACCAGAGTTCTCTGACTGCTAAAAGTAGGACCTATGATTAGCACACATCTTTCATACAACTGTGTCCTTTACTCTGATTGATAGGTCATGGGCATTCAATGGAGAATCAATGCAGATCTCACATGTTACCTGGCTGGGAATTTTGAAAAACATGTCCAGTGATTCTTAGCGGTTGTTGTTTTAAAAGAAAACTGCAAATACCACAGAATTTTCTAATTTGTTAACAGTGTATAAATTTACCATAGCTGCATAATTTTAAAAAGTTTGTATAAACTAGAAAGCTGGTTAGAAATGACTGCTATGAAAATATACACATTATTGTCATTCAAAATAAAAGAAAATGTAATGTGGTAGCTCACTAGAACCAAAAATAAACAACAGACTCCTTTCATAAAAACAAATCTCTATTTGGAAAGAATAATGCTATTATGGGTCAAAACTGATTCAGCACCAATCACATGTCACATTATTTGTTATTAAAACCCCCTTCTCCCCTCAAAAAAAAAAAAGTTCCCATCAAGTGTATTCCAACTCATTTAACAACATGTGTTATAGACTAGAACTACTCCACAGGATTTTCTTTAAATGCATCAAAAGGCTTGTCATACACTGTACCACACAGTGGTTTGAACTACCAGCCTTTAAGTTAGTAGTTGAGTGCAAACGATTTGCACCACCCAACATCATACAAATGGACAACACTAATGGAAATTTTGAAATGGAAGGGTTCCCCCATGCCAGTAGGTGGCAGATACTGACAGTGAGCAGAGTTAAGAAGGGGGTACTGAAGCTCCTGGGTAGTGCCCAGCAGTGGGTGCAGAAGATAGAGATCAATTCAAATGAGACCCTTAAAATAAAAAAGAGTGCACTCCTTACTTTCAGGAAGCTGATGAGAACCCACCCAAGTCTGCAATCAAATTAGGAGTGACTCTTCCAGAATGGATGACCTCAGTAAAAATGAAAATGGTACAACTGAGTCTCAGAGAAATTGCCCAGAGGTAAAACCAGTGGTTGACCATAACATTGCTAGCTATCTTCCTAACCAGAGACGAGCCAACACGGAGCTAGCTATGACTCAGTGGAATCTGGGTGAGTCATGTTCTTCTGCCACAGCTCTGGTTTGCCCCTTCATTCGGCCAGAATAGCACACTAGCTAGCCTTAGTTCTAGAATATTGTGGGACGAGAAATAGTCGATGCTAGGTCCTTCAAGAGCATCCCTGTGACCCCCATGGTTTAGACAAAAGGTTGGTGGATCAAACCCACTAGCCTTTCCAAGAGAGAACGCTGTGGCAGTCTGCTTTCATGAAGATCACAGGCTTGAAAACCCCATGAAGCACTTCTACTGTGGTCCACAGAGTCTCTATGCGTTGGAATGAATTTGATGGCACACAACAAGAGGACCATCCGTGGTAGGGGTTTTAGAAAAACCTCTAAGCTAGTTCACTTGGAAACAACTTTTGCAGTTCTGAACAAAACTAGAAGCCATTTAGTTTAAGTAATCATCCTTTGAAAGGACAAATTGAGTGTTTCAGTGGAATAGCAAGGGGTTTATTTATGGATATTGAAATCATTCATTTCAGTATAAGAAATAAGAGGTAAATAAGAAGTATGTATTCTAGGCAGAGTCAGGATAAAAATAAAACTCCTTTTCAAAACTGGAGGGAAATACAATGACGCATTCAAGACATTTAACAAATAGCTGGTTAAGAGTCAGAATAGTCAAGTGCGATTATATATATTTTTAAATTAAAGGTATCATAAGAGCCCTTGTGGCATAGTGGTTATGTGTTGGAGTGCCAACCGCAAAGTCAGCAGTTTGAAACCACTAGCTTCTCTGCAGGAGAAAGATGAGGCTTTCTACCCCCATGAAGAGTTACAGTCTCAGAAACCCACAGAGGCAATTCTACCCTGTTCTATTGGGTCACTAGGAGTTGGACAGGACTGCATGGCAAGGAGTTTGGGGCAGGGGGAGGCTGTCATGATTATGTTTGTTAGAGTATTCAAAGAGCTGTTATTTCCCTATTCTGTAATATTCTCAGCCCCCTCCCCAGGTTGTTATTGTTGTTAGGTGCGATGAAATCAGTTCTGACTCACAGCAACCCACTTTACAAAGTATGATGTCCTTTTCCAGGGACTGATCTCTCCTGACAATATGTCCAAAGTCCATGAGATGAAGTCTCACCATACTTGCTTCTAAGGAGCATTCTGGCTGTACTTCTTCCAAGACAGACGTGTTTGTTCTTTCGACAGTCCATGGTACTTTCAACAGTCTTCTCCAGCACCATCGTTCAAATGCATCGATTCCTCTTCAGTCTTCTTTCCTCAGTGCCCAACTTTCACGTGCACAGTCGGCAATCGAAAAGACTGTAATTCAAAACTATGTTTTGTATATGAACTTTGTTATGTCAAATATGCCCCCAAAATAAGAAATCCATTAACAGTGAGTTGGAAATCAGCACCCCTTTTCCGTTAGCCTGTCTGCTATCGCTTAATGTGTGTTCAAAATACAGCAGGTCACTTTGTTCTACTCTAAATTATTTCTGTGCTTGTTCACTTTCCACATCCACCAATCTTGTTCCCTAAATAATTTAAGCTAAGGAGCACTGAGTGTGGCATTTACCTGTGGAATACTTCTTTCAACCCTCCTTTGCAGATGCTGCATGCTAATCCTTGGTGCAAATTCAGCTCTGAGGCGATGTTCCATTTGCCCTCCAGCGTGTTTTAAAAACAGGCTTTAAATGCCAACACACAGCATTGTCAACTACCCAGCTCACATTACGCATGGCACCTGGCGGTCCACTTTCAGTTTCTTACCCAGAGCACCCAGTTATTATGAAAATGTATATGGAGTCAGATTCACCCGTTAGAGTTTTAGATCTACAGCAGATTAGTATGGTGTTTCCTGTGCAACCTAAAGAAGTGGCCGAAATGCTCTGAAGCTGTTCCCTCGTTTGTAAAACGCAAATGATAATACTGAGATCCTGGAGATCCTAGAGAGATGGAATGCCTGAGTGGGGCAAATGGCCAACAGCTCGGCTGCTCATCGAAAGGGTGGAGGTTTCAGTCCACCCAGAGGCATGTCATAAGAAAGGCCTGAGTGTCTCCTTCCACTAAATCAGCCATTGGAACTTCAGTGGAGCACAGGTCAACAGGGACCTGTTTGACGTATATTGAGGATTCAAGACATCACGTTCTGGTATGGCTACCTACCCATGCTTCCTTTCGCCTGCCACAGCCCTTTTCCCTGTGTTTTGCCCCCTTAGCATCGTGCCTGCGGTGGGCTGCCAGCTTCTCTCTGCTGAAAAGGAGGAAAATGAATCCATCGCCAGGACTCCTTCATGGTAAGGAGAGAGGAAATGCTCTGCTAACACGCACAGCTTCAGGACCTGGGAGGCCAAAAGATGACTCAAAAAGGGCACTCGGTACAAATGAAAGCTCTTAGGGGAAGAGCTGTTTAAAGCATCTCTCTCAAGATATTAAAAAAAAGCCCTAAAAGAAAAGGAAAGCAAGCACGAACCTGCTGAGTGCTCATCCACTCGTGCAGGCACCTCCCCGTCCCCTCCAGCTCCGCAGATCAGCATCTGTGCATGAACTGAGCTGCATGGTCCCTGGCGACTTCGACGTGCGTGCTAGTTCTAATTCTTAATTAAGAAACGTGTTTGCCTATTAAAGAGGAAGCTTTCAGTCATTTCCGGCAATTCCCTTAGTGGGATTTTATGCTTTCTTGGGCTTTTTGTTTCTCAGGAAAACCAATTTTGAAGATAATAGCTCAGCACTGAAATGATCCCATCCATAATCATTTTATTTACATGTGTGTTTGAGAGACTGCCTGGAACAAATCCAATCCCGTGGCCTTGGAATGCCAGCATAGCCCATGGGAAGACACTGTTGATGTTTCCTGGCCTGTTGACTAAGTGGGTACTAAGTCCAGCTACTTGGTGCAAGACCTGCTGCCACACTCTTGGTTGGATGTGTTCACAAGTCAATGGGTATGTTGTCCTTCCCTTTAATTAAGCAGGACTACAAAGTGTTTCGTGTTAGTTATACAATTAATACAGACTGTTACTAAAAATCTCCAACATTTGGGGAGTGAATGAAATTGGGACTTGACGTTGCTCTCCACCACATCCAATCTCCTCACACATAAAGTTGGGGTGGTGGTGTGCCATCATAGTCACTTTTCTGATTCATGTTGTTGCTGTTGAGTATCATCCAGTCAGTTTTGAATAATCACAGCTACCCCATGTCCAACAGAAGGAAACACTGCCCTGTGCTGCACCATCCTCACAATTGTTCTTATGTTTGAGTCCATTGTTGCAGCCGCTGTGTCAGCTCACCTTGTTGAGGGTCTTCCTCTTTGTCACCACCCCTCTACTTTACCAAGCATGAGGTCCTTCTCCAGGGACTGGTTTCTCCCCAAAGCACATCTAAGTATGTAAGACAAATTCTCGCCATCCTTGCCTCTAAGGAGCATTCTGGCCATACTTCTTCCAAGACAGATCAGTTTGTCTTTTTGGCAGTGCGTGGTACCTTCAGTATTCTTCACCAGCACCACAATTTAAGCACATTGATACTTTCCGGTCTTCCTTATTCAATGTCTAACTTTCACACGCAATAGTTTTTTCCAGCATGATAATTGAAATGCATCGATTCTTCTTCAGTCTTCCTTATTCAAAAAGGTACAATTTTCACATGCATAAGAAGCAATTAAAAATACCCTGGAGCTTAGGTCAGGCACACCTTAGTCCTCAAAGGAACATCCTTGCTTTTCAACACTTTAAAGAGGTCTTGTGCAGCAGATTTACCCAATGTAATGAGACATTTGATCTCTTGGTTGCTGCTTTTATGCTTGTGGAGCCAAGCAAGATGAAATCTTTGACAACTTCAACCTTTTCTCCATTTATCATGATGTTACTTATTAGTCCAGTTAAGAGGATTTTGATCTTCTTTACTATAGTATTTATATAATTTCATATCAACTTGATAAATCAAGTAAGGAGTGGAGTTTAGCCTGTCAATCAGGTCACAACCTGATGATGCCTCTTTGTGGGCATGGCCTTCTCAAGAGGATTCTCAGAACTTCCTTTCTTCCTCCCTGGAGGTGGGACACACTCTCTCTCTGCTTCACTTTCTTGCTGGCAAGACACTCTGAGAGCTGGAGAAGCCAAATGAAGACCTACGCCAGCACTGAGAGGCTTCCACTGACATTGGATCCACAAGACTTTTCACTCACCAGCCTGTGATCTTCCTGCATTCAGCATCATTGCATGTGCTGCGTGAGTCGAAGAGGATGTTATGGACTATTATCGGACATATGGGCTGATATCAGACTTACAGACTTAATCTGCACTGGGCTGGAATGTTTTCTCAATATACAATTGCTCTTTGATATAAAGCTCTCTCTTATACACATATGACTGTCAATGAATTTGTTTCCCTAGTCAAGCAGGCCTAACACATTTACATTGACTTGTAATACATACTCAAGGCTGCAATCCTTGATCTTCATCAGCAAGTCCTCCTCACTTTCAGCAAGCAAGGTAGTGTCATCTGAAGATAGCAGGTTGTTAATAAACCTTCCTCCAATCTTGATGCCACATTCCTCTTCATATAATCTAGCTGCTTCTCTGATTATGTGTTCAGCATACAGATTGAACAAGCATGGTGAGAGGATACAACCCTGACACATACCTTTCTTGATTTTAAACCACGCAGTGTTCCAACTCATAGAGACCCCATATGATGAAGTAGCACTGCTCCCATAGGGTTTCTTTCTTTCTTTCTTTTTTCAAAACCATTTCATTTGAAGTAAAACAGATATCATAGCCTTCCATAATTCAATCACCCCATAGGGTTTCCTAGACAATGCTCTTTATAAGCGCTTAACCATTGTGCCAACAAACCAAAACCAAACCCACTGCTGAAGAGTCAATCTGACTCATACCAACCCTGTCAAGATAGAGCAGAAATGCCCCACAGGGTTTCCTTATTGAAGCAGACTGCCACAGAGGGGCAGGTGAATTCAAATCACTGACTTTTGGGCTTGGCTGAATACCATTTCAACCACTGCACCACCAGGCCTCCTTTATAGACACCATTCATTATAGACACACCCTTCGATATCCCTACCAAGGGGTTTCCAGCAACAAGATCCTACACATCTCTGCTCTGCTATTCAACTTGAATGAAATTTGGGGCATTACCCATTCTGCTCCCCGCCCCCCAGGAAAGCCCTTACTCCTTCTCTTTAACCCCAGGGCTCCCTCAGGTGTTAATGCAAGAATTCCAACTCAACTGAAGCAAAAATTATTTACTAATGCTTGCAAAATACATAAAATGTTATTACAAGTATCTTATATTGTACCCAAGTGTATATGTACAGCCTACCATGTAACACAGTTTACCTCAAAGGTAGCAAATAGAGTAGAAGTCCCCAACAAGTCTTCCACTTAAGCTGACACTCTAAGAGTCCCCACAGTTCAAATAACTAGTTTACACAGAGACCTAGCCTAAGTCAAGCATGTGGAGCAGCACATCCAGTTTGATCGACTCAGTCCTACTGACAAGGAGTGCGGTACTTATAAAGCTAAGCATGCATGAACTTAGACTCATCATTGAATGGATTCCAACTCATAATGACCCTGTTGGGCACAGTAGGATTGCTGTGTGGTTTTGAAACTGTAAATCTTTATAGGAGCAGAGAGCCACATCTTTCTCCTGAGGAGAGGCTGTTGGGTTCAAACGGCTGACCTTTCTGTTCACAGTCCAACTTTAACCTACTGTGCCACCAGGACTCCTTACGCATGCATAAGAGGGACTGAACTGTATGGAGCACAAGACTACCCATTTGGGGGACTAAATGGCAGTTCTATGAGTGCTGGACTGGAGCAAATGTACACACATAGTAAACAAGAAATGGGGACCAGCACAAGAGGAGTTAGTAGTTCAAACCCACCCAGTGGTGCTATGAAAGAAAGACTTTGCAATCTGCTACCCTAAAAACCACAGCCAAATAAACCTTATATAACAGTTCTATTCTGTAGCACTTGAGGTGACCATGAGTTGAAACTGACTTCAGGGCAATTGGTGTGGCTTATTTTGTGCATGTTTGGTGGGGAGTGGGTATTGGGTTGCGGTTTTTGTTTTTGTTTTGTTTTGTTTTCATTTCCTCTGGTAGTCTATGGTCCTGCAAATGTTGAGCTCAGCTGCTAACCAAAAGGGTAAATGTTTGAATACTGTGTTAGTCTAGGTAGACTAGAGAAACAAATTCATAGACACTCATATGTGTATGAGAGACTTTTATATACAAGAGCAATTGAATATTGAGAAAACATCCCAGCCCAGTCCAGATCAAGTCCATAAGTCCAATATTAGCCCATATGTCTGATACCAATCTATAAAGTCCTCTTCAGACTTATGCAACACATGCAATGATGCCAAATGCAGGAAGATCATGGGCCAGTGCATGGAAAGTCTTGTGAATCCAGTGGTGTAAGCATCTCAGTGCTGGCAGGGGTCTCCACATGGCTCCTCTGGCTCCAGAACTCTCATTGCACCAGCATAGCTCTATCAGGCTCTTTATCAGTAATGCCTTGCAGGGAGGGAGTGAGAGTGTGTCCCGCCTGCAGGCAGAAATTCATCTCCTTTAGCGGTTCCAAATGAGGTCATCAAGCTGCAACCTGATTGATAGGCTAAACTCCAGCCATTCATGCTTAAGCCTCAAATTGACAACAGATTACGTAACTACCACAAATACCCACTGGTGCCTTGGAAGAAAGGCCTGGTGATGTGCTTCTGAAAAATCAGCCACTGAAAATCAGCCCTGTGGAGCACAGTGTTATGCTGACACTCACATGGGTTTATCCTGAGTTGGAATCAACTCAACAGCAACTGTTTTTTATGTGTTTTCTTTGATGGCTTTAGCGTTGTTAGTGTTTTTTTTACTCCATTTTCCTCTGTCAAGCCAGGGAAGGGGGTCTCACAACCCTTGGAAAGCCCATAGCTACTGAGCTCCATCCACACTGCTCCTATCTTTCCCTGGCATGCTTAAAAAACAATCAGCTGAGTTTTTGTTCTCCAATCTGTTTATTGTACTTACTGTTGAAATCATATCATTTAATTTTAAACATGGTCCAAGCTAAGGAAATATGAGTGTAAGAGAGGAGAAGGAATTAGAATCGGTCAGAGGGCAAAGGCTAGTAGCAGTGCTTCCTCCTTCATTCACATGTGATGTGGATGTTCCTTCAAAAAACAGGAATAGGCTTCAAACCCATTCCTTTTGGTGTGACTACCCTGCTGGTTTGGCTCTTCCCTCCAACTGAGAATGTACCTTTACTTCCGTGACATACTAGTGTATGAGTTCATATACATATGAAATCATATACATATGACTCACTTGGGAAACTGTAAGAATCAATTGGAGATCTTGTTAAAATGTAGATTCTGACTCAATGTATCTGGGGCAGAAAGGCAGATTCTCCACAGGAGGTCAAATGGGAAGGAAGCCATTCCAAGGCCTGTCATAAACATCCTGCCCACATAGCTCCATCTTGGGCTCAGCTCCCAGGAAACCCAACCTGCTGGCGTTGCTATGCATGATAGATAGCACTTCGCTTTGGGACAGAAAGCTGTGTCCATGCAGATTAAAAATAATTCCACCTGATTATAAAGTCAGACCTTAGGCTGAGGGACATGTAATTAAAGGTGCCCACCAGTCAAAAGCAGCATGGCCAAGGACAAACCTTCACTTCTCAGGAGCTACACAGGCCGACGATCAAGAAAGATGCAGAAACTGGATTTATTTTTTTAAGATACATATTTTCCCAATCAAATCTTATAAGGAAGTTCAGTGTAGTAAATAAGGTTTGGGAAATATAGACAATCCCATTTAATGTTAAGATTGGAGAGTCTGGCTGGACTAGAAATTGAGACTTCCAAAAGAAGAAAAGAAAATACCAGGAATCCAACATTGCTGCACTCATTGCTAGATCTCTTCCTAAGAGGTCTAAAATTAGGCAGGGAAATGATAGCTCCTCATTACTGATGAAAAAAGAAATATGCTTGACAATAGCTGTGGGTGGACTTGCTGCTTGGTCCCCAAAGCAGTCAAGATTCAAAACAAAAAAAAATGTCATTTAAAATTATCTATCGTGGTGACAGCTATTACAGGGTGCTCCGGTTCCAACTAATCATTGAATCTAGCCAATCTGCTGCTAGGAGAATTAACACTGATGGACAAAATGTTTATTTAGCTAATAAAATTATTCAATGTCACTAGAGATATCATTTCATGTGAACACTGACAATGAACGTGCCACCAGCTTTTTCATTCACAAAGATAAGCAAGCAGAAAATATGGCTAGGAAACTCAAACATCTTCATGTCAATGTATCTTATTCATGGACATGGTGGCTACAACAATGGGCTCAAACTTAGGAATGGTTGTGAGGATGGTGCAGGATGGGGCCATGTTTCCTTCTGTTATGTCCATCGGGTCCCTGGGAGTCAGAACGGACTCCTAACAACTGGCACCTCATGACAACAATGAATTATTGAGTCCCTTTAGTTTCTTCCTTATGGATTGGGCTCTTAGATATGTTTGCTTCCTGAATTCCATCAATGTGAAAAATTACATCTCTTCCAGCTATAATTAGAAAATTATGGGTTGCACACACAAAAAATTATACTGCTTATCTGACTCCTCAAGGCAAAAACAAAATACTGCTTTCAGGTCACTTCCACTTATAATAACCCTACAAAGCAAAGTAAAATTGCCCCACAGTTTCAAAGGCTATAATCTTGTAGTCTTTATGGAAGTTGTGGTTGTCAGGTGTCATCAAGTTGGCTCCTGCCCATAGCAACCCGATGCACAATAGAACAAAACATTGCACGGTCCCATGCCATCCTTACAATCGTTCCTATGCCTGAGTCCATTGAAGCAGCCACTGTGTCCACCAATCTCATTGAGGGTCTTCCTCTTTTTCATAGCCCTTCCACTTTGCCAAACATGATGGCCTTCTCCAGGCATTGATCTCTCCTGACAACCTGTCCAAAGTCTGTAAGATGAGGTCTTGCCTCTAAGGAGCACTCTGGTCTTACTTCCAATACAGATCAGTTTGTCCTTTTATGGTACTTTCAATATTCTTCTCCAGCACCACAATTCAAATGCATCTGTTCTTTTACTATCCTCCTTGTGCACTGTCCAACTTTCACATGTTTATGAGGCAATGGAGAATACCATGGCTTGGGTCAAGTGCACTATAGTCCTCAAAATAATATCCTTGCTCTTCAGTACTCTAAAGCACAGCCGATTTGCCTAATGCAATATGTCTCTTGACTGCTGCTTCCCTGAGCATTAATTGTGGGTCCACGCAAGACAAAATCCGTGAGACCTTCAATCCTTTCTCCGTTTATCATGATGCTACCTATTGGTCCTGTTGTCAGGATCTTGATCTTCCTTACATTGAGTTGAAATCCATTGATGACTGCCATCCTTGATCTTCATCAGCAAGTGCTTCAGGTCCTCCTCACTTTCAGGAAGCAAGGTTGTTTACCTTCCTCTTTGTTTCCAACGTTTGCATTTCAATCAGCAATAACTATCAATGCATGCTGATTGCATGTTTGATGGATTGGATTTTGTGGTTGGTACATAAATTTGAATAATAGTTGTATTGATTGGATTTATTTGAAGGTGGATAGATATGTTCATATCACAACCTATCACAAACAGCATTGTACTTCATGATGGATTTAGCAAGATATTTTCTAACACTGAAGGTCATGCCATTCCTCTTGATTATGTTATTCCCGGCATAGTAAATCATATGATTTTCTGATTCAAAATGGCCAATATACCATTTCATTTCAGCTCACAAATGTCTAGGATACTGATATTTATTCATTCCATTTCATTCTTGATCACATCCAATTTGATCACTTCCAATTTGCACATTCTAAGTTCCAACCATTAGAAGATATTTGCATTAGATTCTCCTTCCCTTGGGTCGTGCCCAATAAGCAAAGGACTATCCCAAAGTCTCCACTCCCATAGGCTTTACCCAACTCATGATCACCATGATCAACTCCCCTCCAAGAAATCAGCTCCTCTTCAGTCACATTTTGAGTGCCCTCAGAACCTGAGAGGCCCATCCCCAGGCAGTCCCTCCAACAATGTTCTGCTTCTTTGTTTAGGTCTTCAATATCTCACAATGCCTTGAAGCTCTGCATAAGGTTTTCATCAGCTTCTTCCTCCAAAATGGAGAGCAGAGTTCTTCATCATTGTCTGGTCTTAGTCTGGAAGAACTCCCTAGAAGCTCCCCTGAAACCTGTTCACTTTGAGTGACCTTGCTGACATTTGAAATACCAGTGACACAGCTTCCAGCATCACAGCAACACACAAGCCACCACAGTACAACAAACTGACAGACAAGTGGAAGCAGGCTGCCACATCTTTCGCCTGTCCACTGGCTGGTGGGTTCAAACGGCCAACCTTCTGATTAGCAACTAAGCACTTTGACCACTGAGCTATCAAGGCTCCTTCATCCAATTCTTACATTAAAAGCATTATAAATAGACATGAGAGGGAAAATGATAACCCAGTGGTGCCATCAGAAATCATCAAGTAAAAAAGAGAGCTTTACTTATTTCCTCTATCTCCTCCCCATTACCCACATTTCTTTTATCAGACTATCTGACCATCAGTTCTGATTGGCTTCTTTCTCTGAGTCTAGGAAGGAACTATGTTGGAGTGTAATGATTCTACTACAGCAGAATCATTTATATTGAGCATCCCTGAAGCTTCTTGAATGAGTCTTTCTAACTGATACTGATGAAAACA
The DNA here is from genome assembly GCF_000313985.2 of Echinops telfairi. Lineage (NCBI taxonomy): Eukaryota > Metazoa > Chordata > Mammalia > Afrosoricida > Tenrecidae > Echinops > Echinops telfairi. The sequence goes on from NW_022103951.1 coordinate 7,690,901, forward strand.
TGGAAAGGGGTTGATTCTGAAAAGGAATACAAGTTCCTAATGGAAGAGGGTGCTAGGGACAAAAGCAACAATCTACATGCTCCATCTTCCTAAGGGTTCCTGGGAACAAACAGAATATGTCAATGAACTCTGGCCACAATACCACTGTGTAACACGCAACCACAAAATCGTAGTGACCAGCAATAATTAGCATTGTGGGTTGACAGGAGTTCTTCTGATCTAGGCTGGCTCTACTGATTCTTCCTGGATTGACTTGTGCATTCAGAAGGTTGACTGGAGGTCAAAGGATCTAGTCTGGGCTTGAGTGACTTGACTGTGTTCCATGTATCTCTCATTCTCTTTCACCAGCCAGTGAGATATCCTAGCCACATATTTCTCAAGATGTTGGCAGAGGTGTAAGAGGACAAGCCCAATCATGCAAGTGCTTCTACTTTTAATCATGTCACACTTGCTAACATTCCATTAGCCAAAGCTCACTACTGGGCTAAAGTCAAACATCAGAGAAATAGAGTTCACCCTGGTATGGTGCAGTGTCTTTTTCTTTTTTTTTTTTTGGAACAAAAGTACTGTATGATTTAGTGTAATCTTGTTGAATTTCCCCAGGAAAGCCTTCTAAAACTGTTATAGTGTTTCCATCTACCCATTGAATGTACCAATTTTAAACCTTTTCATCAGGCTCCTCAATTTCACACTCATCTACTCTAGTTACCTCCTATTTCAGACTCATCCCTTCCAGATATCATTTCAAATATGTGCAATATGTATTCATCTCAGCCCACAAACACAGCTTGCCAAGGCATTTGATTTACCTTATATAAAGTAACTTACTTTGTGTGTTAGCCCCTCATTCACTAAAGAGTGGAAAATTCATTTCTGCTAAAGAGTGGAAAATTCATTTCTGCCAACTCATCGGCATCACCCTTTCTCCAGGGTTGTGTCAAATACATGGGGGAACTATCCCCTTTCATGTGGTCACTGGAATATCTGGTACACTGTCATCATCTAGCTAATAAATATGAGAGCGATCTGTACTCATAAAATCCTCCCATGTGTGATCTTCCATGCTCTTTCCCCAAGATAACATCTTAGAAACGAGGAGTTAAAGATGGGGAGGCCACAAGATTAAGAGTCTGGATTCCCCAAATCTTCACCCGGTGTAGAACCACCTACCAATTAGGATCACTATTTTGGACTTCACATGAAAAGAAAGAAACTTCAATTGCCTTAACCCACTGAGATTCAAGATTTTTTCTGTCCAGCAGCTAGCATTGCCATAATAAGTACAGATAAGCCAGAGAGCAAGTTGTGTAATGGGATGGCCAGGTTGTACTTATAATGCACATGACTTTTGTAACCTCCAATTCAGAATTAGTGTACTTGTGGGCTTTCTCCAACCATGCTAAGCTGCTCAGAGCAAAGGTGGGATAAGCAGAGTCATGTTTTGAATTCCAGTTCATTCCATCTTGTTCTCAATTACGTTACCACCCAGATAATGCTCTTCTCTCTAGCATTATCCCTGTCAGAATTCTTGGACATTTCAGTACTCACATAGATAGTCCTTTGAATACCTTGTCCTGCCAGCTTATTTAGGAAGATATACGATGGCTCAGTGGTAGGAGACTCATGGTTTATTCCTGTCCAATATACTTCCTGTCTGTCAAGGCTTATGTATTACCAAGATGCTAATCAGGCTTTCAAGAAGCTTCTAGACCAAGGTGAATTAGAAAGAAATTCATGGTGTCCTATTTCAGAAACTCATCCAATAAAAGCTCTGTAAATGACAATGGTCTGAACCACAACCAATTGTGAAAATGATACAGGACCAGGCAGTGCTTCATTCCATTGTGCATGAGAGAACCATGAGTCAGGGGCTAACTTGGCAGGAGCTAACACCAACATGAAGAATGCTGCATCAAGGTTGGAGGAAGACTGATCAACAACCCGCAAAATGCAAATGACACAATCTGGCTGGCTGGCCATGAAGAGGACTTGAAGCACTTGCTGCTGAAGAGCAAGGATTGCAGTCTTCAGTATGGATTATAACTCCATGTCAAGAAAACCAAAGTCCTCACTACTAGACCGATAGGTAGCATCATGATAAATGGAGAAAAGATTGTGTTGTCAAGGATTTTGTCTTGTTTGGATCCACCATGAGTGCTCATAGAAGCAGGAGTCAAGGGATCAAAGGAGGCACTGCATTGGGTAAATGTACTGCACATGACCTCTTTAAAGTGGGAAAAACAAGGATGTTCCTTTGAGGACTAGGCATGCCTGACCTAATCCATAGTATTTTCAATTGCCTCGTGTGCATGTGAAATGTTAGACATTGAATAAGGAAGATCAAAGAACAATGGATGCGTTTGAATTACAGCGCTGCTGAAGAATATGGAAAGTACAAAAGAACAAACAAATCTGTCTGGGAAGTACAGACAGAATGCTCCTCAGAGGCAAGGGTAAGGAGGCTTGGTCTCATGGACTTTGGACATGTTATCAGGAGAGACCAGTCCCTGGAGCAGGACATCAGGCTTGGGAAGGTTGAGAGGCAGCGAAAGAGAGGAAGGCCTGTGTCAAGAGGGACGGACCCAGCGGCTGCGACAGTGGACGCAAGCATAGCAAGAATTGAGAAGACAGCGCGCCGCTGGGTGATGTTCCATTCTGCTGTGTATGTCGCTATGATTCAGAACTGACTTGATGGTGCCGAATCACAACCACATACGGTTTTACTTTCTTTAGCAATAGAACTTAAAATGGAGAGTCTTATGGGAATGGCTTGTTGAAGGAATTATTTCAGGAGTTCAGGAAGGGAAGGAAGCATGACAGGACAGGAGAAGCTGCACACAAGGAACTCAGAAATGTCAATGACACCATAGAGGTATCACACCTTGAAGCAAAGGGGCCCCAGAAGTTTGTACCTTCCATCATATCAGTCACGTGGGGCTGTGGGCAGACCCAGAAGAGGAGAATAACCTCACAGGTATTTACAGGGGAAACAGCTCGAACAGACCAAGGGCAAGTTTCCAGGAAAGAATACAGCTCTGAGCCGCTGACAGCTACTTCTCCCAGTTTACTGCCTCTGCCTAGTCAAAGGGAGCTGAGGGAGGCACCCAGAGTTGTCCTCCAGTAAGAAAAAGCTGACTGTGTTAATGTGTGGCCTTATCCTTCTGGAAGAATCTGACCAGACCACTTCTCTTCAAGGCGGTTTGACCAACTGCCAGGAAGAGCTACCTCAGTAAGCCTCCCTGTCAGCACAAGGTCATATCAGACAGACGGCTACATCATCGCAAGCCGCCAGAGAAAGGGTAGGGTTTAAAGCTCTAGCTGCATCTAGAATAAAAAGCAATAACATGCAGGTGTTGGCCTACATTGTTACCACTCCCTCCTCGCTTCAGCGGAAGTAATTTGGCGTAGTTCTCAGATCTATCATCTTATTAGGAATTTTATGAACTTGATCTGCAAAAGAAAGCTGAAGGAAAGATGATTTGCCCTGCTAACCACTTCACTGGGATCCACAGTTCGGGCACATATTTCCCTTTTCTATTACCTTCCAGTTGTTATTATTGTTGCTGCGGTTTTGTCTGGGGTTTTCTTTTATAAAAGTTGCCGCAAGAGAATGATTCTGCCATTTCAAACATCATTTAGTGACAAAAGTTGGGCTCAAGGCATGCTCAGAGAGGTTTTGAAACCTAATTGACAGAGAGGAGTGGGGCCTCTTGTCCTTTTACATTGATTAAAGTAAACATGCTTTCCCTCTATATCAAACTATTCTAAAAATCACTTTCTTCCTTTCTGGTAGTTTACTAGCATCATGTTTGAACAATCACCCACAGAGTCTGCACAACTCCAGCAAAGGATCCTGCTTTCTCTTTGGGTTTCTTCAAGTCATCCCTGCGTGACATTCAGTCATCTTTCTTAGACTGGCTGTGTGTGTGTGTGTGTGTTACATGTAACAGACCTATATATAAGCAAACTCACTGCCTGTCATTGAGTCAATTCCAACTCCTAGCAAGCCTATAGGAGAGAGTACAATTAGCCCTTGGTGTTTCCAAGGCTGTAGATCTTTCTAAGAGCAGAAAGCTCCCTGTCTGTCCTTTGGAGTGGCTGATAGATTCAACTTGCTGACCCAGAGACTAGTAGCTCAGCATGTAACCGACTGCTGGTGTCGTGGGTTATGTGTTGAGCAGTTGTTCCTAAAGACTTTTGAAAGGACAGAATAATTCTCTAGCTACAACTTGTTCAAAAGCAAACAGCAAAAAGACAAAAGAAAACCACCAACAGCAACAACAAACATACAAATGCCAATACATACGTAAAGCCTAAAATGTTGGTCCAGGTTACCATTGAACCTCAGGTAACTCATTTAAGATGGCGAATATTTGTGTAGCACAAATGTGCCAAATGCGATGGTAGCAAAGGAGAATGAGTCATGTGTCCCACTCTCCAGTGGCTGACAGACAACTGGGAAGAGATGGGCCTGCATTCAGCTGAAGTACATGAAGTGACACACAATTTTGCAGGGGGTGGCTTGAGGAAATTTCATTAAGAAGGTGTCATTTTACCTGGAGTTTCAAAGAAAATGATTTATTACCTGGTAACTCTAAAGGAGTTAACTTTGTTAATATCCCCATTTGCAGATCATTCACAATTCAAAGGGGGCACTGTTTTCCAAGGCAAGTCAGATCAGTTCTGCAACTTCCAGGATGAGTTGGAAGATGAGCTTGTCCCAGACCTAATTTTAAAATATAAACATTTGCGACTTCCAAACTCAAGGCATGCTCAGAAAAGGAGAAAAAAGGTTTGATATAAGATAAATAGTGATCAAGAGAGAAATGTCGGTGATAAGCACCTTATGATTTTCCACCTAATGATTTCTTTCACTCATTCCTTCAACAAATATTTACTGAATAGATTTACCATGAGCCAGCCAGGGCAGAGATATTTGAGATGAGGAATAGTCATGTGTACAAAATCTTCACTTTAAAACTCCAGAACAAAAACCCAGACAATGAAAATAGCCATTTTTAAAACAGGAAAAAAAGATGAGATCAATGGGATTTGGGGATGCAGTACGCCTATTTTTCTTTACCAAAGACTTTGCTTGCAGCCCAAATTAAAATGCAGCACTACTTGAGGGCACACAGTAACAAGAGGCCCTGCAAGGTTGACGGGTGCATTAGTGAACCCACAGAGCACTCCTATCTCCAGGGATTCTGCCGTCCAAGTCTTTCCAGACCATGGAAGATGGATTAGGCATTGCTGACAACCATGAAATTGATGGAGCTTGAGAACAACTCAAGCATCAGCATCACAGCCATAGTCATGTGATTTAGAGAAGGCAGGAAATCCACCCGTCAGGAACAGACAGTTGTTTGTCAAAATCAAGCTTCCTCCTGTCCTGATGCCATAGGTCAAAAGGAAAGCACTGGGACAGTGAAGAATAGGCCACTCATCCGGGCCGAAGTAACATCAGTGCTTCCAATGCTGAACAACCCTCGGCACTCACATGAAAGTGCATGAGCACATACACTCTCACACGTGTTCACGTGTGTGCACACACAATTGTATCCCAAAATGCAAAAGCCTGAAATGTCACGCTTTACAGGCCCTTTACAGTTTAAATGTTGAATTCATTTCTGGTTCCCATTTAAATTTTGGGGAGGGGGTTGTTTGATTTTTTTTGTTTTCTTTTGTTTTGTTTTCTGAGGGATGGAACGATTTGGTATCTTGATTGTCATGGTGGTTACACAAAGTTATACATCTTTCTAAACTCATAGAATGTATAGCAAAAAGAACTAATTTTTTGTGATATGTCAATTAAAATGAAGATGTTAAGATAAAGCATGCCAGTTTTGAAAAGAAAAGAAAAAATAAAAGGAGATCTAAATTTAACTATGATGTGGAGGGGTAATGAGATTTTTCCACCAGAAGTCTGAGTTCTATAAAGTGGGAGGGAGTACAGAATAAAGAAGACATTTGGGGTACCTGAAGGTGGATTTGCAGGGGAGGTAACATGAGATGGAGGAGGGGGTTGGTTGTGGGGAGGACAAAACGCAGAGCAAGTGACATTTGGGACACCATGAGTTTCCCAACATCACAAGTTCACCCAGGGAACAACTCTGAGACTAAGAACCGTAACAGTACCAATCCCAAAAGCTGAACAGGTGAGATTTTAAAAAACGAACTCCACAGCCCCCAATCTTTGTTCATCAGGAAATATAGGCGAAGAAGAAGACACAGTTGAGTTAAAAGGAGATGAGGAATAAGCAAAATAAGAGAAGCAAATTTGTTTCCCTGAGTGGTTCCATGAAATTCTGTGGTGGTGCAAAGAGTTAGCTTGCTTGGCTGCCAACCAAAAGGTTGTAGGTTCAAGTCCACCCAGAAGAACCTCAATGGAAAGGCCTGGCGATCTACGTCCAATAATATCATCCAGTGGAAAACTTATGAGACACAGCTCTATGCTAGTCAATATTGCTTCCTTGGTAAATATTGCTTCTCACCTTGACCGTGCAGCAGTAGCGAATTCTTTTCTCCTTCAAAAGTTAGGTGTCAGGATCATCTGCCTAACCAGATAATGGCTGGCCCTTGCTCAATGAACCATACTGCCGCTTGTCAATTCTCATACTTGAAAGAAAATGATCCATCTACTTACTTATGCTTTGGCAAGAAGCTGGCTTGGGCAAAGACAAATAATTATCATTTAAACAAGCTTTCTCGTACTTTTCATCTCATAGGTGAGTCACTCACCCTTCGGAGCATACATTTATTCCCTATCTGATTCTAAACCAGTCCTTCTCAAAGGCAGGGGTGTGTGGCCCAGGGGGCATCTGGCAGTGTCTGAAACCATTTTGGGTTGTTACAACTCCAGGGTACATGGGGCTGCAACTGGATTCAACTGTTGTTATTCTCAATTTCCATCAAGTTGGCTCCAACTCCTGACCACCCTGTGTGCAACAGAGGGAAACAGTGCCGGGTCTTTCACCAAGCTCACAATGGATGGTCTGGTCAAGGGGCCACTGTGTCTGAGGTGGGGGGGTCTCAAAAAACTCTTTGGAAAATTGAATGAAAAGATAATGCCTCTTTGTATTTAGAATGCCTTCCAACTTAGGAGACTCATCTTCCCACACTGTGTCAGACACTTCTGTAGTGATCCATATGGTTTTCAGAAGCAGATCGCCAGACCTTTCTTACTAGTCTTTCTTAGTCTGGAAGCACTACCAAAAGCTTTCCACCATATGTGCTCCTGCTGGGATTTGAACTATTGGTGGCCTAGCTTCCAGCATCACACCAATAAAGAAGTCACTACAGTGTGACAAACTGGCAAATGGGTAGTGGATTGGGTGAGGAGGGTCGGGGGAGAGGGGACGGCTAAAGATCCTACAGCACACAAGATAGACCCTCCCCCACCCCAACATCAACCTGGCCCCAAATGTCAATAGTGCCAGGATGGTGAAACGCTGTTCTAAATGTTCTAATAATACTTGAACTTTTCCCATGACCTCATTTACATAACCACCTTTTCCTGAAATAACTTTTAATCATTCCTTTTTTCTCACATATGTGTGATGTGGCTGGGGGTCTGGTCAGATTTGTCGACTTCACAGAGGAAGCTACTGAGCACCACAGGAAGCTGCAAGCTAAATGCAGTTGCTGCATCGGGCAAACCCAGTCTCTGAGCGACTGCACGCACAGCCGCATATGCTAAGTACATTTTCAACATTTGGTACTTTTTATGGGGCAAATAAAACCCACGCGGCTTTCTTAAGATCGCACAAAGATCAATCAGTGTTCTCCATGGAAACGTTACCCAGCTCAGGGCAAAGCACAATGCCTATGCCTGCCTGTGAAGGAGCCCACCTCCATAAGGGGACAGCTCTTCTTTCAAAGACCAATGTCAGGTTCGATCGAGTGCTCTGAGGCCTCCTGAAAGTTGAAAAGTGTGACTTGCTCTTCTTTCCAAAATAATAATAAGGGGGGAAATCAATTCAGCTCCACTTCACCTTTTCTCTGTACAATAGAATTTGAATAGATCCAACAAAATCACCCAACTTCCTCTGGACTTCTTTCATGTCCTTATTCATTCTCTCCCTCTCCCTCTCCCTCCTCTCTCCCTCTCCTTCCTCTCTCCCTCTCCTTCTACCTCTCCCTCCCTCCCTCCCTCCCACAGCTGTTTTCAGTGGGATAATGACAAATGCCTATTCCCCTGAATGCCACCAGCACATTTCTGGCATCTTCCAAGGCAAGAAGGCAAGATAAACCAAAGTGTTATCTCTTTCAGGGAAGGCTGAAAAGAAACTAACTTGCCATTCACAATTGGATGGATTTCGTCTTTCCATGAAGGCTCTTCTAGCATCACAGATAGGGGTCTTTCCTATGCTTGACTGCTGTCTCTCTTCCAGCCCATCCCAATGCTCAACACAAAGGGACATTATGCTGCACCTGATGTTCCTTATTCAGTTTCCTATACAGAAAGCAAACCATGAATGGTGGCAGGCTTAAAGGGAGACAGGTGTGTCATACCTTGCGTTCCAGCTCCTGCCTGACATTTTCAAACATCGAATGGAAAACTCCAGCACTGACAGCAGCCTTTCAGCTGCCACTGTTCAATGCCTGAAGTACTAGTTGAATGACTAACAGAACCAGCCTATTTCCTCCCTCGACACATTATTAGGAAAACAATGCATTTGTGGGTGATGACAAGTACATTCACTGGAAGATCACCTGCCCCAAAGACCTAATGCTCTTTTTCTTTTCCCTTTTTTATTTTAATAACTCATTTTGTTGGGAGCTCTTACATCTCATAACCATCAATATATCCATTGTATAAGTACATTTGTACATATGTTATACCATCATCCTTTCCAAAACATTTTCTTTCTACTTGAGCCCTTGGTATCAGCTCCTCATTTTTACCCCCCCTCCCTCATCCTCCCACCCTCATGATCCCTTGATAATTTATAAATTATTTTTATTTTCATAGTTTACACTGTCCCCTGTCACCCTTCACCCATATTTCTGTTCTCCGCCCCCCTGCGGGAGCAGGAAGTGTTATATGTCAATCATTGCCATCAGTTTCCCCTTTCTCCTCCTTCTCCCCCACCTTCCCCCCACCCTCATGGTATTGTTACTCTCAATATTGTCCCTGAGGGATTTATCTGTCCTGGATTCCCTGTGTTTCTAGCTCTTATCTGTACCAGTGCACATGCTCTGGTCTAGCTGGATTTGTAAGGTAGAATGGGGGTCATGATAGTGTTGGAAGGAAGCATTAAAGAACTAGAGGAAAGTTGTATGTTTCACCGGTGCTATATTGCACCCTGGCTGATTCCTCCCTTCCTTTTGACCCTTCTGTGAGGGGATTTCCAATTGTCTAAAGATGGGCTTTGGGTCTCCATTCTGACTTCCCTCGTTTGCATCAAAATGGCCGTTTGTTTTGGGTCTTCTGATGTCTGATACCTGATCCCATCAACACCTCGTGATTACATGGGTTGGTGTGCTTCTTTCATGTAGACTTTGTTGCTTACCTGCTAGATGGCCACTTGTTTGTCTTCAAACATTTAAGACCCCAGATGCTATATCTTTGGATAGCTGGGCAACATCAGCTTTCTTCAGCATGTCTGCTTATGTACCCATGTTGTCTTCGGCATTTGTGTCAGAAAGGTGAGCATCACAGAATGCCAGGTTATTCGAACAAAGTGTTCTTGCATTGAGGGAGGATTTGAGTTGAGGCCCAATGTCCATCTGCTAACTTAATACTTAACCTATAAATATATGTATATAGGCCTATATCCGTTGTGATAGGTAGGTTTATTGCTCCAATCTGGCTAATAAGAACATGTGGGATTCAGGGAAAGAGGGACCAGACTTCAACCCAGTGCTCCAAGATGTGAATACAACATACCGGCATGAAGCAGGGAACCAGTAGAGAGGTCTGAGGGGCCAGCCCCAATCCCAACTACGTGAACAGCCGCCCCTACCCCCAGAAGAATTTACTTCAGAGCACAGCTGAGAAGCTACAGCTGAGGGAGAGGGACATGTCTAATCAGAGCACACGGGAGCAAATAAAGGGGGAGGAAGAGAGAGTGGAACACATCCTGGCCCACCAAACCTTGAGGACGATATCCCTGCTGAGAGCAGCCAATGCACAGAGAGGACCATAGAGCCAGCCCCACTAGGAGACATGACATCCCTCACTGACCTATAGCCCTACAGGGGACAACACTGGAGACAGTGTGGGAATTGGGCCTAATCTGACCCCACCACACCAAGGAAAACACTAAGGGTGTACAACAGAACAGCAAGGGGAGCAGAGCAAGGAAGTCCCAAGGGAGTACCGAAAATAGACTTTGGGGCCAGGGTATGGCACTCCATCATACTCAACCAGAAAATACTTCTAAAGGTCAAGAATCAGACCTCGAACTATTTACAGGCTTTTCTTTTTTCCCCTCATTGTTTTTTGGTTGTTATTGTTGTGTTTTGTTGCTTTTTTTTTTTGCTCTTCCTTGGTTTTGTGCATATTATTGTCTCTGCAGGTCTATCTAAATAAGATAAGCTGGATAAACAATTCGGAGGAGAAAACAACAGAAGGACATGGGAGAGGGGGAGGTGGGGAAAAGGAGGTGGTAGAGAGGGGAAAGTGGGGAAAAGGAGGTGGTGTTAACAAACCCAGGGACAAGGGAACAACAAGTGATCCAAAATCAGTGGTGAGGAGGGTGTAAGAGGCCTGGTAGGGCTTCATCAAGGGCAATGTAACCGAGAGGAATTACTGAAATCCAAATGAAGCCTGAGCATGATAGTGGGACAAGAGAAAAGTAAAAGGAAATAGAGGAAAGAACTAGGAGGCAAAGGGAATTTAAAAGGGTCTAAATACAGGCATGCACATATGTAAATATATTTATATATAATGATAGGAAAATAAATCTATGCACATATAATTATATGTTTAGTATCAAGGTAGCAGATGGACATTGGATCTCCACTCAAGTACTCCCTCAAGGCAAGAACACTTTGTTCTATTGAACTGGTATTCTTTGATGCTCACCTTCCCACGATGATCACTGAAGACAAAGTGGGTGCATAAGCAAATGTGGTGAAGAAAGCTGATGGTGCCCAGCTATCAAAAGATATAGTGTCTGGGGTCTTAAAGGCTTGAAG
>NW_022103951.1:7702664-7706207 GCF_000313985.2 Echinops telfairi
GAGGGGGAAAATGAGGAGCTGATATCAAGGGCTCAAGTAGAAAGCAAATGTTTTGAGAATGATGATGGCAACACATGTACTTCCTTTCCACCACATTGCACTTGATTGAACCCCACCAGGCATTCCATGCCCTCCTAGCCATTGATTTTATACCTCTTATTGTTCCCTTGCCCCTGGGTTTGTTGGCTCCCCCCTCCTTCCTTTCCCCCCTTCTGCTCCTCTTCCCTGTCTCCCAGAACCCTGTCTATGGTATATAGATTGACATCAGGGGGGAGGGGGGCAATAAAAAATAGCCTATGAAGTCTGTCTGCTGACCCTTATGAATGTTTTCCAATCAAGTCTGACGCAGGGCCAAGCCCTGTTCCCTGAGGCCAAAGTCTGTTTTCAGAATTCCTAGGGGACTATTGTTTTGCTCCCCTTGCTGCTCTGCTGCCCTCCCTTCATGTTAGGCCCTGGTGTTAGGGGGTCAAACCAGGCACAATTCCTGCACTGTGTCTCTAGTGCTGTTCCCCATAGCACTGTGGGTCAGTAAGGGGAGGTTGTGTCCTGTAGTGGGGATGACCCTATGGTCCTCTGTGCATTGGCTGCTCCAAGCAGGAATGCTGTCCTCTAAGCTTGGTGGGCAGGATGCTGTTCTCTCTCTCTCTCTCTTTCTCTCTCTCTTTCTCTCTCTCTCTTCCTCTCTCCCTCCCTCCCTCCCTTCCTCTTATTTTGCTCCCATATGGTCTGGGAAGACCTGCCACTCTCCCCGGGCTATATCTCTAGTGCTGTCCTCTGTAGAGCATTCTTCTGGGGAGGGCGTCAACGTAGCTGGGATTGGGGCCGGCCCTGCAGACCTCTCTGTCAGTTCACTGCTCCGTGCCAGTATATTGCCCTCAAGGCTTGGCACAACAGGTTAAAGTCTGGTCTCTCTGTCCCTTTCCTTTGGAGACGTAACAACACCCTCCCTGTGGTGGATTAGTGCCCTGTTCCCCCCAGTGCTTTTGTCTGCCCACACTCCTTTTTTCTCTCCGCCCCCCCACCCCGCCCCTTTTCCCTTTTTTATGTTGGTATGCATCATTGGGCTTGGTCTGTCCCCCTACCTGTGTAGAGCCTAATTTTCTGGGTCTGGGGTTAGAAATCTGGGTGACTGATTCTTTCATAATATAGGGTCCAAGCAGAGCAATATGCCATTGCCATCAAATCAACTCTTTATTCATGGCAGAGTGGAAATAAGCTTCGTTGGCTTTGCAATGGCTGATCTTTCCTAAGTAGATTGCCAGGTCTTTCTTCTGAGTTGCTTCTGAGTGCATTCAAACTTCCAACCTTTTGGGAAGCAGCCAAATGTGTAACCATTTGCACACCCAGTAAGCACTAAATAAAATATGTATAAGTCAGCAAACAGTAAACCCACTATTCTAGGTTCCAAAAAACCAAACCCACTACCATTGAGTCCAATCAGATTCATAGAAACTCTATTGTTGTTGTTAGGCACTAATGAATTTGTTCCAACTCACAGTGCCCTTACATACAACAGAATGAAACACTGCCTGGTCCTGTGTCATCCTCACAATTGTTCTTAGGTTTAAGCTCATTGTTGTAGCCATTGTAGCAGTCCATCTTGTTGAGGGTCTTCCACTTTTTTTTCTGCCCCTCTACACTTTATCATAAAGCATGATGTTTTTCTCCTGGGACTGGTCTTTCATGAGACCAAGTCTCTCCATCCTTGCCTCTAAGGCACATTCTGGCTGTACTTCTTCCATGACAGATTTGTTTGTCCTTTTGGCAGCCCATAGTACTTTCAATATTCTTCTCCAGCACCATAATTCCAATGCAACAATCCTTTGGTGACCCTAGAGGTTCTATAAATTCACTCTCACTGTCTTTGAGTAGATTGCAACCCATAGCAGAACCAAAATGACCTGCCTTTGAGAAGTTTAAGATATGACTAAAAGCATAAGAATCATACCTGAAGGAAACAATAATCTAAAATGAAATACTTTAAGGGCACTACAGATGTATAGACATCCTCCATTTATTGCCAATTCTTTGTGATGGTGCTTAACCCTCAATTGAAAAAAAAGGTAAATTTCCTTTAGAGACATTCAAATATGATATCCAGATGACATCAAACACAAATCAAGTACGGGTTTTCTGAAGACATCAAGATATGGCAGCCGTATGTGGATGCTTTTTAGACTGCTCCAGGTTGCAAACACATTCTCATTTGGCCAGATTTCTGTCGATTTTTAGTTCAGATGAGAAAACATGGCCACAAAATGTACCCTGAAAGGCTAAACCCTTGTCAGTCAGTTATCTTTAAAATTCACTGGAGGAGGAATTCCTAGGGGAATACTTTTAGAGGAAAAAGCCCACTCAAAGTAGGTGAATGCCCCAAGGAAAGAGGGTGGTACTTGTTCTCTGCCTTTAGGTTTGTTTGAGAGATGCTTCTCATCTTGAAACTTTGCTCCTCTTAATATTGACTCCATTCCCTATCATCATACTCAAAACACTCACTGCCATCGAGTCAATTCTGGTTCATTGTGACCCCATAAGACAGAGTAGAACTGTCCCTGTGGGTTTCTGAGACTATACTTTTTTATAGGAGTAGAAAGATTCATCTTTCCATGGAACCCACACACCACCAGGGCTTTGATACACAATGAAGACATTGTGTTGTTTTTTGTTTTAAAAGGTGGGGTTGTTAAGAGGTATTTTTATCTTGGTCAAGCCCTGATATTTATACCTGGGACCCAGAAAATGAACCTGAGTCTCCAATTACTAACACAGCTCCTGACTACATAGATTTCAGGTTATGCCTATGTGTTAGTCCGAGTAGACTAAAGAAACAAATTCACAAATATGCATATGTGTATAAGAAAGAGATTTATATACAAGAGCAATTGAATATTAAGAAAACATCCCAGCCCAGTCTAGATCAAGTCCATAAATCTGAAATTATCCCATATGGCCAATACAAATCTATAAAGTCCTCTTCAGACTCATGAAACACATGCAATGACACAGAATTCAGGAAGATCATAGGTCAGAAGGTTGGAAGTCTTGTAGACCCAGTGGCATTGTAAGCATCTCAGTGCTGGCAGGGGTCTCCATGTGGTTCCTTCAGCTCCAAAACTCTGACTGCCTCAGGGTAGCTTCATATGACTTCATGTGGCTTCTCCTCAGAAATGTCTCAAAGGGAGTGAGCCAAGAGAGAGAGAATCTCCCGCCTCCAAGGAGGAATTATAAGAGTTCCCAGAATCCTCAGAAGAAGACCATGCCCACACAGAGGCTTCATTTGTTATGACATTAGATTGACACACTAGACTCCACCCCTTCATTCTTAATCCTCTCGAGTCCCAAATCGACACCAGATTATGGAGCTACCACAGCCTAAGGAAGCAAACCCAATCCAAAGCCAAACACATCGCTTTCCAGTCAATTCTAACTCATTGTGATCCCTTGTGTTACAAAGAACTGCTGGACACTGAATCTGCAGCTTCGGGAGAAGGATATATCTGACCAGAGCACACAGGAGCAGATGACGGGGGAGGAGGAGAGACT
>NW_022103951.1:7708386-7719237 GCF_000313985.2 Echinops telfairi
TCTACCTCACCTGGATAATATATTCTTGTCTTGTCCTTTTCCCTTTCACCACTTAATAAAAGTTCTTAAAAAAAAAATAAAGTAGAAGGTCGGTGTTTTCTTGACTGTAATCTTTATGGCGGCAGATTGCCAGATCTTTCTTTTGCAGCACTGCTACTGACTGCCATCAAGTTAATGCCAACTCATAGGAACCCTATTCAACAAGGTAGAAGTACCGCTGTGAGTTTCTGAGACTATAACTGTTGACAGGAGTAAAAAGCCCATCATTCTCCCTCAGAACAGCTGGTGGTTTCGAACTGATGAACTTGCAGTTACCCAGTTATCAGCCCAATACTTAACCATTATGCCATCAGAGGTCCTCTGTGGTACAACTGAAGGACCCCAGGAACCTTGGCACATGTACAAAATGGAACCTTGAAGGTTGCCCAGAACACTAGTCCGGACTCTCCACAGATCAGAGCAGAAAGGTGGTGTGCAACACACCTACCAGATTGCCCAATGTATTGGCAAATTGAATGCCTTAAAATGCCATGAGCTATCAGAGCACCAAAAGGAAGGAAACAAAAGTTACTCTTTCTTCACCCAAACCAGGGCAGCTGAAGACTTGTTGCGTGTGCAGGTTGAATCCCGGAGGGTGACCCTTGCCACTAAGCATGAATCGATGGTGGTCCAAAACGGCCCCAGACCTGTCTCTTCCCCTGTGCACAAGAAACTTCGTGACCATGTGATAGCGCAGCGCAGCCGCACAGTGGAGTGAAGGCGAGATGAAGCCCCACCCAAGAAAACGTTCCCCACCGGCCCACTAGCAGGCAACCGGATGGCCCTAAATCCCTGGAATCCGAATCCAATTACATGTGTGATTGATCATGAGGTGTCAATGGGATCTTACAAATCTGGGTAGATCAGAACATATGCACTGGTATGGATAAGAGCTCACAACACAAGGAGTCCAGGACAGATAAACCCCTCAGGACCAATCATGAGAGTATCAATACTAAGACGGTAAGGAAAGGGGGTGGGGAAAATAAGGGGGAACTTATCACAATGATCGACATATGGCCCCCTCCCAGGGGGACAGACAACAGAAAAGTGGGTGAAGGGAGACATCACTTGGTGTAAGACATGAAAAAATTTAATTTATAAATGATCAAGGGTTCATGGGGGAGGGAGGAAAACAATGCAGAGCTGAAACCAAGGGCTCAAGTAGAAAGAAAATATTTTGGAAGGGATGATGGCAACATTTGTACAGATGTGCTTGACACAATGGATATATGTATGGATTGTGATAAGAGCTGTGAGAGACCCCAATAAGTTTTTTTAAGTACACTTTCTTCTTCAAATAGCGTCATCTACGGTGGCCAAAAGAACTCTTGATTCCCCAACAGAGACAAAGCAGTGGGGGGACTGAAGCTCAGTAACCCACTGTGAGGGCCAACTTAAGGCCATATGAGATTCAGTGGGTACAATTCAGTAGAGTCAAGACTGCCCAAATTGCTCACCACCTGCGCAAGAGCCAGAAGTACAGAGGCCCAAGTTCCTAGATTCCTAGCAAGTGGACACGTTTGAACTCAGAAGATCGCTCAGAGCACAAGCCCAATGGATCTATGGTGGCCAATATGGCTCTCAATTCTCCAACACATAGGTAGACTGGTGCTGCAACAAATGTTTCTTTTTCCGTTGTATGGAAAGCCAATTGCCATAAACTGTCCAGAAATTACCAGCACAGTATCAATTGGATGACCAAATGGGCAGTTCCTTCCCTAGGAGGGGGTTACCTGAAGACCTCTCAGAACTTTGGTATGTACACAGTTTGGAGGCTGCAAGGTCACCCATGTCACTAGTCAGATTGGTGTATGGTGGCTGAAATGGCTCTGCATTCTCCAGTTGGTTTGGATACTCTATTGGGATACTCTATTTGATACTCCCAATAGAGTATCAAAACACAGTAGATTATGAACAACTGGTCGTATATCTGCAAAGACCGAGCTGCCTTGAGGTTGGTAGATGAGTGCAACGGATTTGTGTCATCTGGGAACCTTCAAAGAAAGAAAAAAGTTTGCCATCAAGTCAGTGCTGACTCAGAGCGTAACTGTTGACAGGAGTGGAAAGCCCAGTCTTTCTCCTGCTGGTGGTTTCACCCCGCTGACCATGCAGATCGAAGCCCACCTCAGCACCCCTACACCACCAGGGCCAAGAAAGTTGGAATTTGGAGAGGAGTGAATGCTTCACTTCCCCCACCAAAATCACCCCAATATGCCTTTACAAACAATATGTGTTTTCTCATCTCCCTGTTTTCTCCTGCTCACAGGAAGATTTTCTAAAGCACTATTGGGTCAATGACAAATGGACAGAAAATGCTTCAAGTTGCTTATTGTGTCAGGATGTATCAGCTCCTGTAATTCTCAAATGACTGCCTCCATTCACCTTCCTGTTATTTGGAGTTAGGAGTATTGATGTGTGATGAGTAAATTGCCCCCACTGGTTATTGTCAGGAACAGAGAGCTAAATTGCATGTTTAAACTGGCATTTCTTTCTGAAACCTTATTGCTAAATGAAGCATCTAGGATATGACCATGAAAGTCCTTCCTGGCTCACAGCAGAGTAAAATCCAAAACAACTTCTCTATTATTGGCTACTTAGCGAATAGGAAGAAAAAAGTCCCTGGCACCCCAACTCCATTAGAGACCTGCTAGCAGAGACCCTTTTTCTCCTAGGGTTATGACTCCTTTCATCTCCACTATCAGATGAGAGATGGGTTTTTTGTGTAAGAGCAATGATTAAATGCTTAAACTCCATTGGAGAAGAAGTGATAAGAAGTAATTGGTTTATGAAGTTAGAAATGGAGCCGTGAAGCATACACAGGATTCACCAGGTTATGCACATGATTGGGCAAACCCTGCCCTAGTCTTTCACAAATTCCCATGATTCTTTGTCCTTTTAGTGAGAACAGAATGAAGGTGGGAAATTTCCAGTTTGCATTCCTATTAATGAGCATTCAATCTAAATTCAGGACTCTGTATAAACCATCAGGAGCCCTGGTGGCCTAATTGGCTACTCATTGAGCTGCTAACCTCAAGGTCAGCTGTTCAAACCCACAAGCCACTTCACAGGAGAAAGATGTGTCTGTCTACTCCCATAAAGATTTACCGTCTCAGGAAAGATAGTAGGACACTTCTACTCTGTCCTATAGGGTCGCTATGAGTCCAAATCGACTCACTGCCAATGAATTTGGTTTGGGGCATTTGGGGACAAACCATCTTCTTAAATTCTGTTAGTATATTTAAAATGAGAAAAGTGACATTGTTATGGAAACATGTTCATGGGTTTCAAATAGCTACTGAATTGTTCCCAAATGAATTTGACTGTAAAGAATCCAGTTTATAATTCACCTATGTATTTTAATGCACCCAAATACTCTTCTTCTGTTGTATGGGATACTTTGGGACTACAGCTGTTTATTCACTCAATAAACTATTCAGTTGATTACCATTTATAGAGTTCCTGACACCTAACCCGAACTCAGTTCTTACAGAAAATATGGGTGCTGTAGCAAAATGTGGGGAAGAAATTAGATGTTGCCTGGCTATCAGATAAAATAGCATCTGGGCTCTTAAAAGCTTGTTTTCAAACAAGCAGCCATCTAAGTGAGGTGTCAACTAAATCGACATGGAAGAAGCCCACCATCATCAGTCACTGAAGGAAGGTAAACCATATAATCTGAAGTCAAAGGAGGGAATAGTATCACAGCCTAAATTGTGAGTATCCTGTTTGCAGAAGACTGTGGATGACAGTGGGAGCCCAAGGTACATTTGTGGGAACTAAATAGGAAATAAGCCTCCGGTGAGATCCCTCTATCCCAAATAGAGGGATGGGAGGAAAGTAGTTACCAAATCGAGTACATTGGAAAAATGACTAGAGAAGATCAAAATGCTAAGCCAGACTTGAACAGTTAAAACTTTTTCAGTTAATTTCCCCCTCTGAGGCACTTTTAGCCTGATCTGGTTTTCAACATTTTCTGTATTTTTGTTGTTGTTGTTGGTTATCTTGGAGTTTATCTCATGTGTGTTATGTCATTAGGGGATCACCCTATTGAATTTTTGTTATATGGTTTTCTATTCTTAAGTATATGAAATCCAGGATTGATTAACCTAGAGGGACAGCAAGTAGAATAAAGATTTCAGGGGGGCGGGTTTCAGTGGGGGTTCATGGAAGATAAAAAGGAGTTGTATTCACATGAAGTCATTTGTAAATACAGCAAGTACCAGGTTACTAATATCAAACTCATGGTCCCAAAACCAAACCCAAATCCAATGCCATCGCGTCGATGCCAACTCATAGCAAACCTTTTTGGACACCGTAGAACTACCCCTGTGAGATACTTTATGGGAGTTGAAAGTCCCTCTTTCTTCTTTGGAAGGGCTGATGGTTTGAAACAGGTGACCTTGCTGTTAGCAGCCTAAAGAGTAAGCATTATGCCACCAGGGTTTCTTTAATGTTATGTAAATTTTCCCTCCAGTCCTTTATCATAATCCCCTTTTCTTGTGGCTGTGCAGCTTTTTAATGATGAAAAGGCTTTTCTTGCACTGCCAAAAAACTCAGACCACACTCACAGCCATCGAGTCAAAGCTGAGTCATATGATGACTCAGTTACAGCACAGAGGAGAACTGCCCCTGTGTGTTTCACAGGTTGTAAGACTTTACAGGAGCAGAAAGCCTCATCTTTCTCCCACAGATTGCCTGGTGGGTTTGAACTACTGACCTTGAGGTTAGCAGTTCATTTTCTTGCATAACATGAGGCTAAATAAAAAATGTATGCACTCATTCCAATTTACCTACACATTCAATTTAAAGACACACTTAGAAATGGATCTTATAGCTTGTTCTTGTTCTCGCATTCATAATCCCAAGACTGCCTATGATTGATACATTAATGTGTGTGTGTGTGTGTGTGTGTGTGTGTGTTTTCTGGCTGTATTAAAATGGACTAGAAGCAATAGCAACCAAATCATACTGACATCCAAAAACCCATTTTTCCCCTCTAATACCCTCTCCTCACTCAAAGGAACCAGGGCTCCTTGGCAAAAGGGCTGGTCCCAGGCCCAGAGCTAGAAAGGTACAAGTAAAATTGGACACACCTTGCAAACCAGAGAGAAAAAAAGATTTGAATACTGATTGGGTCATGCCAAAGGAACATAGAAGCCAGTTTAAAAGTGTCCACTGGCTGATGTTATGATTTTGAGCATCAAAAATAATAATGATTGTAGTTATTTGAAACCTGCTGAATCTATGAAAATTTGTGAGTCCAAAGGAGAAACTCTGCCACACACAAAGAAAAGAACCCATTGACCCCATTGGGGACAGATTTTAAACCAAGCCCTTTCTTTGAAAATTGGTACTTAAAGAGAAAGAGTTAAGCATTTATCCTGGAAAGATAGCCCAATTGCCCTAATTTATATTATATATATATATATATATGCTCTTCTTTATTGAATGATAGCTAATACATGAGAAAGATCTGTTAAAGATATACCATCATTTTGCAGACATGGATGATCAATTCATGTAAAAAAAAACAACAACTTTTTTTTTAGGTGAACGGTTGATGAGCCTGGCATTCATCCAGGGGCAAAGAAAAGACCAGCAGATTCCTCTCTGGTCTCGATGCGTCGCAACCTCACTACAAACTGGAGGAAGTCAACTATCACTCGATCCAGGCTCGGTGTTTACAATGTTAATGGTGGGACAAACTGAGATCATGTGCCTTTCCACTGTGATGAGTGCTAGCCACAAATATTTAACGTATAGCCATCATGCTTTTAGCTCCAACTTCCAGCTTACAGGAAACACAGCTAAATTCAGCAAAATGACACCACAAGGAAATAACCACACAAATCCAGAAGGTGAAATATCTTTAAGGACAACCTGCCCCTCCATAAATCAGGGTCATGAAAAGGAGACTGCTTGCAAAGAAAAAAAAACTTCTTTACCTAACCGCATGCAAGATGTGGTCCTAGAGTAGATTCTGATTCATTAACGAGCATTTTGGGGGCAAATGGAGAAATCTCAAAAGGGATGGGATATTAGATCACATTAAGTGAGTCACCCGGCTTCTTTTTTAAAGTTGCATATTCAAGTTAATTTGTTGTTGTTGTTGTTGTTGCTGTTGTTTTTGTTAGGTGTCATCTAATTCCCACTCACTGCATCGCTATGTGTACTGTAGAATGAAACAGCACCTAGTCCTATGTCATCCTCAAATGTTCCTCTGCTTGAGCCCATTGTTAAAGCCACTGTGTCCATCCATCTTGTTGAGGGCCTTCCTCTTTTTCGCTGCCCCTCCACTTTACTAAGCATGCTGTCCTTCTCCCGGGACTGGTCTCTCCTGACAACATGTCCAAAGTACATGAGACCAAGTCCTGTCATCCTTGCTTCTGAGGAGCATTCTGGCTGTACTTCTTCCAAGACAGATTTCTTTGTTCTTTTGACAGCCCGTGGTACTTTCAAAATTCTTCTCTAGCACCATCATTCAAGTGCATCCATTCTTCTTTGGTCTTCCTTATTCATCGTCCTGTTTTCTCGTGTATATGAGGCAATTGAAAATACCATGACATGGGCCAGGGCCGCCTTAGTCTTTCAGGTACCAGTCTCACTTTTCAACACTTTAAAGAGGTCTTCTGCAACAGATTCACCCAATTTAATGCAACATTTGACCTCTTGACTGCTGCTTCCACACGGACTGAATGTGGATGGAGGCAAGATGAAATCCTTGACAACTTCAAACATTTCTGTTTATCATGATGTTACCTCCTGGTCCAATTGTGATGAATTTAGTCTTCTTGACATTGAGTTGTAGTCCATGCTGAAGGCTGAAATCTTTGATCTTTATCAAAAAGTGCTTCAGATCATCTTCACTTTCAGGAAACAAGGTTGTGTTATCTGCATATCATAAGCCTCCTACAATCCTGATGCCATGTTCTTCTTCCTATAAAAACCAATTCTAATTACTTGCTCAGCATGCAGGTTGATAAAGTATGGTGAGATGATACAACCCTCGTGCACACCTTTCTTGTCAATATCTCTATGAGGGTGTACCAAAAAAACTGGAATTGCACTGGGTGACGTGGAGCTTTCGTATTACACAATTTTTCTACTAGGCAAGCATCGAGCAACTGGTTCTGAGTTAGCACAACCAGTGGCAATGCCTGGGAAGATTCTCTCTGGTCACGGTGAATTTTTTCGTAAAAGCAGTTTTGCACTCATTTCTTGTGATGGTTGATTTAAGAGAACAGCATGCTGCTGTGAAATTTTGTTTTCTGCTAGGGAAAAATGCTGCAGAAACTGTTGTGAGGTTGAACACAGCTTACAAGGACAGCGCTATGGGAAAAACTGAAGTGTGTGTGTTTTTTTCATTTCAAAAAAAGGTGAAATGCCTATTGATGACAAATCTTGTTCTAGATGTCTGTCAACTCCCTAATTGACAAAATGTTGAAGTTCACAAAAATGCCCACTCGTAGTACATTTGGAGTTTGTTCCATCAGGTCAGATTGTTAATCAAGCTTTCTATTTAGAGGTTCCGAAAATATAGCATAACAGTGAGAGATGAAAAAGGCCTGCTTTATAGCAGACAGGGGACTGGCTTTGCCACCATGACAATACACCTGCTCATGCAGCCATCTCAATGTGCCAGTTTGGGGCAAAATACCAGCATGCCTCTCTTCCCCCCACACCTTACTCACTTGATCTCACTCCATGCAACTTCATTTTGTTTCCATGAATGAAGAGGGACATGAAAGGACAGCAATTTGAGGACAAAGAAGAGGTGAAGAGAAAAATGAGGGAGGTGCTGTCAGCCAGCTAAACAGATGAGTTTGAAAAATGTTTCCAAAAAGGGAATCACAGATTTGACAAATGTAGTAAGTGTAATGGAGAGTACTTTGAAGGTGATAAGGTTGTGTTGTAAAAAAAATTTAAATATATAGCTTTGAACATAACTTCCATATTTGGAAGGGTACGTGTATGTGTGTTTGAGTTGATGCTGACTCAGTGATCCTCTAGAACAGAGTTTGGGTTTTAAGGCTGTAAATCTTTATGGAAGTAGACAGTCTCTTCCTTCTCTGGTGGAGCAGCTGGTAAGAGCAAATCACTGGCTTTTCATTTAAACATTTGCCATATTTAATAGATCATATATTTAGAAACCCTAGTGGCAGCAAGTTCTAACTCAACCTGCAGCTCTATGAGCAGAAGGCCATCAATGTGACAGCCTCAAAAACTCTATGGGATTATTACGTGTGGTTGCTAAGAGTCACAACGGATTCCACAGCATATAACAACAATAACAATAATACAGATTTACCCAAAAAAAAACACATCTCATTCATTTCATGTGGAAATAGATATTAGTTCAACCTTTTTTGAAATCTCTATCTTGAATTATACTGAAGATCTACCCAAAGAAAAACAACCCTAACTTATTTTGAGAAGGAAAGAAAAGATGTGTGTATGAATGTGACATTATTTATAATTACAAATGAGGATAAAACCACCAACATGCTTACAACAGAGAAATTGAGTGAAGACACAAATCTAAATATTATGCCATTTAAAACATTGGTTGGTTGGTTCAGTTACTTGTTTAGTTTGTTAATCAAAAGTTTGAAAAAGTAATGGAAGAATTTCTAAAAGATGAAAGATAAAATTTACATATTGTTCAAATATGATCCAGTTTTAGCAAAACTTGCACTTAAAAGGTTAGAAGGGGATTTGTCAAAAAGATAGCAATGTGTCTTTCTCTATGTTCATATATTTTATAAATATTCTATTAAAATATTTTGACTTTATATTGAAAAAGTTATGAATTTTATAAATCACCTACAGCCACAGTAATGATAAGAGGTACCATGTAGCATCTCATTATAACCATGGATTCCATGACATCACTTTTTAAAATCATTTTATTGGGGGCTCATAAACACTTATCACAATCCATACATACATCCATTGTGTCAAGCACATTTGTACATTTGTTACCATCATCAGTCTCAGAACATTTGCTTTCTACTTGAGCCCTTGGTATCAGCTCCTCATTTTCCCCCTCCCTCCCCCCCTCCCTCCTAAACCCTTGATAATTAATAAATTATTATTATTTTGTCAAATTTTACACTATCTGACGTCTCTGTTCACCCACTTTTCTGTTGTCTGTCCCCCATAGAGGAGGTTATATGTAGATCCTTGTAATCAGTTCCCCCTTTCTACCCCACCTTCTCTCCACCCTCCTGGTATCGCCACTCTCACCACTGGTCCTGAGGGGTTCATCTGTCCTGGATTCCCTGTGTTTCCAGTTCCTATGTGTACTAGTGTACATCCTCTGGTCTAGCTGGATTTGTAATGTAGAATCTGGATCATGATAGTGGGGGGGGGAAGCATTTTAAGAACTAAAGGAAAGTTGCATGTTTCATCATTGCTACCCTGAACCCTGACTGGATCGTCTCCTCCCTGCAACCCTTCTTTAAGGGGATGTCCAGTTGCCTAAAGATAGGCTTTGGGTCCCCAATCTGCACTCCCTCACATTCACAATGATGTGATTTTTTGGTCTTTGATGCCTGGTACCTGATCCTTTCGACACCTCATGATCACAGAGACTGATGTGTTTCTTCCATGTGGGCTTGGTTGCTTCTGAGCTAGATGGCTGCTTGTTTACCTTCAAGCTTTTAAGACCCCAGACGCTATATCTTTTGATAGCTGGGCACCATCTGCTTTCTTCACCACATTTGCTTATGTACCCATTTGTCTTCAGCAATCGTGTCCATGACATAATTTTTAAAGTTCCAGTATTCCATTGTTAGTACTGTATATCTTCTAGGTTTGATGGCTGTGTTCTCAATTGTGTTACTGATTCTGTGACAGCAAGAAAAATGACCACGCATTGCTATCTATCCTGACTGAACAACTAAAGAATTGTACATTCATTTCAAACACATGCTCGCCCTCATGCACACGTAACCATTATCCAATTCGAATTAAATTCCACAATGCTTAAATAATCTTGAGAGTTGGTAAGGATAGGTAGAGGGCCATTTTTAAAAGGTTAGTTAACCAGTCATAGATGTCACAGCCATTTAGGACAGGGGTTCACTTATTTTAATTAACGATCTTCCAATCTGAATCAAAAACATTTTAATGTCTTCCAATCAGAATGTCAGAAAGCAAAAAATTTGCCCCAGACAAGAGACAAAAAAAGCTATTCAGCCTTCGGAGATCTATTTCAGACATGTTCTCAAACTGGGTCATGAGAGGCAGTTCAAGCAGTTCGGCACACTTGGCCGCTCTGTCTCCCTGGTGTTATATAAACAGACTGCAGGCTGGCTTGGGGTAATTCCTCATTCTCCAGTATAAACAGAGCAAGAAGTAATTATTGATAGAATAGAAAGAAGAAGAAGAAAACTCCAGGCAATGCAATCTTCTGATTTCAATTTGTAAACACCCAACAAGCAAAAAGACCTTAAGCATCCCCTGAATCACACATCTGTGTTCTGCCCTAGAGGCACCAGGAAATTAATCAGAAGCAGGAAGACGTTCTCTACAGGAATCAAAGAAAACCTTATGTAGCATTGTATTATTATTTGAGACCTTGCATAATACAGCAGCAATTTATGACTTTTAAGTAGACTCTTTTCCTGAAAGGAAGGGTGTTGCCAAATAGAGATGCTATTCTGTTTCATGTCTTGATAAATAAATCATATTTATTGGGATAGAGGGGGGCAGAAAGGGAGTGGGGAAAAAAGGGAATGGCAGGAAATAGGAAGGATGATGGAGTGGAAGCAAAGAAGGGAGGGAGGGAGGGAGAAAGGAAACTTA
>NW_022103951.1:7719926-7720980 GCF_000313985.2 Echinops telfairi
TGTCTTGTGTGTGTTGTTGTTTCTTTACAACACTAGTCTTATACACTATTTGTCCTTTTGTGATTGACCAATCTCATACAGCACAATGTTCTCCATGTCTATCCATGCCATCAGGTCCAAGTTCACTCTGAACCTCTTCAGGACTTTGGATTTCCTCATACTACGCATGCCTCCCATTCTAAAATGTAAAAGGAAAACCAACAGTAGGAGGAGGAGGAGTTCACATTCATTGAGTGCTCACTATATGCTAGGCACTGCACCTCATCTCCAATTCTCCAATCTCATCCTAATGCAAGCCTACTAAAGGCAGAGCTACTCTGGTTTCTTTTCAGATCATAGAAATTGTTCCCCCTTTCACTAAATTACAGACTTCTAATTATCCCCCATTTCACAGATTAGAAAATAAAGCTTGGGGAAATGAAGTACGTGGTCTAAATTCACAAAATTAGCAAATGGCTCAGCCAAATTTAATGCCTCTGTCTGACTCCACGGCACAGGCACTTAATCACTCTGCTGTGAAGGTGGAAAGGTGATGGAATCATATTTTGACCAGGAGATTTCAGTGAGGCGTGTCCTGTGTCCTCTCATCACATGGCTTTCTGTCCATTTCCAGCCAGAGCCCTCAAGAAGAACCGAGGACCCAGGGACACATGAAGGGCCACAAGTTTTTGGTCCTTTTACAGCCCCCCTATCCATCAAAGGCACACCGTTTGTACTCTCGCTTACTGATGTCTCTACATTGTTTCTGAATCTAGCTCACGTCAGACAGGAGCCTAAAATAGCTTTCAGTCAGCTCGCTTCCATTAGATACTCAAAACACTCCGCCTTTTATTCTCATTAGGACAGCGATAAAGCCAAAAAATATGATCGGAAACATACATTACTGTTTGCTGCCTGGGTGAAAAATGGCTGAGTTAAATGATCATTAGCCGCCCGCACCAGCTCAGAGCCGGAAAGCTTGGCAGAAAATGCACAATATTTTTACTCAATTGCCTATTTGGCTCTCCTGCAAAACTCCGAGACAAACCTTCATTGTTACCATGAGGTACATGGG
>NW_022103951.1:7721080-7730201 GCF_000313985.2 Echinops telfairi
GGGGGGGGGAGCGCTATGACCCAGGTCAAAAGTTACCTTTTGGTGATGAACACCTTAGCACAAATTCCGATCTTCTACATTTCTTATGAGAACTCTGGACTGTAGAGTGAGGGGAGAAGTTTGTATTTGTTTTCAGTAGAGTTTGGGGGTTTTACTTTCCTTTGTTTGTGTCTGTTTTTGGCTTTTATGATCTTTTCCTATTGTAACTAACATCTTAGTGACCCAAGTTCCCAAAGCTGCTTTCTTCTGTGGTCAATGCCTGTTAACAGTCTCCCCAATCCATCCGATGAGACGAAGGTGAGGCTCAGAGGAGGAGTAGGGAAAGGATGGTGTGTTTAACTAAAGTCAGTCTCTCATCTGTGTTTAAACCTATGTTCCATAGTCTATCTTGCTTTCCACTTGTGTAGAATGTTGAAGCCTCAAAAGTTATGACAGGGTCTTCTTTTCACAGTCATTGTAAGAGCTAAGCAGAAAAGGCATTTATGGTATGGCTTCTGGTGGGGAGAGAGCTGTTTTGGGGTTCCAGCAAGCAACTTCGGATACCCGTAAGCCAGTGGTTCTCAACCTTCCTAATGCCGCAACCCTTTAATACAGTTCCTCATGTTGTGGTGACCCCCAACCATAAAATTATTTTCGTTGCTACTTTATCACTGTCATTTTGCTACTGTGATGAGTTGGGCGACCCCGGTGAAAGGGTCATTCAACCTCCAAAGGGGTTGCACCCCACAGGCTGAGAACCACTGCCTTAAGCAAAAGACAGACTCCATTGCACACAAAGGCTCTAGAAAGGTCTGACGTAGGAGGAAAGGGACAACCCACTTAGCCAAACAGATCATTTGAGACAATCCTGGCACCAAGCTCAGGAACAGATGCCCCGGCCAGATGGCCCTCTCGGTTTTTGTACACATGAGGAAACTGAAGCCCATTCACTGAACAGAGTCCATCAACAAATATTTATTGAACCCCGTGCTGAAGATACAGCTTCTAGGGTTACATTCTAATGAGGGAAGTGTACAATCAACAAATAGATCATTTCCTATGAAGAAAAAGCAGAGTCAGGGAAGAGAGACGGAGATGTCAGTCCAGCGGCCAATGCCACAATCCCCATCATGGCAACGCCATCTCTGTCAGAGTAGAACTGAGCTCCACAGGGTTTGTAATGGCTGTTTTTTCTGCCGTCGATCTCCTGGACTTTCTATGAGGGTGCCTCTGAGTGGGCTAGAAACCAAGCTTTCCATTTGCAGCCAAGCACAGTCATAATTTGCACCAACCAGGGACTCCAGAGTGCTATTTTAGATAGAGTAGTCAAATAAGTCTTCTCTTAGATGTCATGTAAACAGATCATTGAAGAGTCCACGGATAGATAGCCAAGGGAAGTATAGTCCAGGTAGAGAGAATGGCCAAAGCAAAGGCTTTGCGAGAGGAATGTATTCCTAGGGTAAAAGAGCAGGGAGACCAGTGTAACTGAGGCAGAGAGAAGGCAGGGAGGAATGAGAGGAGATGAGACCAGCCGTATGGGGTGGGAGAGACTATGTTGGGTCTTCCTTAGAGGTCATAATAGGAACTTTGGATTCATTCGAAAGGCAAAGGGAAGGTATTGTAGGTTGTGGCTCAAACACTGACATAATCTGACCAGCACTTTAAAAGGATTACTCCAGCTGCTTTGTTGAGAGGAATATTAGCTCGGCTCCAAATCTTATTTCTGCAAGAATCCAGTTGAAGGAGCAGCCCCAGTCCTCAGGCTTATGGCAGAGACACAACAGAATCTGTTTTTCTATTTCCTTGAACTTGGGGTGGCCTACTGACTTGCTTAACCAACTGAAAGAGGCAGAAGTGATACTATGTGCCTTCTGAAACTAGGCCAATAGAGGCCTGAAACTTCTGCTCATTCTTGGGGAACCTTGCTGTGAGTAAACCCAAGCAGCTGGGGTGGGGGTGGGAGGGTGAGGAGCCTACAAATAATGAAGACTCCAGCCAATAGTCTTAGCAGAGTTCCCAGCCAACAGCCAGCATCATCTTGCCAGCATGTGAGTGAGCCCTCTTGGAAGTGGTGCCTCCAGCCCCATGAGCCATCCCAGCTGATGCCACATTGAACGGGGATGAGCTGTGTCCAGTAAGTCATGCAAACCTGAAATATTGTGAGCAAACTAACTGAATTGTTCTCTGTTGTCATTAAGTTTAGGGGCTGTTTAGTGATCAGCAGAAGATTCTGAAACAGGAGGTAGAGTTGACAGCTTACATTAGGTTATGCTAAGATAGCAAATGGCCCAAACCCACAGTGGCTTGCAACAATGAGTCTTTATTTTTTTGGCTCATGTCTATATTGGATGTGGAATGATGTCATCTTCTGCTCCATATCTTCTTTACTCCAGAACCCAGATAAAGGAACAGCCCCTGTCCTTGGTCTAGCCGCAGGGTGAGGGGCGGGGGTGGGGTGGGGGTTGTAAAACTATGCAATGTGTTGTAAAGTTCCGACATGAAATATGTCACTTCCACTCACATTCCATTACCCAAAACAAGTCAGATTGCCAAACTAGCCATCAATAGCACAAGGAGATGGATCTATGTCATGGGGAGACACTGAAAGTCAGATAGCAGTCGGTAAGAATATCAAATCCTCCTACAGGAAGTTCCGAGAATAATTGCAAATGATCATATCAACTACAACATGGAGAAAATCAGGAGTCCATTTTTTGACAAATTAAGCTTGAGATGCCTATCTGACTGACATACAAGTGAAATTGATTAATAAGTGGTTATAGATGTAAATGCAGAGCTCAGAAGAGAGGTACAAGGGCAGATATTTATTTGATAGGTGCTGAGAGTAGAGTCAGTTCCAACTACCATGTGAACCCTATACACAACAGAACGAAGCACTATCTGATCTTGCACTATCCTCACAGTTGTTATTTTGAGCTTATTGTTACAATCACTGTATAAATATCATTTATGGTCTTCCTCTTTTTCACTGACCCTCTTCTTTGCCAAATATGATATCTTTTTCCGGGTGTCGGTCCCCCACTGACCACTTGTTCAAAGCGTGTGAGACAAATTCTTGCTATCTTCAGGTCCAAGGAGCCATCTGGCTATCCTTTCATGGAAATCACATGATAGTATTTTTCAAGACTAATGGCTTCTTCGCTGCAAATTCCTTTTTCCTACAACATAAACGGTGACAACACTATATATGAAGCACTGGAACCACTCACTTGTCAGTGCCAGGGAATTTGGAAGGCAGTTACTTGGCCAATTGACTAAAAGAGATCCATATTTGCATCTGTGGTAGTTATGGAATCTGGTACCAACTTGAGACTATTAAGAGTGAAGGGGTGGAATGTAGCCTGTCAATCAGATCACTGCTTGCTGACCTCACTTGGAGGCTCTATGGAGATAAATAGCTCACTGGAGGTGAGACGCAGATACTCTCTGCTTCGTATTTCTGACCACAAGACACATGGAGCTACACACTGATGGAGCCAGAGCCCTGGAGCTGGAGGAACCACATGGAGACTCACACCAGTATTGAGATCCTTACACCGCCACTGGATCCATAGGACTTTCCACCCACTGGTCTGTGATATTCCTGCACTCAACATTATTGCATGGCTATGTGAGTCTAAAGAGGAATTTATGGACTAGTATTGGACATAATGGCTAATATTGAACTTATGGACTTGATCTGGGCTGGGATGTTCTCAATATACAATTTCTCTTTCATATAAAGTTCTTTTATACATATGAGTGTCCATGAATTTGTTTCTCTAGTCTACCCAGACTAACACTGTATCAATTCCAAAGAAAGATGACCCAACAGAATGCTCAAATTATAGAACAATATCACTGATATCACAATCGAGTAAAATTTTGCTGAAGATCATTCAATAATGATTGCAGAAGTACTTTAACTGGTTGCTGCCACAGGTTCAGGGCATATTCATAAAAGGACATGGAACAAAAGATATAATTGCTGATGGTAGATGGATCTTGGTGGAAAGCAGAGAATACCACAAACATGGTAACTTATGGTTCATGGACTATGCCAAGGATATGTGTGGATCATAAAACAAACTGGATAATCTTGAGAAGAATTGGAATTTCAGAACCTGTGATTGTACTTATGTGGAATTGGTGAATGGATCAAGAGGCAGTTTCAGAACTACATGGTTTAAAATCAGGAAAGATATAAAGACATATGACAGATTTGCATCCTCTTACCATACTTATTCAATATGTGTGATGAGAAAATCAGCCAAGAAGCTGGATTATATGAAAAAGAATGTCACATCAAGTTTGGAGGGAGGCTTATTAACTACTTGCAATATGCAGATGACTCAATCTTTGCTTGTTGAAAGTGAGAAAGACCTGAACCATTTACTGATGAAGATCCAGGATTGCAGCATTCAGTATGGAGTACAATTCAATGTCAAGAACACCAAAATCCTCACAACTGAACCAATAGGTAACACCATCATGAGAAAAGATTGAAGTTGTCGAGCATTTTGTCTTGCTTAGACCCACAATCAATGTTCATGGAAGCAGCAGCCAACATATCAAAAGATGAGTTATATTAGATAAATCTGTTGCACAAGACCTCTTCAAAGTATTGAAAATCCAGGATATTACTTTGATGACTAAGGTATGCCTGACCCAAGCCATGGTATTTTCCATTGCTTCATATGCATTTGAAAGTTGACATTGAATAGGGAAAACCGAAGAAGAATTAATGCATCTTAATTGTGGTGCTGGAAAAAGAATATTGGAATTACCATGGACTTCTAAAAAGACAAACTGATCTGGCTTTGAAGAAGTGTGGCCAGACTTCTCCTTAGAGGCAAGGATGGACAGGCTTTTTATCTTACTTACTTTGAACATGTTATCAGGACAGTCCAGTCCCTGGAGAAGGACATCATGCTCAGTAGAGTAGAGGGATGGTGAAAAAACGAGAAATAAATCCATAGAAACTCATATGTGTATAAGAGAGAGTTTTATATAAAGGGTGATTGTACATTAAGAAAACATCCCAACCAAAGCCAGTTCAAGCCCATATGTCCGATACCAATCTATAAAGTCTTCTTCAGACTCACAAAACACATGCAATGATGCCAACTGCAGGATGATCACAGGCCAGTGGGTGGAAAGTCTTCAGAGTCCAGTGGCGTTGTAAGCCTCTCAGCGCTAGCAGGGGTCTCTACGTGGCTTCAGAGTTCTGGTTGCATCAGCGTACATCCTTGTGGCTTCTCCAGCTCAGGGCACTAGGGTAGTTCCATGTGTCTTGTCAGCTGCAATGTCTCCCAGGGAGTTAATCGAGAGAGTCTCTCCTCCCGCCAATGAGGAAAAACCAGATTTCCCAGATTTCTCAGGAGAAAGTCATGCCCACACAGAGGCCTCATTGGCTATGATCCGATTGACAAACTAGACTCCACCCCTTAATCTTAATCCTCTCAAGTCCCAAATTGACACCACAGCCTTCAATGAGATCAATTAACACAGTGGCTGCAAGAATGAGCTCAAGCATATGAAAAATTGTAAGGAGGGCACGGGACTGGGCAGTGTTTCATTCTGTTGTGCATAAGGTCATTATGGGTCAGAACCAACTTGATGGCACCTAACAGCAGTCATACATGTACACTCCACCAGTGGAATACACAGGTATCAGGTTGACTGTATCTGTGGGAAGAGATGATGGAGAAGCTCAATATTATCAACTAAAACAAGGCCGGAGCTGATTGTGGAACAGACTAACAATTGTTCATATGCAAGTTAAGGTTGAAGCTGAAGAAAACTAAAACAAGTCCACACCAAACAAAACCAAGGCTACTGTCACAGAGTTGATACCAGCTCATATCTAGCTATCTATATAGGCTTTCCAAGATCAAATCTTTATGGGAGCAGACTATTTCTTACGAAGAGCTATTGGTGGATTTGAACCACTGATCTTGTGATTATTGGCTCTAATTCTTATCCTACAGTACCACCAGAGCTTCACAGAGCCAAAATATGACCTTGAGTATATGCCATCTGAATTTAGAGACCACCTCAAGAACAGATTTGAATACAAATGACTGAAGACCAGATGAGTTGTGGGATGACAACAAGAATACCGCAAATGAAGAAAGCAAAAGGTTGGGCTTTTTTTAACACAGGAAAGGAAGAAAAGACCGAAGTAGATGTCAGAAGAAGCTCTGAAAGTTTCTCTTGATTGTAGAGTAGTAGTTCAAGCTAATGGAGGAAATGAATAATAAAAGAGCTGAACAAAAAAGTGCGAAGGAAGACAAAGTATAGTATGAGAATGTAACATACAAAGACCAGGAGCTAGAAAAACAAACAAGAAGAACAGGCTCAGCTGAAAATATTAGGAGTCTTGAAGAGGAAGAAGAATCAATAACAGGAACTGAGAAGACCAGTGATATAGGAAGAAGACCAAGAAAGAGAGGAGTGACCAAAACCAAGCGAAACTGTTTCAGCAAGAAGGAAGGATCCAATAACTGTGTCAAAGGCTCCTGAGACAAGATGAAATCTATTACAGAACAGATTTGCAGTATCAAAGTCATTGGTGACTGTGGTAGTTACATAATCTCCTGTCAACTTGAGGATATTAAGAGTGAAGGGGTGGAGTTTAGCCTGTCAATCAGCTTGATGACCTCATTTGGAGGTGCGACAGAGATAAATAACTCACTGGAAGCCATTCACACTCTCTGCCTTCCCTTTACTGCTGAGACACACTCAGGAATTTGAAGAGCCACATGGAGATGCTGCCACCGACACTGGAACTACAAGACTTTCTACCCACTGGCTGAAGTTGGCATCATTGCATGTGCTGCATGAGTCTTCATTGGCTAATATTGGACTTCGGGGCTAATATCAAACTTATGGATTTGATCTTGCCTGGCTTGGGATGTTTTATTGATGCATAATTGCTTCTTAGTATGATGTTCTCTCTTACACATATATAAATGTGTCTGGATTTGTTTCTCTACTTAACCCAGCCTAACACAGTGACCTCAACAAGAAGGATTTTAGTGGAGTAGGGAGAACAAGACTAGACTGGAGAGAGTTATGGAGAAAATATTGAGTGAGGAAGTGGAGACATTAAGTAAAGGCAATAAAGAAATTTTGTGAGCAGAAAAATGGGAAAGTGCTGGGGTAGAAAGAATGGTCAAGAGGAGAGTTACTTTATAAAACAGGAGATAAAGTAGCACTGTTGTGTGCTGTTTCAGCATATAAGCATGAGAGTAGTGAGGGACCATTTATTAGGTAGTGAGTGACTCAGAGAGATTAAGTGATTTGTCCAGGAAGCTGGTTTGGAGCCAGGATGACAGAGAATTCAGATCTCCTGATCCCCATTCTAAGACTCTTCCCACTCCACCATTCTGTCTCTCTTAACAAAATGTCTTTTATTACTGACAATATATGAAATTACAGTTCACAAGGCCAGCATTAGCCTCATCCCCACCAGGCACTCTATGAGAGCTGGCCATTAACCATCCACAACTAACAGAAGAGAGGTTCCTCCACTCATATCCTAGTGAGCGGGCAGTCTCCTGCTACCCCCCATTCTAAGCAGTTATGTTTGCCTGTGCATGTTTATACGGTGTGCTGTGAGTCCTTCTTGTCCTAATTATAGAAATCTTCAGTCAAGTCACCTCATTGAACTTGGGACATGATGTTCTTTGTCAGGGTAAATTTGCAAAAGATTGCCAATTACTTCTTCCAAAAGAAAAAAGAAAAATATCCTATTGCATCACTTCAATAACTTTTAAAAGATGAACCTAAAAGTAGGCGTTGTTTTTCTATCTGGTTACTACCAAGTAATAAAACTGAAGAAACTCTGGCTGTCTCTTCTCTAATAATCTTTAATTATCGCAATGACCAACAACTGCCACTTTTTCTGTTTTCTCTGGACTTCCTGTTGCTTCTCAGGCTGAACGTGATAGAGGTTAGTAGCATCATGTCATCAAGTGGAAGCATATAACTCTTGGTTGCTATCGGCTTTTGATCTGGTTGGCCTCCTCCACATTTTTATCTGTGCCTGATTTCTGGTGTCCATGAGCAGTCAGCCATTTAAAACTCTCCATGGCTTTTTCATCCTCCGAACCTCAAGGCCCCTTGAGCTTTCCCAGCTCACTGATCCGTCACTCACATAGTGCTCTCAGCACAGTGAAACCTGGATGTTCTCTCAGATCTCCAGGAAGTGACAAAAGGCTCAGGAAGTGATCTCGTGTCCCCTCTCTACCTAAACCCTCCTAGACAGGCCTCCATTTCCACTCTAGATAACACATTCTGGGAAAGCTTAGGTTTTCTCAACCCATTTCTGGTTCATGGCTGGAAATAAAGTGCAAGTCCCCTCTGCCTTCAGATCTCCTAACTTATCTCAGGAGCTTATCATACTCATACCTAGTGGCGTGCCAGCTCATAAGGACACTCCAGAGTCAATTGCGTATCTACGCTTTCCAAATCCATGATCAAAGGCATCGCATGGGTAACTAAACTGGACATGGTGGGAGTATATCCACAACAGAAATTGGTAAACATTGCAGATTGGGCAGAGCCGTTTGTTAAATATTATGACTAATATAGGCCCCAGAATTTGGCGGGGGTCAGGCACTGAAGACTCCTTCCCAAGGACACATTATTATCTAAGCTACTTTCTCCTTTCCAACTCTTCTCTCATTTGCCAGCTTATGGAAACGTCTACATTTGCAGTAGACTTCTCATCAGGACTTCTTCCCAAGGCACTTAGCTCACACTTCCAGGCCTCCTTATTTAATTGGTATAGGTGCAACCTTGACATTGTGAATTTCTATGAGTATGACCTGGGAACTGAGAACTTTTAAAAGTTCCCCACATATATCTAATCTAACAAAGTTTAAGAATAACTATTTTAAAGCAATGGTCCTCTACCTCGGTTGTGAATCATTCTATGAGCAATTTTACACACAGACACACACAGAGGGGGCCTTCAAATGGTTCATGGAAAAATTTTACTACATCTTAATTTCATTTATTATGGATTTTTGAATCCACCTCACTTCGAGAGAGAGAGAGATTTACAGAGAGAGAGAACAAAGATATATATATTTTTTGGAGAGAGGATATATATATATATATATATATATATATA
>NW_022103951.1:7731035-7775660 GCF_000313985.2 Echinops telfairi
GCTGTTGGGGGTTGGATTGCTAACTGAAAGGATGTGTGTATGTGTACACCCTCCAAAACTCCATTAAAAATGCATTTTGGGGGGTAAGCCCCAGGCACTGGTAGATTTTGTAACACCCTCAGGTGCTTCTGACACAAGGAGAATATTGCAAACTATTGGCTTATGGCATAAATTTCAACTTTGCTACTGTTACAAGCTATGATTGTAAAGGTCAAATTCCTTTAGGGAAAGTTTTACTTTCACCTGAAATGTGCTAAAAAGAAAGCAGTAAAATGTGAATTCCTGTTGATAAACAACACAGAGATTACTATATAAACATTACTCCACTTCAAGGGTTTAAAATAGAGCTTGCAAAACTAGATTCACTGGTTATCTTGATGGTAAAAAAAAAAAAGTAGGTCAATCCTTAGGCTTCTGTTTTTCTTTGTTTTAAGGTTTAGGTTAAGTCTCATTCTGTTTTAATTTTTGGAGATGCAAATCACTTTAATAACCTTTGGGCATTCACTCTCTATGGGGAGTTTAGTTACTTGGTAACCAATTTGCTTCACATTCTGAAAACTTGTTTCCTCTAGATTATACAATGTAAACTTGCCCTGGGTTTTTACCAAAAATTCAGTTAGATATTTTATCATGCTCATCATTTCTGTAACCTCATAACCCAGTGAATCTTCAACACAGTGTTCCTACAAGATAACTCTGAGTACTTCCAATGCGAAAGTTCCATATGCTCAATGATATTGCCAGTGGTGGTGGTGTCAGTGCAGACACTACATTAGCTACCACCCCATTTTTTTCATTGTGCTATTGAGATACATCTTATAGATGCATCAATATTCTCGCTTTAACGAACTCATGTGGCAAGATAGAAGCAGCATTTTCCACTCAAGCTGCCCTGGATTTGAACCCCACCTCTGCCACCAAATAGACAGGTGGTCTTGGCAAGTGACTCAGTCTGTCGGGGTCTCAGTTTCCCCATCCATGAACTGGAAATGCGAGTGTTTTTCTTAGAGGGTTGTTGTGAGGATCACAGTGAATGTATTTAAAACTAATAATCTGATACATTAAAGGGAACTTCGTAGTTATTATATTCTGCTCTCGGCTTAGCCACATGACCACACCGAGTGTGTTAATGTGCTTTTCTCATGAAAAATGGTAAGCTTTCATTTTCCCTTTTTCTCACTTTGTCTAGTGGTAAAATATATACAAGGGAGCTTTCAAAGGATAGTAAGAAAATGGAGTTAAAAGAATAATAATTGGCTAATAATGAAAATGAAGTTAAAAGCAAACAAAAAGAAAAATTTCCATAAGCTCTCTGAGGTCCCCTGGTCTAACAAAAAAAATCATTTTAACCATTTTTAAATGTACAATATAATGACATTAATTATATTACTCACATTGTGGTATCATCACTACTCTCCATCCAAACTTTTCATCACTCTTAACAGAAATTCAATGCCCCTTAAGCAATAACTTCCTATGTATCCTTCTCACATAAAACCCTGGAAAACACTAATAAGCAGGTCTCTATGCATTACCTATTCTAGATATTCATACAAGTAGAATGGTGCAATAGCTGTCCCTTGTCACCCAGCACAATGCTTTCAAGGTCCATCTATGTTGTAGCATGAGTCAGACTTCATTTCTCTTTACAGCCAAGTAATATTCCACTGTAAAGGATACACCACTTTTGTTGTTCCTCTGTTAATTAACACTTGAGTTATCTCCAACTTTGGGCTGTTGTGATTTTGTTTTTATTTGAATAGATTTTATTTATTTATTTGAATTTATTCCTAACATTCTGTGTACTTCGCATGTGTCACAGTTTATAGTAAAGAAAGGGCAAAGAAGGCAAGGAGAAAGGAGTGAGAAATGCACAGCAAAAATGATCAACTCTCATTTTCAAACCTCAAAATCACCAAAAAAGGTTAAGATGCCAAGGGAACACCATCCTCATTCTTAGTTCCCGAGTCATCCATTTTTACTGCCTTTCTAGTCCTCCTGAGCACACCGACAGAGGGCTTCTCTTGGATGCAAGACTTAGCTTCCCCTGTTCTTCTGCTGTTTATTTTCACTTCTACACAGCATGTACACACTCACTATCATCATGTTGGCTCTGACTCATAGTGACTCTACAGGACAGAGTTGAACTGCCCCTGTGGTTTTCTGAGACTGTCAATCCTTTTTCTCCCATGGAGAAGATGGTGGATTCAACCTGCTGGCCTTGTAGTTAGCAGCCCAACCTGTAACCCACTACACCACCAGCACGCCTCATAAAACACCAATCATGGTTTAATTGAAATTATTCATTTACAGGTTTGTCTCTTTCCTCCTTCTCCAGTGTTTTGAAGCCTCAGCTGTACTTCAAAATCAGCTGAGGCTCTCTAAAAAATACTGAAGTCTGGATTATCTACCACCACCACCCCGAGATTCTCATTTGATTGAGCTGGTGATATGGCATGTGCTATATTAAACAACCAAGGTTGACAGCTTCTGGCCAATTATGTCCCCAAACTCTTGAGTACCATGAAGACGATAGTGTGCCAAATTCAATCTCATACCTATGGTGCACAACATAGTGCCTAGCATAATAGTTGCTAAATAAATATAGATAAGTTATGTAACACCTCACTTCTGATTTTCTCTCAACCAAAGAGGAAAGTGATCTGGATACCCCTAACATTCTGATCCCAGAATCTTGAATCTAATAATTCAAGGCACTCCTATCATTAGAGTCTCATGATCAACATTTGGCTCAGGCATTGGACAATAATGATACTAGTCGTGTTTCTCAAACACTTTTTC
The DNA here is from genome assembly GCF_000313985.2 of Echinops telfairi. NCBI lineage: Eukaryota > Metazoa > Chordata > Mammalia > Afrosoricida > Tenrecidae > Echinops > Echinops telfairi. The sequence continues at coordinate 7,733,838 of NW_022103951.1, forward strand.
CATGTATTAATTGAGTCCATATTCTTCAATGGAGTTTGGAAACCTGAAGAAGATCTATAATCAATCCTGTTCACAACGGAGAAATACTAATTCCTTCTCAGCACATACTTCATGGAAACATAATGAATACTGCAGAGATTTCCTTCTCTGTGGCAGCCCCATCCAAGTTGAGGCATGTCGACCAGTTGAGAAATATGGCAGCATTCCATAGCCTCTACTGAGACTACTTAGGCCTAATCATTTGTCTCATTTGGTACACATTTACTTAATGTGTATAGAACTTTGAGTTAATGGCTAGGGGAAATATAAAAAAGATAGAGTATAATAAAAATACATCACAATCCACAGTATTTTAATGTTTACAAAGTAACATCACACACATGGCACATTCTAACCTCTCGTTTGGGGTTTGAGACAAGATGGATGCCAGATAACAAGCTCGGGAAGATTTCTTCAGCAACTTCCCAGGAAAGTCCATTATGAGGGATATCCTCCACTTCCTGGCAGCAAGATACTCAACATAAAGATATGTAGACCCAAGTTTCTTAAAGTGGGAGAGCAGTAACGCCTGTGTTCAGACTCTCCTTTAACAGTGGCATGAGCCGCTTCTGTGAGCCCCACTTCTCCTTGGCACAGTCAATTTTTCTCAGTCCTGGTGGCACTGCCAACAGCCACACCTTTTACCTCCCTGACCTCAGGGAGATGGTTCTACATAGGCAGCTTCTTACCCAAACTTATGTTTTCACTTTTTGTTCTTTCTTTTGTTTTTTTTTGTGTTCTTTTCCTCCTTTCCTGCTTTAGAACCTGGTCCCCTCCCCCACCACTTGTTCCACCTCCCTCATGCAACACCCATGTTCACAAAATAACACTATCAAAGAGCAAGGTTTCCACCCACAAGGAGGTTTTATTTTCTATTTCTTATGATTTTGTTTCAGTTTCTGTCCTTTTGTTCTATTACAATACTCACATTTTAGAATTCTCTCCCACTTCTTCCAGTACCTAGTTCTGATGCAGCCCCACCTTCCTGAGAATACCATTCCCCCACCAAGCTAAAAAGAAGCAGTTCTTTAGAATCTAGTCCACCCACCCAAACAAGGGATTTATCCACTCCTCCCCTTGAGTGCACTGACATGCCACATTCATGTTGCCATAGCAACATAACTTAGCAACCACACCCAGGCCACACCTGCTCTTTTTCTCTTCTCCCTGGAGTTCCACCAATTATCTTGCTACTCTCTCACTCTTCGCTCATGCAATATATTTCAGTGGAACTTATTAATTCTGATTACTCCGCTTAAAATATGTTTTACCATTATTCTTACAAATTTGTAGACCTGTACATACAACCACTTAATATTACTATCATTATTTATCTCATTCTTCCCTCTTCTTCTACTCGCACCTTTTCAAATTACCCATCTCTCACCCTTTTCTCCATTTTACTACTATAAGTTTTCCAGCTCCTATTAGACCTCTCCCACATCACTAACCAGAGTTAAATACCTCTACACAACCAGCAGATCACAAACCACTAAGAGCTGTACCACAATGCCTAGGAAATAGCAGTCAACCACAGTAAAGTTTTGAAAATCTAGAAAAGCAAACACAAACAACCCAAAATCACTAGAATGTGTTGTGTGAGTTTGAAGAAGAATTTATAAACTGGTATTGGACATATGGGCTACTATTGGACTTATGAATTTGATCTGGATTGAGCTGGGATGTTTTCTTAATATACAATTACTCTTTGATGTAAAGTTGTCTCTTACACACAGATGAGTGTCTCTGGACTTGCTTCTGTAGTCAACCCAGACTAACATAGTCATCAAGAAACTTCTAACCAAGAAAAGCCCAGGACCAGATGGCATCACAGAGGAATTCTACCAAGTATTCAGGGAAGAGGTGTCACCAATTCTATGCAGACTATTTCAGAATATAGAAAGGGACAGCTAACTACCAAACTCATTTTATGAAGCCAGCCTTATGCTGATTCCAAAGCCTAGAAGACTCCACAAGAACATAAAACTACAGACCAATATTTTATGAATATAGATGTGAAATCCTCAACAAAATTCTAGCCAATAGACTCGAAAAACATATCAAAATAATAATAATAATTCATCATGACCAAGTGAGATTCATACCAGAGATGCAACATTCATATCAAGGAGGGTTCAACATTCGAAAAACCATCAGTGTGATCCACCACATAAACAAGACAAAGAATAAGAACCACATCATCATATCAATTGATGCAAAAACAGTTTGACAATAACCAGTACTCACTTCTAATATCAACACTCAATAAAATAGGAATAGAAATGAAGCTCCACAACATAATAAAGGCCATATACAAAAAAGGGGGAGTGCAATAGAACACTCAATGGAGAAAAACTGAAAACAGGAATTAGGCAAGGGTGCCCCGTATCACCACTCTATTAAACATTGTGCTGGAAGTGTTAGCTAGAAACATTAGAAAACAAAAATAAATCAAGGGCATAGGAGAAATGAAGCTCTCACTATTTTCAGAAGGTGTAATTGTATATAGAGAATCCTAAGGACTCCAGAACAAGACTGTTGGAAACAATCAAAGGATTTGGTAAAGTAGCAGGATACAAAAATCAACAAGCAGAAATCTATTGTATTCATATGCACCAGCAATGAGACCTCCCAAAAAAGACATTCAGAAAACAATACCACACAAAAGTTGAAATACCAAGGACTGGTACAAAGAAAACTAAAGAACATAGTTAAAAGAAACTAAACCACACCTACACAAATGAAAGACGATCCTGTGCTCTTGGATAGGAAGACTTAATATTCCAAAAATGTCAGTGCTTCCTAAACACCATCTACAAATACAATGAAATCCCATTGAAATTCCAACATCGTTCTTTAAACAAATGGAAAAATTAATTACTAATTTTGTATGGAGAGGGAAGAGACAAGATAAGGAAAGAACTTCTCAAAAAGAAAAGTGAGGTCTTGCACTAACCTGACCTCAAAACCTATTACACAGCCACAGTAGTCAAAACAACCTGGTAATGGTATAATGACACCTACATAGACAAATGGGACAGGATAGAAAACCCAGAAAGAAAAACATCCATCTACAGTGTGGTAGTTACATAATCTCCTGTCAACTTGTGAAGGGGTGGAGTCTAGACTGTCAATCATGTCACAGCTTGATGACCTCATTTGGAGGTGTGAAGGAGAGAAATAGCTCACTGTAGGGCAAACACTTTCTCTGCTTTGACTGTCTCTGCTTTACCTTCCTGCTGATAAGCCACATATGTTGATGGAAGTGAGAGCCTAGGATCTTGAGGAGCCACGTGGAGACCCACTGCAGCACTAAGATGCTTCCACTAACAAAAGATCCACAAGACTTTCCGCCCACTGGCCTGTGATCTTCCTGCATTTGGCGTCATTACATGTGTTGCATGAGTCTGAAGAGAAATTTATAGACTGGTATCAGACATATGGGCTAATATCGAACTTATGGACTTGATCTGGACTTGGCTGCGAAGTTTTCTTAATATACAATTGCTCTTTGATATAAAGTTGTTGCTTGCACACAGATGAATGTCTCTGGATTTGTTTCTCTCGTTTACCTGGACTAACAGGCAACTAGGTTTTGACAAAAGACCAAAAACTTTAATTGGGAAAAGGACACCTTCTTCAGCAAATGCTGCTAGAAAAATGGGCTCTCCTTTTGCAGAAGAATAAAGCAGGTGCCATATCTCACCCATGCACAAAAATGGACTCATCATGGATTAGAGACATATCTGTAAACCACAGAGCTATCAAGACCGTCAATGAGAATATTGGGACAAACTTCATGACCCTATTGCAGGGCAGACACTGGCCGCCAAATAGGATAAAGGAAGCACACACAGTGGAAGACAAAATAGATGACTGGGACCTGTTACAAATAAAACACACACATAAAAAGACTTCATCAGAAGACTAAAACTAGATCCCACAGATTGGGGGAAAAAACGTTAGCAATGACATAATGGGCATGGAACTACATACTGAAATCGACAGAATCTTGCAACACCTCAATAAGAAAAAAAATACCCCAATTAAAAGGTAGGCAAAGGATATAAACAGACAATTCACAAAGGATGACATTCAAATAGGAAATGCTCCTGATCACTAGCCTTCTGGGAGCTGCAAATCAAAACAATGACGGTATACTATCTTATACCACAATGATAGCCCAATTTAAAAAAAACAAGAACAACAAATACTGGGGAAAATGCAGAGAGATTGAAACGCTCATACATTGATGATGGATTTGTAAATATGTACAACCATTGTGGAAAGCAATTCAGCAATACCTAAAACAACTGGGACTAGAAATACCACACAACCCAGCAATACCTCTACTGGGCATATACCCCAAAGAAATAAGAGCCAGAACACAAATATATGCTCTCCCATGTTCAATGCAGCACCTTTCACCCTAGCAAGAAGATGGAAACAGCCCAAATATCCATCAGTAAGAGAATGGATAAAGAAACTGGTACATACATACAACGGAATACTATGCATCCCTAAAAAACAGCAAAGGCACACTTCATGACATGGAAGGACTTGGAAGCCATTATACTGAGTGAAGTAAGTCAGTCACAAAAATAAAATTATTGTATGAGTCCACTACTCTAAGATAAACACCAAGATGAAGGCAGGCTCACATAGCATTCTGCCTTACTGAAAATTCAGGTCCAGATTGGAGGAGTGGACATGTATGTCTCAGAGAAGGCAATTACATCCCAATTGGTAGGGAAAAAGGGAGGAGCAACCTCTCAACAGGGAGGGGGGGGGGAACTTAATACTTATGTGGAACCCAAGGGGAGAATATGCCTGTACTAGCTTCCTAATTGGATGGTTTTACCTAGTGTCTATGTAGGCCTTGGTGGCCCAGTCCATGTGCTATAGACTACTGGGACTTTAAACTCTGTTCTTCTCAGGTGTACAAACTCCTTCATATGCCACCCCAGAAGGACTTGATGTGGAAATCCCACTAAGTGAACTGAGCTTTACCTCAAACATACTTTTAGCCATTGGACTTAAAGCTGAAACTCCCCAGTGTGAGAAGAAGCAGTCCAAGGACATAGAATTGGCATCAGGGGACTCTGGTTTGAATCTCTTGTCTTGAGGGTACCCAATGAGTGATGGCCCCAAACTACTACTTTAATGTCCTCCTTGCTTCATTATGGAGCTCTGCTGGTGTAGAAACATTGGGCTGTGATCAGCATGGTCAGCAGTTCAAAACCACCAGTAGCTTCAAGGGAGAAAGTTTGGGCTTTCTACTCCTGTGAACAATTGCAGTCTTGGAAACCCGCAGTGGGTCACTATGAGTCAGTGTTGACTCTATATTAGTGAGTTTTTGAGTCTTGCTTCATTATGACATATTAATCATGTACTCCTGGCTCTGCTGCTGTGAACGAACATTATTGGAATATTTCCACATAACCCCTATTGTCTCTGTAGATAGTGTCCAGTCGCTTAAAAGTTTAAACTGTACAAGTCAATAATCCATGCATTATGGTTGATAGCTAGCCTATACTCGTATAATTTCTCTTTCTCAACAGTGTTTTAATTTCTATACCATTGGCCACACTAATGATACTAGCAATATATAGCGGTTATGTATTGGGATGCTCACTGCAAGGTCAGCTGTTTGAAACCACCAATGAGCTCAACAGGAGAAGGAATGAGGCTTTGTACTCCTATGAAGATTTGCAGGCTCAGAAACTCACAAGGGCAGTTCTACTTTGCCCTCTAGGATCGCTATGGGTCAGCATTGACTTGATGGCAGTGCAAGTGATGCCCCAGGGGGGATGATTTTAATGTTCTCTAACATAAAATGATAATGTCTCTGAGGAGACCAGAGGCATATATAAACTACAGATGCATGAATGGATTTGGAGCTTGCGCTTAATTCTAGCCCCAATCTAAGTTCTTATGACATGGCACTACTTGATGCTGGACCTCATTAAGAGATCACTATAGCAAAGTGTTATGAAGAAACTAGATGGTGTCTGGCTATCAGGACCCATAACATCTGGGGTCTTAAAAGTTTGTTTTCAAACAAGTAGCCCTATAAGTGAGGTGTCAACAATGACCACATTTAAGAAGCACACTAGCTTGTGTGATCTAATGATTTCAAATAATATATTCTAAATATACAAGAAGAAATGTTATCAGAGCTTAAATTGTGAATACCTGGTTTGCAGAAGGCTATGGAAGACAGAAGAAGCCCCCAATCCATTGTTAGGGTGCACACTTGGATTAAACCTCCGTCAAATTCCTCCTATCATACTTGAGGGATGTGAATAGCCCTGTTATCAGACAGAGAGCATTGTAAAGTCAATTAGTTCCCTATTTCCCCCCAACTTCTCCTGCCGTACCTCCAAGGAACTACTAATCCAGTTATTGTCTATAGATTTACCTATCCTGGATTTCATGTACGTGAAAACATTAAACAACAACAAAAAATCTAACAAGTAAAACACATAAAAATCCTATCAAAAGGAAAGCCAAAACCAAACTCACTGCCACTGAGTCACTGCTGACCCATAGTGACCTCCCTGTGGGGTTCTGTGACTGGAACTGTGTACAGGAGTAGAAAGCCCTGTCTTTCTCCTAAGGAGCTGCTGGTGGTTTTGAACAGCCAACTATGGGGGCCCCGGCCCAATACATAACCACTACACCACCAGAGATCCTTAGAAAGAAACCTGAAATATAAAAAAATTAGAACAAATTTAAATGGACCATAAGAAAGATCAAATAATAGGGTGCTAAATTTTAACCTAATTGCATCTGCAACAATACAATAGTAAGACTTGTCATATCCTTGGTCCATAGACAGAGGGGATTCACCAGGGACTTAATCCACCTGTGTTTTCCTCTCACTTTTAAAAAAACTGAAACTGCTTTACAATGGGTCAAAAGGGCAACCAAGTGATATTACATTTTGACCTATCTGCCATAACAATGATGAGTACAAGAAAGCAGGAAATGCTCTAGAGCTGACTGTGGTAATGATTGTACAACTCTTCTTGATGTGATTGAACTACTAAGTTGTATGATATGTGAATTACATGTTGTGTTAGACCGAGGTGACTAGAGAAACAGATCCAGTGGCGTATGTATAAGAAAGAGTTTTATATCAAGAAAGCATCCCATCCCAGTACAACTCAAGTCCATAAGTTCATTACTAATCCATGAGTCCCTCTTCCAACTCATGCAGCCACGTGCAACGATGAAGAATGTTGGTTGATCACGGCAGGAGGGTGCAAAGTCATATGGATCCAAGGTCGGGGGAAACATGGCAGAGCTCTGGCAGCCCCCAGGGTGACCGGCAAGCAGGAAGGTGAAAGGGAAGAAAGAGAAGGTGGTTCCCAGGGCCCACCTTATGAGCAGGCCACACTCCCAAGGAAGCATCAAGCTGTGAACTGACTGATGGGTTGGATTCCACCCCTACACTTGCATATATCTTCTAGTTGACATAAAATCATCTAACTACCACAGATGTCAATAAAACTGTTGGTAGTGGAGGGAGGGTGGGCGGAGTGGAAAGAGTCTTGTTCTCATTCCTATGCCAATAAAGTCACAAAGGTATCCAGTCCTCCCTTGCCTCCCTTGCCCCTCAAAACTCAAACTCACTGCCCTCAAGTCAATTCTGACTCGTAGCAACCCTACATCCTGGTGGTGTAATAGATTATACATTAGGCTGCTAACCACAAGGTCAGCAGTTCAAGTCCACAAGACACTCTGGAGGAGAAATATGAGGCTTTCTGTTCCTATAAAGATTTATAGCCTTGGAAATCCAAAGGGGCAATTCTACTCTGCCCTATAAGGTTGCTATGAATCTCTTGGTCATCATCGTGGCAAATTCTAATACGTTGGTTTCCACATTTAAAGCCAGCCTCCCAAGAATATTAATTATTACTTGCCCAAGGAAAAAAATAATTCTACTAATATCGCCTAGCCCCAAACCTACCTTCTTCCTCAATATCTGAAATTTCAATATTTATGATTCTTCCCTCCCTGATATTCTGCTGGCATGAGTTAAAGAAAAACCCCAAGACTTAGGGCTCATGCGTTATTAGCTACTTTATCCAAAGAAGCACGGGAGAAAAAGCAGAAGTGAAAGTTTGGAAGAGGCTGAAGAAAGCAATGGCGGGAATCTGCACCTCCCTAGAGACCAGTGCTGCGTGCTGTTTCATTTCTACTTTGGTTAAGTAAGTGGTCACACATTCTGATCACACATGTCTCCAAACAGAACAACAACAACAAACATACCAACAAAACACACCCATGGCCCGTCAAGCCTACTCAGCGGGACCCCGAAAGGCAGCATCGCGCTGCCCCCACAGGATTTTCAAGGCTGTAAGTTTAGGAAAGCTGACTGCCACAGCTTTCTCCCTGTGAAGTTACTGGTGGGCTCAAACTGCTGGCTTTTCATTTAGCAGCCAAGGAGTGCTTAACTACTGTGCCACTAGGGCTGCTTTCTGTCTTGTAAGGCACCTTAAACCCGGGAGGTTCACTTGCTTGATATTGATCATGATGTTCCACATGTTGATTTTGCATTGCATATAAATGGTCCCAGATCACCAGAAGTGGAGGTGGGAGAAGAGGGGAAGAGGTATTTCTCTTGGCACTCTATGGATGGGATAATGCTTCCTAGTGCGAGACATTTTATCTCGCTCCCCCACTTTAGCGCCGCTCCCTTCCCCACCCTTCCCAGTCATTGTGACAATCAAAAAGCTCCCACACATTTCCAAATGCTCACGGGAAGGGTGGCACTCGCGTGGGCTGAGAATCGCTAGCTTCACCCGGAGCAAGCAAGACCCAAGTGGCTCACAGCCATCCGGGAAAAGCGTTTTGCTCACGAACTTTACTTATAAAGTTGTCATTTCATCCCACCACATCCATTAACAAAGCAAAGATTAGAAATGATCCCATCACAGGAAGCTCTTCTACCAGAAACAATAAGAAACAAACCAGCAAAGATTTCCTCTTCTCTCTTGCAAGAGCTTGAACATAGCAGTCCAAAAGTTCAAATAAAAAATACCATTATCTTTTCATTTTCTTTTCCTACAGAGTTTTGGAAATCCCTTCGTAGATTCCTCTTAAACTTTCCCCCTGACGGAGGTTTTCCCAACAAAACTCCAAAATGCTGTAAATTTGTTTTGAAACCTTTGAAGAGGGTGACCGTGGACTGAGAAGTTTCTCAACACAACCAGGAACTTGACCTCAGATGGGGAAGTTATGTCTATAGGGAGAATATTTCAGCGTCCCCCAGGGGGCGCCATAGGCCCTTCACAAGTCTATGGGCTCTGTGCACTGAGGTGATCATAGGGTCTGTGGCAAAGAACAATTCTCTAATGTGATCCGCTGGGGACCAGGCCAGTTCTGGTGGACCCATGATGTCACATTAGCTGGCTGTCCTGAAATCTCACACTCCATCCTCCTTCGATTTCTTCCCCAAAGCAGATGAAATTTCTTTAACCTTGAGTGATCCTCAAATGAGTCAGACGCTCCTGTTTCCAGGTGATGGGTCCCAAATTAGCTCAATTTTCCAAGGCACCAAGAATTCCTTTGCAAGAGCTCCCAACCATTCAGAGACAGAGCTTGCATTCATCTCATCAAGAAAGAAACTGAATTCACTGTCTCCAATTCCCCATGGCTAAGCAATAATGTACGTTCTGCCAAGTCTAGATGCTGATACTATGCCATGAGGCAGTACAAGGTTTTCATCATCATCTTGCCAAAAACAGATGTTGGAGAAACAGTCACTTTTTCTGCACCCTTTCAATTGGCATTGATTGTGTGTGTGTGTGTGTGTGTATTTAAATTAAAAAGGCAAATCCAGCAATGGTATATACTCCACACACACACACAAGTACATACTCAAACAGTTCTGTTTTGTATATGGTTTACAAAATGCTTGGACAAGAATGTTGATAGCTGGTCTACTCATAATAAGAAAAAAACTGGGAAACCATCCAAATCAGGAGTCTGAATAAACAAATTATGGTACATCCATGAGTGAACTCTACTCATGGATTGAACTATTAATACACTACAACATGGATGAGTCTCAAGTACATTATATTAAGTGAAAGAAGCCAGAATAATAAAAAAATACATCCATTTCTATGAATTTCAAGAACTGGCAAAACTAATCTGTGATTAGAAACCAGAATAGTGCTTCCCTGGGGTGCGGCAAGGGAACGTTAATGGGTAGGAACAGGAGGGAAATTTCTGGGGTGCTGAACATATGCTACAACTTGATCCAGTGGTAGTTATATGTGTGTGTATAAAAACAATCATTGAATTACACAACTAAGATTTACTTGTTTTATTTTATGTAAATATTTCTCAATTAAAAAATCCACTGCAAATGCAAAAGAAGTTAGAAAAAATACTTAGATTCTTCAATGGGGAATTTGTCGTGTGTGAATACATGTGATGCTCAATGTTTGTATTAATATTTCTCGCATATATGTCACACTCTGTGGAATTGTATTTTTCTGCATTGCTCTGAATTATGTAATTGAGCAGAAATTGATGGGCACATCCATGGAAGCAGTAGTCAAGAAATCAAACAGCTATTGCATTGGGCAAATCTGCAAAAGACCTATCTAAAATATTTAAAAGCAATGATATCACTTTGAGGCTAGAGGTGTGCCTGACCCAAGCTATGATATTTTCAATCACCTCATATGATGTGAAATAGACACCAAAACCAATCCAAATTCACTGCCATCAATGTTGGCTCAGAGCCACCCTAATAGGACAAGGTCGAGCTGCTCTTGTGAGTTCCTGAGACTGTAAACTCTTTACCAGAGTAGAAAGTCCCGTCTTTCTCCAGCAGAGCAGCTGGTGGTTTTGAACTGCTGACCTTGCAGATCGCAGCCCAACGTGTAACTACTACCCCACTTGGGCTCCATGTGAAAGTTAGCCATTGAATAAGGAAGACTAAAGAATTGATGCCTTTGAATTATGGCATTAAAAAAATACTGCCTATATCATGGACTGGCAGAAGAATGAATAAATCTGTACAGCTAGAATGCTCCTTAGAAGTGACAATGGCTAGACTGTACCTTGCTTACTTTTTTACATGGTACAGGGAGAGTCCAGTCCCTGGGACAAGGGCATCCTGCTTGGTAAAGTAGAGGGTCAGAGAAAAGGAGGGAGACACTCAAGGAGATAGGCTGACACAGTAGCTGCAACTATGGGCTCAAACATAATAATTGTGAGGCTGGCACACACAGGACCAGGCCGTGTTTCTTCCTGTTATAAGATGTCATGCATCGGAAGTGACCGGATGGCACTTAAGCACAACAGCTTTCTTGTACAAGACTTTTAAGTCCAAGTGGTATCCCAATGAGCAAGGAAATCCCAGCCCCCACCGCACCCTCATCCCCAGTCAATAAGTGATCTCAGTTTAAAATCAGATTTGGGAAGGTAGCACTTCTTCCTTACCCTCAAAAACTGCCAGGAATTTTCAAGACAGGCTTCCTTTTCTGAGGGTCCTTCTGAAATCTCCAATGACTGTTTCTTCTTTTTTCAAATTCTGTCTTTGCTCGTGTGAATAACTGATGACGAGTCTTGTTTAGAAGACAAACACATGGGCTCTACCGGATTGAACGCCCCTTTCAACCTTTCAAAGTGTAATAAAGCAATTCAGTGATCTAAAATTGTTTCCCCAAGCAAGTATTCAATTATTGCAGCAATTACCCAGGCCATACATCTGAACTGGCACTCACAAACTCTATAGCAAGAATAATTTGAAAATGAAGAAACTATTTAGAGACTCATATTCCAATTGTATACAATAGCATAGTCCGGGCTTCTTGCCTTCTTATCACATTTTTTATGTCAGTAAAACAAATTAGAGTTTCAAAGGAAGTTATTGCACCATCACTTATAGGGTTTTGTTTCTCAATAGGCTAAGAACCTGATGAAAGCTTGATTTATTATTGCAAGTCAGAGTTCAAGGCCGCAAGCCGAGCACAGCAGAGGCAACCCACCAACAAGCTGGGCTGGGTAATGGCCAAAGCAGAAGTCCTCTATGTTTTATCAAAATTAGGAATGCATTAAGCCTGCCGGTTGCAACTGCAAACCGTGAGGAACTTTCCCTTCATCCATCCTTGTTTACAGGTCACTAGAACATATCAACTGAAGATCAAATATTGAAAAACAACGCCATCTTGAAGGAGGAGGTGAAACCAGAAAATCAAGATCTGCCTCCTGATGTTCAGGGCCACCCTACGACACCTACACACCTGTAAGCGACCCAACGACTTGCTTCTCCAGGGATTCTGGGGTGCAAACCCTGAGATTTAGGTGCAGGTGATGGGCCAAGGAAGAGATTCCCGCAAAAAACAGCAAGAATGAAGAGTAGAAGCAGGGCACGTAAAGGAGGGAAAGTCAAGCAAGGATCTGATCTCAGGCACCCTGGGAATCTCCTAGACTGAGTCTCGTGGAGAGTGTCAGTCCTACCTTATGGCATGAGAAACCTACCAGTCATTTGCTACTGGGCCTGGGGAGGACATAAACTCCCAATTCCAAGACTGTGGGGCTCTTTCCTAATGTCTGAAAATTGGGTCGAGCACACCCAAAGCAGGAGCCCTGGTGGTGCGGTGGTTCAAGCTTCAGCTGCTAACCCAAAGGTTGGCAGTCCAAACTCACCCAGCAGTCTCTAGGAGAAAGATCTGGCAATCTACTCCTATAAAGATTCCAGCCTAGAAAACTCTGTAGTGCAGTTCAACTCTGTCACATGGGGTTGCCATGAGTCAGGATTGCCTTGAAGGTGCACAGAAACAACACAGACCGAGAGCAATCTCCTTAAGAAAGTCTGTGTTGTTAACTGTCACAAAGTTGCCACTCTGTGTCCTGTGCCTTACTCCCAATTGGTGTTCATGTTTGGTCCCACTGCTGCGGTCACCTTGTCAAAAGTCTTCCCCCCTTTTTTTGTCTCTCTACTCTACCAAGGATGATATTCTCATTTTCTAGGGTCTGGTCTCTCCTGATAACACATCAAACGTATGTGAGACAAAATCTTGCCACCCTTGTTTCTCAGGAGCATTCTGGCTATACTTCCTCCTAGACAAATTTGTTTTTTCTCCTGGAAGGCCATAGTGCTTTCAATATTTTTCACCAACACCATGATTCAAAAGCATCCATTTTCCTCTGGCTTTTTGCTCAGTTTTTATGTGTATATGAGGTGATTGGAAATACCATGGCTTGGCTCAGGCACACTGTGAAAGGTAAGTTTATTGTGCCAACCTGGCCAATAAGAACATGTGGGATTTATCAGGTCACAGCTTGAGGACCTTATTTTCAGGTGCGATGGAGATAAATAGCTCACTGGTGGCCAGACACACTTTCTCTGCTACACATTCCTGTGGACAAGCCACATGGAGCTACACTGATGGAACCAGAGCCCTGGAGCTGGAGGAATCACGTGAAGATCCCTGGAAGCACTGAGATGCTTCCACCGCCACTGGATCCACAAGAATTTCCACCCACTGGCCTGTGATCTTCCTGCATTTGGCGTCATTGCATGTGTTGCGTGAGTCTGGAGAGGAATTCACAGACTGGTATCAAACATATGGGCTAATATCGGACTTGATCTGGACTGGGCTGGGATATTTTCTTAATATATAATTACTCTTTGATATAAAGCTCTTTCTTATACACATGTAAGTGTGTATGAATTTGTTCTCTAGTCAACCCAGACTACCACACACACACCTTAGGACTCAACGCTTTTTTTTCTTTTTAATCATTTTATTGGGGGCTTGTACAAGTACTCAACACTTTAAAGAGGTCTTGTGCAGAATATTTGATCAATGCGATGAGTAGTTGAATGTCTTGGATTACTTTCATGAGCGATGGTTGTGTATCAAAGCAAAATGAAATCTTGACAACTTGTCTTTTCTCCATTTATCTTGATGTTCTCTACTGGTTCAGTTGTGAGCATTTCCATTTTCCTTATATTGAGTTGTAATCCATACTGAAGAGTGCAGTCTTTGATCTTCAGAGATGCACAGCAACAACCCATTATATAGTATTTCTATTGGACAGACACATTAGATGGGGAAAACCCCTCGAATACAGATAATAATAATGTGTGGTAAAATGAGTAGGGAAGGGGTTTGGAGTATTTATTTATTTCCTTTTGGGTTATATAATTTATTTTATGTTAATGTCATATGTGCTTACAGCTTTATTGAACAACCCACTTACCTAATTCCTGAACATTTAAATAGGCTCTTGTGAACCCTGATGAGTCAGTTCTGGCACAGCATTGATGGCACTAAACATCATTTCCATCACCAGGTTCCAAGACAGAAACCTAATCTGGTTTATTTCATGATTCCAGTACTTTATACACCATCAGGTTCATGGTAGGTAATTAGAAACCATTGATGGATGTGTGGCAGGATGGATGGATGGGTGCATCCTCTCTTTATATTATTATACCCCAAAAAAGCCCTCAGAAACTCACACTGTAAGAGCACATTGATGTTTATAAAGTACCTGCCCATCCAAAGCTTGTTTGTTTTTTTACAAAAGTCAGTGGCAGGCATTTCCAGTTTTATGAAGAATGAAATGAGGGAGTTAGATTTAAGAGCCTTCCAAAGGCACCAGAAGAGAGTCAGGACTCAAATAAAACCTTCAGACTTCAAATCCCATGTGCCTGCATCATACAAGGATTAGCCATATCCTTCCAATTAATGAAAGCATCAAGGGAAGTCACAGCCATGCCATGTCTGTACAGTTTGCCCACATTCACTTAGAAACTTTCAACTAAACGAGGCACTGCCTACCAAACAAACAAACAACCAACACTACCTCCCAAAGTCATGACTCATCAGTCACTCAGAGCAGGCAATTTTTATGTCCTGGATTTTTTTTTTTCAAAATGCTTCAAATAACTCCAAGATCAAGAACTCTGTAGAGACAGCGGCTGTAATAATAATTCCCTAAGGGGAGGATTTGGGGGAATGGCATACTAACAACAATGAATACAAGAAGACCATGTTCTGAAATTGACTGTCGTGGTGATTGCGCAAATCTTAATAGGATCAAACAATGAAATCGTGTGGTATGTGAAGCACATGCCAGTAAGACTATTATAGTGCTTTGCATACCTGCAACACAAATCATTTGACTGTGATGATAATTTGTACTAAAATACAACATATCTAAAAATCCATGTTATACAGAAGATGGCTGAGGTATTTCCTGAGACGTCTGCAAATTTCTAAATTCTCAAATGGCAGCAAGGTTTGTGCAAGCTCCCGCTCTCTCCTGAATCATTACTCTGAACTTATTTCCTTTGCATGTCCACACACCACACACTCTCTGCCTTCTCAATTTGAGCTGATGTTTTCTCTTTCAAGATGTCTCACAAAGTAAGAGCACTTTGAATTACTTCATACCTGCTGTGAGTAGAGGGCACAAACACCATGCTGAGGTTCAACACTGAAGTGATCAGCTAAAGTTTGAGCTTAAATGATCCACGTCTCTACCCTAGCCTCATCAAATGTAAAATTCCATATCGCATGCCCCCAAATTAAAGCCAGAACTGCAAATGGCCTCTTCAACTGCACTGTCATGTTCAGAAATATAGCTCCTTCTTTGAGAAAGCATATAATGATAACAATAAGACAGTGCCTGGTACATACCAGGATACTCAACAAATGGCTCAGTGACTGACCAGAATCTATGTTCTCCTCATAAATGTGAAGGAAGGGAGGGGTAGAGGGGAGAGAGGACAATCATTGAATCAAAGAGTCTTCTCAGTTCACGTCATGGCTAACCACCCACCTTGAAGCTCAGCTACATTCAGGAAGAAGTTTGTTAATGACATGAGACAAAGCAGCTCAACATTAACAGAGTGTTAACACTCTCAAAGCACGTCAGTGTATATAGCCTAGAGCTTGACTTCGTTTACAGAGGGCTTGTATGCTTGGGAGAAAAAAGGGATATAATCATCAATGGGCTATTTATTATTATTATTATTATTATTATTACAAAAGTAGAATATGAAGGTAGACTTGGGAAGAACGAGTTGGGAAGGTTCGTTGAACTCAATTGTTGTCGTTAGCTGCTTTTGAATCAAGCGCGACTCATGCCAGGAAGAGCGGATCCTTGTGATATATTGAGGTTTTATTGGCTGATTTGGGAAAATGGCTCACCAAGATTCTCTTCCTAGTCCACGTTAGTCTGAAAGCCCCACTGAAACCTGTTCCGGATCACAGCAAGACACAAGGTCCCACTTAATTGTGGGTGTGTTTGAGGTACACTGGCCAGGAATGGAACTCGGGTCACCCAAATGGAAAGTGAGAATTCTACCACTGAATGAACCACCACTGTCTTCTAAAATTCAACTTGAAAATGTCAAAAGCCTTAATAATGGGTTACTCCATTGATCTGGCAATTCCACATCTAGGAATTTGACCTTAGGAATTTGACCTTAGGATTGATATATGAAGAGTTCCCATAAATTGTTAGCAAAAATATTAACAACACACTTGTTAGTTGGTAAATTACTTTAACAGGGAACTTCTCAGAGAAGAAGTAGAAATAGCCAATGCTTTATAGGAAAGAAGGAGGGACCCTGGTGGTGTAGTGGTTACTGATAGGATTGTAACTGAAAGGTTGTCAGTTCGAAAACCCCAGAGGCTTCTCAGGAGAAAGACAGGACGTTCTACTCCTGTGAACAGTCACAATCTCCGAAATCACAGGGTCGTTGTGAATCGGCTTGGACTGGATGGCAGTGAGGTTGGTTTGTAGGAAAGAAGAGTGATGGTAAGAAATCATTCTTACCCACCAAGCAGCTTGAAAAACTTTTAAATAATACTGCCCTCGGTCATAAAGGGGGTAGATAAATGGATTGGAGGACTATAATAGGAAATCTCAACTTTTGAGCATCAATTGTAAGCATCCATAATCTCTGACTCAACTATTAGACCTTAAGGCAGATTTCTACCTTATAGAAATATCTGCATGAGTCAAAACACTGTTATGTTCAAGAATAATTCTTTCAACTGCCACTCATCGCCATTGCAAAAACATTACAAACAACTGAAGTCCATTACTGGGAAAGTCATTATATGTTATTGTAGTCAATTCTGACCCATAACGACCCTATGCCCGCCCCCCCAAACTAAACACTTCCCAGTTCCTGCGCCACCCTCGCATGTTTTCGCATGTTGGAGCCCACTGGTACAACCACTGTGTCAATCCATCCTGTTGAGGGTCTTCCTCTTTTTCGCTGCTGCCTTTCTACTTTACTAATCTTGATGGCCTCCTTCAGGGACTGGTCTCTTCTGACAACATGTCCAAGGTACCTGAGATGAAGTCTCACCATCCTTGCCTCTAGGAACATTCTGGCTGTACTTCTTCCAAGACAGATTTGTTTGCTCTTTTGATAGTCCATGGTTCTTTCAATATTCTTCACCGACACTGTAATTCAAACTTATTGATTCTTCTTTGGTCTTCCTTATTCAATGTCCAATTTTCACATGTATATGAGGAGATTGAAAATACCATGGCTGGGGTCAGGCCCACCTTAGACCTTTTTTTTAAATAGTTATTTTATTAGGGGCTCATACAACTCTTATCACAATGCATACACACATCAATTGTGTAAAGCACATTTGTACATTCATTTCCCTCATCGTTCTCAAACCAATTGCTCTCCACTTAAGCCCCTGGCATCAGCTCCTCATTCCCCCCCCTCCCCGCTTCCCTCTCCCTCATGAGCCCTTGATAATTTATAAATTATTATTTTGTGATATCTTACACTGTCCGACGTCTCCCTTCACACACTTTTCTGTTGTCCATCCCCCAGGGAGGAGGTTATATGTAGCTCCTTGTAATTGGTTCCCCCTTTCTACCCTACCTTCCCTCTACCCTCCCAGTATCACCATTCTCACCACTGGGCCTGAAGGGATCATCTGCCCTGGATTCCCTGTGTTTCCAGTTCCTATCTGTACCAGTGTACATCCTCTGATCTACCAGATAGCCAGATTTGTAAGATAAAATTGGGATCATGATGGGGGAGGGGGAAGCATTTAGGAACTAGAGGAAACTTGTATGTTTTATCATTGCTACACTGCACCCTGACTGGCTCGTCTCCTCCTCGTGACCCTTCTGTAAGGGGATGTGCAATTGCCTACAGATGAGCTTTGGGTCTTCACTCTGCACTCCCCTTATTCACAGCTTTTCAACACTTTTAAGAGGTCTTGTGCAGCAGATTTATCCTATACAGTGCATTATTTGATCTCTTGATTGCTGTTTCCAGGAGCATTGATTGTGGATTCAAGCAAGATGAAATCCTTGACCACTTCAATCTTTTCTCCATTTATCATGATGTTACCTACTAGTGCAGTTGTCAGGATTTTGATCTTCTTGAGTTGCAAGATCATACCTAAGGCTGCAATCCTTGATCCTCATAAGCAAGTGCTTCAAGTCCTCCTCACTTTCAGCAGGCAAAGTTGTGCCATTTACATGCAAGGTTGTGTCATCTGCATATCTCAGGTGGTTAATAAGACTTTCTCAAATCCTGATGCCACATTCTTGTTCATATAAGCCAGCTTCTCCGATGAGTCACTCAGCATATAGATTGTCATTACATACGTAATGTCAATTAAATGGAATAATATACAGCAGTTTTAATAAAAAGCATTGGTTAGATAGTTTAGTATGAGTGGGCTTCATCTGGTTTGTGGGAAAATTCCATTATCTTTCAATCCATATTCCACACATTTTGAAGCCCCTTCATATAAAATAATTACCATGACATATTTTAAATAGAAAAGGCCCCTTGGAGAATGATAATATAGTGTAGCTCTCATTTAAGAATGAAAATGTGATATGAGTATATATACTTACACTTGAATATATATGCATTGAAAAAAGTATCAAGGGAGATCATGTGAATTAAGCCTCCGTTGACCTCCCTCAAACCATTGACCAGGGATGGGAATCATCTTGTCCTCAGAGTACACTGGAAAGTAGATTACTGCAGATACAGTTAGGTCGACATTCAACACCTTTCCCTTCATTTTACTTTTGGACCCATTTATAACTTGTTCTAGTTTTTATTAGTTTCTGATTTCTTTTGGTTAAGGTTTTTCTGGGTTTTATCTTGTTTTTGTTTGGGGAGTTTTTTTATATGAAATCAAGGATGGGCAAATCTATAGCGACAGTAACTAGATTAATAGTGCCTTAGGATTATGACAGCGGAGGTTGGGGGGAAATGGAGAACTAATAATAACAGATATTAAAATGAAGAAAATGATTTAAAATTGATTGGAATGATGATTGCACACATTTAATAGATTTAAATCTATTTAAAACACTGAATTGTATGGCATTCAAATTATATGTCAATAAAATGGTTAAATAAGAATAAATCATTGTTTTCAAAGTATCGAGGGAGATGGTTGCTGTTAGCAGTCACAGCTTCTGTGAAGCAGAGCAGATGAAGCATCAAAGTGAAGAGGTTCTTACACTTTTCTCTATGTACTACAATAGTATCACCATTTTACAAGCAAAGAGTTGTTTATGTACTGCTTAAGTCATTTTCATAAAACAAGGATATATGATTAAGGAATATTATTTTCAAACCTTCACCTTGTAAGGGATTGCTATTGCAATGCAGAAAAGGAAAATGGAATTTGAGGGCGGGGGTGGGGAAATGTTGTAAATATTGAGTGAGCCTGTATAACTCAAGGTTCAAAGACTATTTGCTGACTCTCCATCTACCCCGAAGTTAAAAATTGGCCACTGGAAGGAAGAGGCCAGAAATGGCATGAATTCTGCCAACTACTTGGGCTAGGCTCAAACTACTTAGAACTTGGATAGAACATGAATAGACAACTCTCTTTACTTTCCACTTCTCTCAGTGATACATTAAAGATGGTGGCAAATTCTTTGTGATTCCTCCCATCAAGAGGTGGAGTCTAATTCCCCCTGAATCTAGGGCAGACTTCGTGCTTGCTTTGACTAGTAGAACATGGCAGAAATGACAATGGAACAAGTCTTTGACAATGGACCTTGGCAGCTTCCACTTTTGGCGGAGAACATCAGCTACCATGTAAGAAGTCTGAGTCTCCGGGGCCAAGCTAGCCACGTGGGAAAGTCACAGAGCAAAGAACTGAGGCCCTGGACATATGACCTCAATGGAACCATCCCAGTCAACCATCCCAACTCCTCAACTGTTCAAGCCAGGCAGCTGAAAACGCAGACATTGTAGCGAGGGAACTAGCCACTCCCACTGTGCCTCTCCAAATTCCTGACCCAGGGAATCCTGAGCACCCAAAATGGTTATTGTTTTAAGCCCCTAAGTTTGGGGGTAGCTTGTTGCACAGCAAGAGATCATTAAATCTTCATGCTGTTATCTTCTCACCCTTCTCTCAACTAGAAGACATTACAGGGATTTGCAGAGTCTTACACAGTTGGCTTTTATTTACAAGTCCTGGAGTCACAATGCTGACCATGGAAACTAATATTCTGACCCAAAAGATGCAGTGTGCCAAACACTCAGAAAGCTATCTTCCTAGAAACGTCCAACGAAGTATTGTACAAGAGCCAAAAGTGCATGGGTGTTTTCGAGCTGGAAACAATCAGGTCATTATTGACTTTGGAAACCCAAGTTGCCAGCCCCTGACATCACAGAAGAATTGCTCTTCTCTGGAGCCGGCTCTGCA
The DNA here is from genome assembly GCF_000313985.2 of Echinops telfairi. Classification (NCBI taxonomy): domain Eukaryota; kingdom Metazoa; phylum Chordata; class Mammalia; order Afrosoricida; family Tenrecidae; genus Echinops; species Echinops telfairi. The sequence goes on from NW_022103951.1 coordinate 7,754,591, forward strand.
GAGGTTCATCCAGAGGGTGGGCCCTCCAAGGGATACACCCCTGGCTCCTCTACCTGGTCCTTCTGGAAGCTGGTCCAGCCCCTGACTACCATGGATAGGAGTCTGGGAGCTACAGAGGGCTTGAGGGAAGCAACAAGTGAAGAAGGTCATGAATGTGGGTGGGAGCAAAGCCACGGATCTGGTCCACAGTCATCTGGGTGGGCCCCAGGACTGAGCCTCCAGTGGGACTTCAGCCCAAAGAGGTCGGGCTGTTTTGACTCCAGTCAGCAGAAGGCATCCTTGTCAAAATCAGCCTGAAGAATCTCCAAATGAGGTTTTTCTGGCACACTAAGGTGGCAAGTTGCTTGGTTGCCTGAAACTTTGAAGTTGAACTGTTCCTAAGAATCACAGCTTCTGACATACATGTCTCAACTCTTTACCATGGTCCAGAAACTAGAAAACACTATCCATCCAGATGGAGATGCAGATGTTTCTGACTTCATTCTCACGTGGTAAAAAACAACAACCAACAAAGGATCAGAGTCAGTCGATCCCATTTTGGGATATTTTGACTTAGTTTGCTGGGACTTTTTCTGGCTTATTATAGAGTTGAAGCTTCAAAACCTCCCCAGAATGATCATTTTCAGTTGGTCTATGCAAACATGTGTGACCGTCATCTCTACGCTCTAAGAGAACGTGAATTCCCTTATACCCACAGCACACGCCATCGCCTGGGAGTTTGTTAGAAATGCAGATTCTCGGGCTCCAGTGAACCCGAATCTGTTGTTTGTACCCGGATGATTCATAGGCACTTTCACATGTGATAAGAGCTGGCCTGAGAGACCACAGCCTGCTTTTGAAAGTCATTCTGGGAACGCTCAGCCCTTGCTCCTCTATCCTCCAACATTTCTTGCAGACAGAATCAGGTTGTACTACGCATAAAAGATAAATTCAAGGAAGGAAAGCAGCCCCATAGAAAAACAGAAGCCATCTCACAGAGGGGAGACTCAGGTTAGGTGGAGATACGGCTTTGTCTAAAATGGTAGTGGCAAGTGGGTTCAGTGGTTCAGAGGGTCTTTGCTGAGGTGGCTCAGTGATAAGATCCGAACCTCCCATTCATGGAAACCCGATGCACCCAGGCAACGACACCACCCATCTGTTGGGTGAGACTTTTATGTAGCTATGATACTGAGCAGGATCCATCAGAGCTTGCAGACACAGATAGACCCAGAGGAATGGGTCCAGTCATCTCCTTCCCAAATACCATCCTTTGAAAACACAGTCTAGTGTGGCACACGTGGGCTCACAATTCATCAGAACCAACTTGACAACAATGGGTACTGGTTTGACTTTGCCCGGGTGAATGAGAAGGGGCTCAATGGACTCACCCTGTTTACAAGCGTCTCGGCTCTTTTTGAGCCCCAAATGAGGGATATGGTGTCCCCTGCAAAAATCTCTCTCCCTGGTCATTCAGGGCTAAAGATTCTCTAAGTGCTATCCCTATCGCTGGCAATAATATCAAAGAAACGTTGCTAGCAAACAAAAGAGAACAAAACCAAGGATTACAAAGTACGTGGGCTGCACTATGCCCCTGCCCTGGTGTTCGCACTGTGGGCATAAAAAGGAAGTGAGAGAACACATGCCACTCTGAGTCAAACTGCCTTGTCAGGAACTCAGTGATCATAGTGGCCGAGTTGAAGAGGAGGACCATACAGAAAACATCGCTAATCTGGCCTCTTCTTGACCTCTGTTCCTCTTGCCATGGGAAGAGCTCTGAGCTGATCTTAACTTGTTCCGTTTAATGCCACATAGAGCCCTCAGTTGCTCTTCAGTGTTAGCACTGGTGTATTGTAACCCCGAACCTCAAGCCGAGAGGGGGAATCTTGCCCGGCCCCTTTCCTCAGGATACTGAATACATGTTATTTATTTTCTCTTATCCCTCCCTGTGGTTCACCAAGCATTTCGTAAGATCTTAGAGCCAAAAAGAACTTCAGTAAACATCTGGTCCAACTATCTTACCCGTGATGAAATGGAGGTCCAGAAGGGTCAAATGCTGGGCAGCAAAGCTAACATCAAAAACCTCTCTGGCACCTCTAGGCCTTGCCTCGGCTCATTTCATGGCCACAGTAAATACGCTGCCATTGTTCCTTTTTTCATTTGAAGCAAGGGTTAGGAAACCCCCACAATAACTTAGGCACATGCATGGAAGTTAAACAGACCTCGGTCTGACTTCTAAATCTTCCACTTAGGAGTTGAGTGATCCTCAGTAGCTTAGCCTCTGGGTTACCTCAATCCATACTGCGGGCATCACTGCACCCACCTGCAGGCTGTTTGATGATGGACAAGCTAACAGGTGGAAAATGCTGGGTCAGTCAAGGTGATTGCAGCTCACAGTGTCTCCAACCTCTCTGCCTCCTTTTAGCATCTGTTTGTTCTGTCATCCTCAATGTTGGCATCAGCCATGGGCCAGATGACAGGAGCAAACTTTGGGTATCTCCCCTGTGCACAACAACAACCCCGGCCGAGGACACAGAGAGTGACTCTGTTTCTTTTTGTGACCTCGCCCAGAAGTCCGTCCCCTCCCCCTCCCGCAGGTTTTCTTTGGTCTTGTTGGCCAGAGTTGGTTCATGTGACCACTCCCGAAGAAAAGGAAGCCTCTTACAACGACCAGGCTAGCCCTGGAGATGAGGATAGGATCCACATTCCCTGGGAAACACGCTAAAAAAAAATTCAGGCTTCAGTTAGAAAGGAAGGCAGAATAGATGTGGGGGGAGGGGAGAGAGACAACAAATGATGATGACTGCAGGTGTTTTTCATTGACTTCTTTTCCAGAGTATTTTAGGCAGTCCTTCTGACAAGGTTTAAAGGGTAGCAGCTGATGGATTTCTTTTCCCACTCCCATACCCTTTCACCCCAAGGGAATTTCTGTGTCGCGCCCTACTCCCACCTATCTGGGAAATAAATCCGCTGGAACTTAATTCATCCTCACTGACACACCAAACATGCAGGCCATCCCCGACAGTTGTCCCGGAACACTTCCTATCTAATGCTAAGGCCCTCCCTCCATGTGAACAGTGCTCTTGAGTTTACAAAGTTCTTGTTGCATACCGTCGCGTGGATTCCAGCGCACAGTGGCCTTACACGACAGAGTCAAAGTGCTCCCAAAAGCTTGCCTAAGCTGTTACCTTTAGAGTATCTGATTATCACCTGGAACGTTCAAACGGTCAACCTTCTGGTTAGCAAGGGCATGCTTAACCATTATGCTCCTGAAAATAAGAACTTTGAGATCGAAATTACCTTGAGTGTGAATAGTGAGGATTAGGGAGAGGTTAAGTGATTTGCCCAATGTCTTCATCTAACAAGTGACAGAGTGAGCCCCCCACCTGCAATGTGCTTTCTGCTTCTTTGCACTACTACAAGGAATCCCAGTGGGAAGTTGCCATACAAGGCAGTCATGAGCAGAAAGGCTCTGAGTGCCAACAACCTGCTCTTCTGATCACCGCCCAGTTTGTAATCCAGACACTTCCTGAAAGCACAGATGACAACTTCCACTGTTCAAAATAGAACGTCTTATTTATTTATCGAACATTTAGCTAGCACCTGCCTCATGCCAGGCATTATACTAAGTGCTTTACAAATCGTACTTCATTTAATCACATTGAGTTCGATATGCTTAGAGACATCTCAATAGCCTGAGACCGGACATGTTTCACAAAAGCCTTGTATGACTTATTCTTTTGGCAAGTCACCAAAAGGTGAGTTTCAGGTCTAGGTCTAGGAGTCCAGAACAGATCAAACTTCAGGGGGGTAAAAAAAAAAGTTCTTTACCCGAGCTACCATCTTTTTCCCTATTCTTTTATTAGATACAACCCAACCTATGCCCAAATTATCCACTCTGGTCAAACACATGTAAACAAAATCACATAGCAGTATGCAATTGCTTGAAGAAAATTCTGGATTGCCCTAAACTTATTATAGAACACCATCCTTTTGTAACCCACTTATATATTTTGGCAGATTATAATCTTCTCTAAAAAGCAATAGATCTTTCTGGTTCAAGCTTAGGAGGGCTAACAGGCATTGGTTGGCGCCACTTTGTGTTGACATTCTTAATCTTCCCATCGGAATTTTCAAATAACAGGTCAGCCATGGAAATTATCAGCTGTACTGTGCGAAGTCCCTGTGAAGTGCTGCCATTTGCAAGAAGAGCTTTCTGAAAGCCTAAGAAGTCAGAATATGTTTCTCTGCTTTTCATGTGACAGTAATTAGTATTTAAACTCTGGAGTGTTTACTTCTGCAGCCAAGCAGACAACATCACTAACATGCTCCAGGCGTCAGCCATTGCTGTTTGCAATAGAGGATCCCCATTTCCAATATCATCTTACAGGAAATATGTTGTGCATCAACAAGTCCATTTTGACTCATTTCGACCCTGTATGAGAGAGTCGAACTGTCCCAAAAGGGTTTTCTAGGCTGTAATCCTAGACAATTCACCAGGTCTCTGTTGGCATGGGGCTAAGTGGGTTTGAACCACCCACTTTTCAGTTAGCAACCAAGTGCTTAACCATTGTGCTGCCAGGGCTCCCTACAGAAAAGATAAAGCCCCCACAATATTAAAAAGAGACAACATAGATATTTCCTTCCGCAGTCCGAAATAGCCATTTGAAGAAGGATGTAATCACTGCACAATCATGCAAACACCAGCCATGGTTTTACAGTCTTGGCTAGCACAGTACCAGTGGGTGCAGTTTTCCTCTTACTCACTTTTTTCTATAAAAATCTGTTGGTAATCTAAGAACTTTTGCTTCTCTTTAAATATGGAACTTTGAAATATATATATATATATATATGGTATTCTTCTCTTGGTGGAGCAAATGGTTAAGCTTTCAACTACTAGTTGGAAAGTTGGCAGTTCAAGTCTACCAAAGGCACCTCAGAAGACAGGCCTATTGATCTGCTTTCGAAAGGTCCCAGCCCTGAAAGCTCTTGAGGGCAGTTGTACTGTGCACACATTGGGACGCCATGAATCAGAATCAACTTGACAGCAACCAAGAACAACAATTCTTCTCTAGTGAGAAGTTGCCTTTGATTTAAACAGGCTATACCAGTAGACAGTCCTCTATAAAACATCAAATGAAGAGAATTAATATTTTCCTCCTTCACGCTGAGGTGCCATCGAGTTAACGCTGACTCATAGTGACTTCATGTGCATCACAGTAGAACAGTGCTCCCTAAGGTTTTCAATGGCTGACTTCCTTTGGAAATATGTCTCCAGGTCTTTCTTCTGAGGAGCCTCTGGGTGCATTCGAATCTCCAAATGTTCAGTTAGGAGCCATGAGCATTAACTAACTTTTTGTACCACTCTGCGACTTCTTCACACTGCCTATACCAGTGCTAGTCAGACTTTAGCATGGTTTTTGTTTAGTCAAACCAAACTCATTGCCACTGAGTCAATTCTGACTCATAGCCACCCTACAGGACAAAGTAGAACTGCCCCTCTGGGTTTCTGACATTGTAAATCTTCACAGGCGCAGAAAGCCTCATCTTTCTCCCACAGAGCAACTGGTGCTTTCAAATTGCCAGCCTTGTGGTTAGCAGCTCAATTTATAGCCCGCCACACCAGCAGCTTATTAAAATACAGATTTCTTCCCACTCCCAGAGAATCTGATTCAGTAGGTCTGATTCAACCCAGAGTCTGCATTTCCAACAAGCCTAACAACAGTAGTGTTTGAAATCCTTCTGGAAGGAAATTAGTCCCAATACGGTCATAATGTGATTCTCAACTGCTGGAGCAAGAAATGAATCCATATGTGGGGCAATGAGTTTCTCGTAATATAAGACCTTTCTGATACTGGATTTGTAGTTCTGCCAAAACTATTTGCTAGTCCACAGTCTTGCAAAGGGGTTGGTTAGTCTGATAACATGTGCAAAACCTCAGCAGACATTAGTCAATTACTATGCAAATTGAGGGGATTGGTCAGTTCTGCCATCCTGCTATCCTTTGAAGATCCAGTCCCTCCATACCATCAAGAAGATCCAGAAGGTAATCTTTTAGACCTGGCATCCCTGTGCCAAGAACCCCCTAGACCTAGGAGACAGAGAAAGCTATAATACCAGAGATAACCTGAGATGACACAGAGGGAGCAAAATGGCACAAGTGGTGAGTTAGTTAGTTTATTGTGCCAACCTGGTCAATAAACACATGTGGGATTAATTGAAGTGTGGCGGGATAACTGGGTGGTGAGCCTCCCCTTTCTAGTTCTCGGGTCTCTTGTTTTGTGATGGTCGCACTAGTGTGCAGCTGCCTTCGCAGTTCCCTGCTTCAGCTTGCAAGGCTGACTTCCTGCAAGACATCCCCAAGGAGAAGCCACATGGACCTACCCCGATGCAGCCCTGGGTGCTGGAGCACCTGTGTGGAGACCCCTGCCAGCACTGAGATGCTTACACGTTCACTGACTTGGCTTTCCTCCTGCAGTCGGCATCGTTGCATCTGCTTTGTGAGATGGAGGAGGACTTTGTGGACTGGTGTTGGACATATGAGTTAATGGGTGAATATTGGACTTGTGGGCCTGGGCAGCACTGGGTTCAGATGTTTTCTTTTTAACTGTTAACCTTTATATAAAACTCTTTCTTATACATGAGTTTCTGTGGATTTGTTTCTCCAAAGTACCCAGACTAATACAAGTGGCAAGAACCATGGTTCCGAGAGAGCTGAGCATCTTCAGACATACAGCTTCCAGGTAGAGTGTGGTGCCTCCAGGTGGACTAAAGAGCTTTAACACTTGCTTGTACAGGGCAGAGGCCATGAATGAGGGCTGGTAGTGAGCAGGGCCAAGAGCAAGGCCGGCCTGCCTTTGGGCACAGTGAAGGAGCTGGGAGATTGGAAGCTGTCCAAATTGATGAACTGTATCCTTTGTACTGAGTTTATACTTTATACTGTTACTTCCAAGTTGATCTTGATCTTAATTATAATCTGTTACTTTCTTAATAAGCCCTGTAATCATGAGTATGGACTGTGGTTTCTGTGTGGTCAAACACAACAGAGAAGTAGAATGCCATGGGAGCGACAGCTGGTATAATGGGTAAAAATGGAGGAGAGTAGAGTTGTGCCTGGCCTCATCCTTATAGGTTGTTGATTATCCTTCCCATCTTAAAGTTAGAGGACTTCAGGCACTATCACCTTGCATCATAGGATCCTTTCAACCCTTTCATGAGTTTATGTGTGAGACTGTTGTTGCTATTGTTAGGTATCTGTGGTGGTTACATAATTTCATATCAACTTAATAAATAAGTGTAAGGGTGGAGCCTAAGCTGTCAATCAGGTCACAGCCTGATGATGCCTCCTTGTGAGTGTGGCTCTCTCATGAGGATTCTGGGAACTTCCTCTCTCTCTGCCTTGGTCTTCCTCTTGACAAGCCATGTGAAGGCTTGCGGAGACTTGCAAGGGCCTCTCTCTCTGCTTCACCCTCTTGTTGAAGAGCCACACTCGGAGCCTTGTGGAGACCTGTGCCAGTGCTGAGATGCTTCCAACGCCACTGGGTCCACAAGACTTTGCACCCACCAGTCTGTGATCTTCCTGCATTTGACATCACTGCATGTGGCTGCATGAGTCTGAAGAAGAATTTTTGGACTAGTATCAGACTTATGGGATAATATTGGACTTACAGACTTGATCTGGATTGGGCTGGGACGGTTTCATAGTACACAATTTTTCTTTGATATAAAACTCTTCCTTATACATATAAGAGTGTCTCCGGATTTGTTTCTCTAATCAACCCAGTCTAACACAATGCCTTAGAATAAATTCCACCTCAAAATTACCCTGTGCACAATAGAATGAACCATTGTTGGTTCCTGTGCCAAATCCTCACCGTATTGCTATGTTTGAGCCCATTGCGTCAATCCATCTCATTGAGGCTGACCACTCAAAAAGCAGGTAATCTTTGCTGTCCATTCTTGTTTTGCTGGCTGATCATTGATTACTAAATCCACACAACCAATTTTCCCCACACTAGTTCATTATTTCTCAAACTTTCCAAGAGAACCCCTAATGAAGGCAGAGATGAGTAACTGGGATCCCTTTGATTCCCCATACCATCTGACAGTTTATCTGAAAGCAGCACATGAAGTAGTCTTCAAAAGCAGGAACTATATTTTCAATTTCTTGTTTTAATCTCCACGTTTTTACTTTCATATAAAGTATGCATCCTAAATGACAACATCAAAGATGCATCAAGTTTATTACAGGGTTTTGCTTAACTTGGCAGAGGCCACCACATATTCTTAGTGGTTCAAACATCCCAGCTTGAAACGCAGGAAGCCAAAGAACTATCTGCAGGGACTCAAAGTGACAAAAACAACTCAAAAGGTTAGATAGGAATCTTGGGGATTCAGAAAAGGAGAGTGAGGACAGTTACACGTCTCAAAGGGTGAAATCAACATCGGGGAATTGTACCCGTTGCATTGGTGTGCATTGCACTCTGGATATTTTCAACCAAAATTAAAAATGCGAGAAACACAAGTGTCAACGGAGGCTATCTTAATCACCCTCGGACTCACACTTCTCTGTAGAGAGAAATTTCTGGGAGGCAGCTTGGTGAAGTAGAAAATCTATGTGCTTTAGAAACAGACCAGTTTGGTTCCAAACCTGAGATCTTGAAGAGTTGTGTGACTAAGGGCAAGTGTCTTAACTTCTCTGATCCTTGCTTTCCTTGTCCAGAAATCGAAACTAGGAATCTCCATCATACCAGGTTATTGTGTGGATTGGCTACAATACACATAAAATATTGGGGAACCCTATATGTTTAATAAATGGTAAGTTGCTATTGTCATTATCGGCTAATGAACCTTACAGCCTTCCCCCCAGTTGATTTTCAATCTCCTCCTCTCTGCAGCTTTTGGGAATGAAAACAAAGCTAACTGCCCACTCCCATATTCAACAGCCGAAAGAAGGCTTCTGAGAAATCCACAGGTGCATTTCATCAGGACAATGAAAGGAGTCCTTGATTGACTACTAGCCTTGGCCTCACCTGACAAGAACCCTCTTTATGAAGGGGAACAATAGTGACACACCTACAAATATTATTTGTGCTACTATGCCCATAGTTTTATCAGATTCCAGAGTTCTGAGTACTATCCAGCTTTTGCCCCGTAGCTTCTAGTCTAAATATATTTTTCTCTAACTGTACACTCTGAGGATCTGAGGCTAAAACTACCCTGGTTGGGCCGCATTTGACTTTAATGAAATGGGCAGCCTGAGCTGCAAACTTCAAGGGGATATGTTTTGGAGTTGAAGTTCCTGGGTCGTGGAAACAGTTAAGCACTGAGCTACTAGCAAAAGGTGGGGAGTTCAAACCCACTCAGAGGTACCTTGGAAGAAAGGCCTGGTGATCTGCTACTGGAAAGGTCACAGCCTTGAAAACTCTATGGACTACTTCTCCGCGCTGCATGCCGTCATCATGAGTTAGAATTGGGGCAAGGACAGTCAGTGCAGTTGTTGAGGCTTTTTTCTGCTTGTTCCTAGATGAAACGTTCGTTTGTTATTAGATATTGTAAGTCATAATAAAGAAGAGCGCTATCAAGAAATGTATGACAGAGATAATATTCATTTATATTTATCATATTTATTTTTCTTTTGTGTGTGCATCCATGTTATTATTTGTTTACCTATAAATATATGCTACCATCTATGTCTCTTGTTTGTGTGCTACTGTCTTTTGTCTTGTGTGTGCCTGTGTGTGTACTTGTGCATGTTTCTATCCATGTACATCTGTATGTATGTCTCTTTTTAATTCATTGCCCCTCTCCTTGGTATCCCCATAACCATCAAAGTCTGCTTCTTTTGGTGCAAAAAATATTTTTCTTGTATAATTGAGGTTTCCTACAGTATTTGCCTTTGTGGGATCGACTAACTTACTGAACATAATGTTTTTCAAATTCATCCGTGTCGCGAGGTGTTTGGCCGGTTCATCAATGTTCTTTAGGGATGCACAATATTTCATTGTATGTGTACCAAAGTTTATTTTTCCATTCCTCCACTGATGGGCATTTTGGGTGTGAAGAGCACTACAATAAACCTAAATGTGCATATGTCTGTTCGGGATTGCTCTTTATCTCTTTGGGTGTAGACCTAGGAGAGAAATTGCTGGGTCGAATGTTATTTCTAGTCGCCTTTGTAGGACAATATTTAAATAACATTTGCTTTGGGGTGTTGATATTCACAAGACAGAGTGTGTTTACAAGTTTTTGGCTCTGTTTATCACTCATTTTATCCTTTATCCCCATTATTGTCTCTCTATCATTAAATGCTCATCGGGCTTGTGACCATGGACTGTTTTAATGAACCAGAAGGAATCAGATCTTAGATATGATTTTATTCTAGAGGATGGTAAATTAGGTGGTCAATTTATTTGAACAAAGGGCTTATCACTTACTTCACAAATCAAGAAAGGAATAAATGGATTCCATTCACATTGAAATGATCAGCGCTTTTACATTAGCCTGTTCATAGTTCCAGATTTCCATTTAACCGATGGAAAATTTTAATCCACTTAGAAGACTATACAAGAAGATTCATTTCCTGCCTCAAAGAACATATATTTATTGAGCAGCTACTATTTGTGAGACTACCACCCATCTGTCAGCTTGTACTATGGTGGCTTGCATGCTACTATGATGCTAGAAGCTTTTCCACCAGTATTTAAAATACCAGAAAGCTCACTCATAGTAGACAGGTTTCAGCAGAATTTCTAGACTAAGCAGACTAGAAATACCTGGTGATCTACTTCCAAAAATTAGTTAATGAAAATCCTGTGAATCATATCAGAGTATTTTCCAACATCGTGCTGAAAGATAAGCCTCTAGGTTGGAAGGTATTCAAAATACGCAGTGGCCACAATAACAGGCTGATCCTTGAAGATAACACAGATTGGAGCGAGGTTTTGTTCTTCTGCATCAGAGTTGGCTTAACAGTAGCCATAACAACATGTGTTAGACACTGTAATAGGCACTAAAGATATCAGGAGCAAGAACTGATGATAAGTCTTACCATTGTGCAATTTACAGTCTAGTAGGGTAGGCAGACATTACTCAAATAACCACACAATAAATGTGAAATTGCAACTGTAATAAAAGCTATGGTGAAGAGTTTGGTGATGTAAGGAAAGCAAAACACCACAGGGATTTGATGTCCAAGGAAGATCAAGGAATAAGCTGAGAACTAAGGAAGGAGGAGGAGAGGGAGGCAGGAATTTTCTAGACCAGGGATGGATGACAGCATGGAAAGTTCCAACGAAAGAAGAAGGTTCTAGGGCCGGGGGAAGGTAAGGGAGCACACGGTGAGAGAAAGTTAGAGGTGTGCATGGGTTAGTCTGCCTACACCACAATTGTTAGGCATTTTAGGGATTTTGATCTCCAGCCTAAGATAAACAAGGAGCAATTCAAGTATATTAAGATTAGGGTATGATAAAATCATATGTAATTCATACCAGTAATTAAGACGTGAGAGGGTAGTGACGGTTCAGTGCTAGAATTCTGCTTGCCAAAGTGCCCTGATGGTACAATGGTTAAGTGCTCAGACTCAATGAAAGGTTCGTGGTCCAAGCCCACCCAGCAGCTCCACTGGAGAAAGACCTAGTGATATGCTCCCAAAAAGATTGTAGCCTAGAAAATACTAAGGAGCAGTTCTATTCTGTCCAATGGAGTTGCCACGAGTTGAAAAGTGACTCTATGGCACTTAACAACATGAGGGAAATGCTGGCTCAATTTCCAGCCAATGTGTCTCATGCACAGTCACGGTGTTCATCTGGGTAGACTAGAGAAACAAATTCATAAACACACATATGTATATAAGACAGAGCTTTATATTTGAAAGCAGTTGAATATTGAGAAAACATCCCAACTCAGTCCAGATCAAGTCCTTAAGTCATTGATATTAGCCCATATGTCTGATACCAGTCTACAAAGTCCTCTTCAGACTCACAAAACACATGCAATGACGCCAAATGCAAGAAGATCACAGGCCAACGGGTGCAAAGTCTTGTGGATCCAGTGGTGGCAGAAGCAAATCAACGCTGGCAGGGATCTCCACATGCCTCCTCCAGTTCCCAGGGCACAGGGTCTATCAGCAGAGTGCCATGTGTCTTGTCAGTAGAGCATCTCTCAGGGAGTGAAGCAGTGTCTCCCACCTCGAAGGAGGAAATATAGGAATTCCCAGAACCTTCAGGGGAAGGCCATGCCCACACAGAGGCCTCATTGGCTATTCAATGATTGAAAGGCTAGACTGCACCCCTTCTCTCATAATCCTTTCAAATTGACAATAGATTATATAACTACCACAGTCACTATCTATCAGTGGAAGCTTATGTGTTGCTGTGATACTGACAAGTGTCTGTGGGATTTCCAGGCTAAAAGAGATTGGGAAGAAAGGCCTGACAATCTACTTCCAGAAAATCAGCCAATGAAAACACTATGGATCACAATAGTATTCCGCTGTGCATGTAGCACCATAGCAACAACTATGAACAACAGCAATGAAGTAATTAGTTGAAAAGGGCTCCCAAAATAAGTATCATTAGCAATAACATCCCTAGCTTTAACATTTTATATGAATTGTACATGTATTCATCAATCTCTCCAGGCAGATCCAAGATTTATTTGCTACTGATGGGTTAGATGAATGTCTTTCCTTGACCTACTTTCTTGTCCATGATATGTGGTCTACAATTTTCCATTTCAATTTTCTTTTCACAAAGGACTGAAATATACTTGCAATACATTCTGAGTGCTTGATTCTCCTGAAGTCTAATTTTCTGGGATGTTCTGCAGATACTTCACTTGTACCTAATTGAAAAGCAATTTTCTTTATAGCAACCTGCCTGTATTGAGTCTTTCCAAAGCATTCGACTAAATTTTCCAATGGGAATAAAAACTCTCTGAAATATGAATATGTTCAGATTCCATCAACTTACATAGTACTTCATTAAGTTATGTAATTATTTCAAAAGCAGGTTAAGAACTCTTAGTAAACATATAGTTCATCAATTGGTAGGAGCATACTGGAGAGCAGTCTACAAGCAATGAGCAGTCAGTGTGACATGGGGATGGATGAAATATTTCGCAGAGACAATTTCTTGCTGTTGTTGTTGATAGCTACTACTGAGTCACCCTGACTCCTGGGGAACCCCTGTACAATGGGAGAAAACCCTGCCTGTTGTGTTGACTGAATTAATGCAGTAAATCCAGTAGAATGATTAAATGAATATGCGTTAAGATAATTCAACTGAATATTGGTTTTGAGGAGAAGAGATATAACAAGGAAAAGAGTGGGTGGTTGTAGGCCAATTGGGAAACTAACATAATAGTTTATGTGAAATATAGGTAGTTGGCACCATGATGATTAGGATCAATGGGAATGCCTAAATATGCACAATATTTAGGAGGCAGATCTGACAAAATGGTGGATTGGCTATTCTGAGACAGGGAAAGGTCAAAGATGACTGCAAACGTCATCTTTTGCAAACCTAGTTTTGCAAACCTAGTTAAGATAATGATGCATTTACTGAGTCAGGTTATGCTGAAATTGCAATGAGTTGTGAATCTGTTGAATTTTAGGAACTTTTGTTATCCCAAAGAGGCCTAGAGTTTAGAGAAAATAGCTGGGCTAGAGATGCATGGGTCAGTAGAGATAAAATTCCCTAAAGAGGAAGTATCAAGTGATGCTGAACCAAAATCTTAAGGAAGTTCAACATTTAACTGTGATCAGTCTCTCTTAGTAATACATTAAGAGTCATGGTAACTTTCAATTAGCAGTAATTGTGCTTTTGTTAGAATGTCGTCAGCTGCAATATCACTGCATTAAAAAGTCACAACAATTTTGCACTACATACATACATTATAAAGCTATACATTGGCAATATTTAGCAGTCTGGTTGCAGAAAAACACATATACACTATTCCATAGGAGACAAACTTCAGAAGAAAATCTGATTTATTACTGTTTTTCTCTGCCCCTTATAATATTAGTGGTCAACATTTATTGAGTGCTTTCTATATGCCAAGCATTCTTCTAATTTCTCACAAGTAGCTTAATTCATTAAATATTGGAAGCCTCTCTTTATGGTATATACCAGTTTTTAGTGTGGTGAAATATATATAACATACAGTTTTCTTTCTTCTTTTTTTTGGAATTTCCATTTAACCATTTTCTAGTGTACAATCCCGTGGCATTAATCATACTCACAATGTTATGCAACCATCACTATTTGTTTCCAAAACTCTTTCATCACCCCAAACAGAAATTCCACACCCATTAAGCAATAGCTCCTCATTTCTCCCTCCTCCCAACCCCTAGTAACCAATGAATTGACATTCTGTCTCTAATATCATACCTACTTTACAGATAAAAATGATGAGCCCCAGATGTTTCTTAACTGAGATTTCCCATCCAATAAGTGACCGCATTGTGAAGCTAAGCGAAGGTGCTGTCTCCCAGGCAGTGCTCATAATGACTACATCTCGCTCCTCCAGCATTCACAAGGATTTCTTGTCACACAGCATACTCGAGAATTTTCAAGTGGAGGAACAAAACCAGTACAACCACAATAAGCATCCAATTTGATTCGGAGCACTAGGCATGGGCATGCAGTTTCCAGGCCCCAAGGTTCCTTTGGTTTGGGAAAAATACAGTCCCCAAAGTAGCTATGTGAATTGCCTCTTCAAATATGTGCAAGTCTCTGAGCTGCTGGCTCAGAAAAGCAATAAAGGCAATAAGGGAAGTCTGCCGAAGAAGGCTTCTTTAGCTTGACTAGTAAAGAAAGGCTGCCTTGGGCATTGTGCTCCTTTAAGATCTGTCTACCTGGGGTCAAATTCAAAACAGAAACTTCAACGTTTAGATAGGAAATGGAGACGCCAATGAGTTTATGTCACTAGAGCAAGAATAACTCGGAACGAGAGTAAAGTGGTTGCAGCACTTGAAAACTGTAAGCAAGGGACAATTGTTATCTTGGTGTATGTTCGTTCTGCTGTTGTATATTCTCAACAGCAAAAAATAAAATAAATTCTATTTCAAAAAGAATAAGAAAGCTTCTCTAAAGGGACCTTAAATCATCTATGCAGATGGAGAAAATGTTTTCAAAACAATAAGAAGTATTTCCAAAACTTTCTGAAAGCTTTAGCAATCCCCGGCACTGGACAACTCCAAGAAAATCTTTAGTCTCTAGGAGTAAAGACGCCACAGTCATCAGCATATTCATAATAAACAACTTGTTTTGCTATCAGGCAGCTAAAATAGAATTATTTCCTGGGAAATATTTTCTAAATCTCATCATTCCTGATCATAAATTATGCATGTCTGAATAGTTGTTACCCAGCTAATAGAGTACATCAGACAATTATTTATACAGAGGCATAACTTGACAATGGTTTCTATCCCATACTGAATTGTGCCTATTCTGATTAAGTTTGTAATTCTGTGGCAATTACATAATTTTGTGTCAATTTGCAGATATAAAAGTGTAGGAATGGAGTCTAACCTGTCAATCAGGTCACAGCCTGATGGTCACTCCTTGTGGGTGTGACCTTCTCTTAAGGAGGGCCCTGGGAACGCCCCCACTCTCTCTGCTTTCACCTTCCTGTTGGCAGCCACACTGAGACCTGTGCCAGTCCTGTGATGTTTCCACCGCCATTGGATCCACGCGACTTTTCTGCATCATTGCGTGTGGCTGCTTGAGTCTGAAGAGGGCCTTATGGACTAGTGTCAGACTTAAGAACTTGAGTTGGACTGGGCTGGGATGTCTTCTTCATATACAATTACTTTTTTATATCAAGCTCTTTCTTACACATATATGAGTGCCACTGCATTTGTTTCTCTAGTCAACCCGGTGGAACACACATTCGAAAATAAAATAAAATGGTTCAAAGAAAGAGAATTCATCTGACACTGGAATACACTTTCAGTGGGTTTTGTACAGTCCTGGGCAAGACTCCAAAGTCATTTTTCTTTTCATCTAGGTCCCCCAAAATTGTATTTCTTTTCTATTATTGTGGCAAAATATATATGGCACAACAGCTGCCATGGCAACCAGTTTTATGTGTGCACTTCCGTGATATTGATTGAGTTCACCGTGTTGTCAGCCATCATCACTGTTGGCTTGACGTCATTTGAGTAGCTATTGCTTCTTTTTTTCTTGTTCTTTTCATCTGTTGTCTCTTTCCATCTACTTCCTAGAACTCTTTCTCATCCGCCCCTCCTTTTCCCACTTTATGATAGTGTCTCCCCTTCACCATCACCCTCCTTCCTATCACCTATTCTTTTTCTTTATCTCTAAAACTTAACCGTCAAGATCAAAACTATTTGATAATTTGAACTTTTTATTGAAACTATGTTCTTTCAATCAGGGAAGACATTTTGGATGAAATCGGGGGGAAAAACACATTTTTTAAAACTAGTCTTAACTTTTTAATACAATTAGTGGGACACATGTGTCCCGAGGGCTCTCTGGTGCTGAGGTTGGTGAAATGAAGCCCATTTCTTCAGCTCCACTCAGTTAGGCAGGCCCCCACCAGATGGCAGCATGCACTAAAAGCATGCACTAAATAGCAGCTTCCCACTAATCCCCAGAGGTGAAAAATGCTTAGGCCCCCCGCAGGTTGTGAAAGGGTTAAATTGGGGACCACTCAAAGTCTTAAATTGTGCCTTTGACATAAATCAGGAGTTCATAAACGATAGCTATAGTACAAATCCAGCCCTATGCTTGTTACTCTAACTAAAGTTTTACTGGAACATAGCCATACTCATTTGTTTACATAGTGGCCATGGCTGCTTTCACACTAGTGGAGCTAGTGTGAAAGTACAATAGTGGAGCTGAACAGTTGCAACTGAGGTCTTATGGCTAATGAAATCTACAATATTTACTTGCTGGCCTTTTACTGAAAATATTTTGCAGGTCCCTACTATAAAGCAACAGACCGTAGAAGCTAGTAACCATGGTTTGGGATCGCTTACCTCTCCAGGCCAGGGGACCACACCACAATTCTGCCACCTGATGACTCTGGGAAGTCATTTATCATCTACTTCAGTGTTCCTGTTCTCAAAAATAGTCCCCCCTACTCTTCCCTGTATTTCAGAAAGCTGTGGTGACCATACAGTTAAAAAAAAGAAGGGGGGAGAGGTATAAGGCATCATCAGAACAAAAAATCTTACCATAGTGAATGAAGGGGGGAGTGCGGAGTGGAGACCCAAAGCCCATTAGTAGGCCACTGGAGATCCCCTTGCAGAGGGGTCTCGGGGAGGAGATGAGCCAGTCAGGGTGCGATGTAACAACGATGAGAAATACAACTTTCCTAAATGTTTCCTCCCCGCTCCCACTACCATGACTCGAATTCGACCTTGCAGGTCTGGCTAGACCAGAGGATGTACACTGGTACAGATAGGAACTGAAAATACAGGGAATCCAGGGCGGATGAGCCCTACAGGACCAGTGGTGTGAGTGGCAAAACAGAGAGGGTAGAGGGAGAATGGGTAGGAAAGAGGGAACCGATTACAAGGAACTATATGTGACCTCCTCCCTGGGGGACAGACAACAGAAAAATAATGAGGCTACCAAAAAACATTTTTTAAATAAACAGTCTTAATATATGAAGAAGGAAAGGTGTTGAAATACTAAGTTCAGACTCCAGAAGGAGCGTTTTCTTATCGATAGCATCACACACACAAAAGCCTAAACCACATAAGCTATCTTGCAACATGAGATATCTGAACAATTTCACATGTTTTCCTCAAGTAAGCCTGTGCTTACTAGAGACTCTGTCCCTATCAGGGATTGGAAATTGGAACAGAGGCTTTGCTTCTGTAGGAAGATGCCGTGGGATTGGGAAAGAGACAGATGTCAGGCAAATCTAAGAAGCAGAATCTTTTATGTCAAAAACTGTGAAACTGTTCGCTACAGATTAGTATGTAAACACAGGTAAGCCCATTGAGTAAGCCCGTGCTTACCTTGTTTACTGGGTAACCGTAGCCTGTATCTAAAGCACAGTGTTTATCTTAAACCTCCCAGTCACTTTTGCACAGACTCTCCCGATAGGAGGGCTCACTTGTGATAAGACCAGCTTCAAATATTCCTTTCAGAAGAAGTTTGGTGGCTGGGCCCTAAGTCGGGAGCTACAGGCTCAGCCAGTCATGTGAGATGCCAGAGCAAGCTGCCAGAGGCTGATGTTTTCCCTGGCTATTTTGAGTTACCTACTTTGGCTACTGTCCCCTGAAGATAGTCCCAGATTTCCACTTTGGGCCAGGGCTGCCACCCTACCATCAATTTAAGAAACCTGGTCTTGTCATTGGAGCTGTTCAAGGACTGTCTACTTTCTCTTCAGAGCTATTTGACAAGATGATCCCCTTGGGAAAATGTCGATGTGGTTACTGGGAGTCTGGGTGAAGATTATTTGGGTGTTCAGGAAGTTTCCTCCCCCTCTTAAACAGAAAAAATGGAGAGCAAATATCATGAAGGTCTCTCACAAGGAGTCCTTGGGTGAACAAAATGGTTCACACACTTGACTGCTACCTGCAAGGTTGGAGGCTTGAATCCACCCAGAGGCCCCTTGGAATAAAGGCCTATGCATCTCCTTCCAATAAATCAACCATTGAAAACCCACTGGAGTATAACTCTACCTTGACACACATGGAGTCCCCATAAACCAGAATTCACTCAATGACCATTGGTTTTCTGGATTAGGGCTGTCACAATATAGCAGCTGTCAAAAGAGTATCTGCCTTCAGTTCTAGCATCCACAACCTGAAGTAAATTCAAAGGCCCCTTCTTCTCGCTCATGATGGTCTCTTCAGCTGGCCTGCTGTCAGAGTGTCTACAGTGGACCTCGCTCTTTGTTTCTCTGTTTGACTGAAAGCATGAAAAGTCTCCAGTTAGAAGGTCAATGCCTCTTAGACCACCCTGGGACCATCCTGAAACCCCTTCTACTAGCAAATTCCCAGATGATAGGATATAGAGGGAAAATTGGAAATGAGAATGTCTTAGAGGAAAGGACCCTGGAGGTCAACAACCCAGGGAGGCACAGGAATGGGATCTTGGAGACCTCCCCAAATGTTGCTACTCAGGAGTATGCACACATCATGGAAGCTTGTAAAGCATGCAGGATCTTAGGCCCTACAACAGACTTGCTGCCTTTTTTAAAGCTCCCCAGGTGGTTCCTATGCACATTCAACTTGAGAAGCTCTGTCCTCCTAGCACCTGCTCAACTCTAGAAAAGGATATAGGTTAGTTATGAGGTTGTTGTCTGGTTATTAATCCAGTGTCTCTCAGCTCCAAACTTGCCTCCCTAAGCTTGACTCAGTGACACTGGGCAAGAACTCTACAATCCACATTTCTGCTTTACCAGTTGCTCCATGTTGGGCTCTGCCAGCCAAGAGCCCTCTCCTCAGGGGCCTGTGTCTAGCCCCACAAGCCCTACCTCTAATCTGGGAGACAGCACTAGCAGAGCCTTGCCTTCTCCACTCCTCTAAGAGCTTGCGGAGGAGAAGGAGGAGGAGGAGGAGGATGTTGTTAGTGCCATCGAGTCATCTCCAACCCACAGCAACCTTATGTGCAACAGAACTAAACACTACCCAGTCCTATGCCCTCCTCACAATTGTTCCTGTGCTTTAGCCCATTGTTGCAACTGCTGAAACTTCTCTGATGGGTCCAGGGGCCCTTGGTGTCTTGACCCTAAGAATAGTCTCACAGACCACAAATGGCAAGCAGAAAGCAACGTTTATTTGGAAAGGAAAGATGTAGCATGTGAGTCGCCACTGAAATGCGTCTAGGCAGCTGGTATCAGATGTGGGGTGTGTAGCTTGTCTGTCTCCAGGTTATAAATGGACCAATCCAGGACTGGTCCTATATCTCAGGTCCAATCATGAACCTGTTCATGCTCTCTTTATGGCTGCATCTTGCGTGTGCAAGGGATGTAAGCATGAAATGGATCAGCAAAAGAGAGTCCTAGGTTTGCTGACTTTAGAGGTTAAAATCAGTCTAGAAGTCTGATGCCTTCAGACTTAAGATTTAAATTGTCCTAGGCTCTTGAAACCCCCCTCCAGATACCCTGCCTCTCCCAGTGCTTCCCACTGCCAGGTCTCTTTACCCTCACTCTGCCTATGGGCTCTCTGTCTCTCCTCTCTCACACCCACTGTGTCAATCCATCTCCTTGAAGGCCTTCCTCTTTTTCACTGCCCCTCTCCTTTACTAAGCATGAGATCCTTCTCCAGGGACTGGCCTCTCCTGGCAACATGTCCAAAGTATGTAAGACGAAGTCTTGCCATCCTTGTCTCTAAGAAGCACTCTGCCTTAACTTCTGCCAAGACAGATTGGTTTGTCCTTTTGGCAGTCCATGGCATGGCACTTTCAATATTCTTCTCTACATCACAATTCAAATGCATCGATTCTTCTTCTTTGGTCTTCTTTATTCAGCGTCCAACTTTCACATGCTTATGAGGCAATTTCCAATGCCATGCTTGGGTCAGGTGTACTTTGGTCCTCATATTCTAGAGAGATCTTGTGCAGCTTGCATCAGATGTGGGGTACTGGGCCTGCCTGTGTCTCATTTACCCAATGCAACTTGTCTTTTGATCTCTAAACTGTTGCTTCCATGAGAATTGATTGTGGATCTCGGCAAGACAAAGTCTTTGACAGCTTCACTCTTTTCTCCATATATCATGTTACTTATTAGTCCAATTGTCAGGATTTTGGTCTTCTTTACATTGAGTTGTCATCCATACTGAAGGTTACAAGCCTTAATCTTCATCAGCAACTGCCTCAACTCCTCCTCACTTTCAGCAAGCAAGGTTGTGTCATCTGCATATCGCAGGTTGTTAAGCCAATCTTGACGCCACATTCTTCATATAGTCCAGCTTCTTTGATTATTGCTCAGCATACAAATTGAATAAGTATGGTGAGAAGATATAACCCTGTCTCACGCCTTTCCTGATTTTAAACCATGCCGTATGCCCTTGTTCTGTTTGCTCAACTGCTTCTTGGTCCGTGTACAAGTTCGCATGAGCACAGTGAAGTATTCTGGAATGCCCATTCCATATGAGATAGTTTATTGT
>NW_022103951.1:7776338-7777776 GCF_000313985.2 Echinops telfairi
AGGTATTCTCTGCTTTCAGCCAAGACCCATCTGACATCAGCAATGATAGCCCTTGTTCCATGTCCTCTTCTGAATCCAGCCTGAACCTCTGGCAGCTCCCTGTCAGTGTACTGCTGCAACCGTTCTTGGATGATCTTAAGCAACATTTTCCTTTCATATGATATTGTTTCATAATTTGAGCATCCTGTTGTAGCACCTTTATTTGGAATGGGTACAAATATGGATCTCTTCTAGTGAGCTGTCCAAGTAGCTGTTTTCCAAATTTCCTGGCAGAGAGGAGTAAATATTTCCAGTGCTTCGTCAACATATTGTAACATTTCCATTAGTATTCCATGAAGTTCTGGGGTCTTGTTTTGGTTGATGCTTTCAGTGTAGCTTGTACCTCTTTCTTCAGCACCATTGCCTCATGCTCACATGCTACCTCCTGAAATGGTGGAATGTCGACAGTTCTTTTAGATCTTCAGGCTTTAAGATCCTAGGGCTTGATATTTCCAATGTCTTGTCTTTGTCCCCTCAGCCCAAGGATTGAAACTGCTCCCCATAGTTGCTACCTGCATACCTTATTGATCTCTTTTTCCCCTTTCAAGTCTCTAGCTAAAAAAATTATACCTAATTAGCAATGTCTTTAGATTAAGTTAAGACTGAGAGTTCTACTCCTGTAAACAGTTACAGTCTCAGAAACCCTCAGGGAGTCGCTATGAGTCAGCATTGACTTGATAGTAGTGAGAGTTATATTAAGTTCTCTCGGCTCAAATAAGTTGGGTGGCTTCAAACTGCCCTTTGATTGACACTCAATTCAAAGATAATATGCAAGAGCAAGAATGGTGACAGAAAGCTCCCATAGCAACCAGACGACTCTTTAGTTCCAGACCCTCTCTTCTGTGCCATCCCCTCAACAAGGAAACCCCTTTAAAAAAACAACAGCCTGATCTCCTCAGAGGATTCTCCAACTCCACCTAAAAACTAAGGCATTAGCTTAACAGGAAGCAGAGCTGAGAAGGGGGCCACAGAAAGAAATTTCTAGATTGCCAGCGCACAGAGAGACCCAGTACCCTCGGGTCAAAGAACTGTTGTTGAGCTTTTTCCTCAAGCGCCTTTGTGCAGCTATCTTATTTCGTTTGTTTTTAACAATTTCACCAACACAAAATTCACATGTCATCCATTTCAATAGTTCAGTGATATTCATAGGGGTTGTGCGACCATCACTACAAACAATGGCAGGACACTTCTTCCTGGTATTCATTGTTGTGAGCTCCCCGTTTCCTGCCAGCCTCCCCTGCCATGTCCCTTTGAATCGATCCACCTGGTTGTTGTCTCTACATGTGTATATAATCTGAGTTTTATATACAGAGAATCATGCAAAATCAAGACAAAATATAAACAAATGGCCCAACAACAATAACCCAATGAAATAAAGAAAAACTTCAACTGATAACCA